>NC_050529.1:12148417-12160944 GCF_002922805.2 Oryzias melastigma | reverse complement strand
GAAAGCTACAAACTAAGGGACAATCTGTCACCTTTTAATGGTTCATACAGCAAATCTAGTAAACAATAAAGTTTGATCCAGTTGCAGTTATATAAAGCTTTATATAACTTTCCCCCTAAAGGTTAATAGAAACTGGAAGCTAATAAAAAAGAAAAAATCTAGGTTGATACATAAAAATTTATTTGAAATTAAACCAGTCCATGGCCTGAAAAGGGTTAATAACATGAGTTAAAATAGTTTAAATGAGAGAATCTGTTTTCATTATTTCACTTCTAGGTTCTAAATCACTTAATTTCAAGATAAATAGAGTTCCTTCCTTTTGAGATGGTTATAGTAAAAAGAAATGAGTGTAAAAATGTAGATTTTGTTTTTTCTGATCATCTTAGTGGTGATTAGTTGACCTTGAGGGATAGATTTGTGTTAATTTTCAGCTTTTGCAACAGAGGATTATGTTAAAACACAAAAGAGCGCAGATCGTCAGTTTTCCAGCAAAGCAGTTTGGTTGTTATCAGTAGATTTAAGCATCACCTCTTTGAGCAGTGCGCTGCACTAAAGCCTGGACTTGCTGATGTTGTGGGAATTGGATATAAAGGCTCCGAGAGTAATCATTAAGTATTGTTTGGCAGTTCATTTCAATCCCGCCGCAAATCCATGACAAGAGTCTTATCAGGCGAGAATTAAGAGCAAGCCGGAAAGATTGCTGCTCTTGTTGTGCGTAAGACGGTGGAGCATAACCTCTACAATTCTGCAACATTTTCTCTCAGCGCTGAGTGGTGTAATTTTCCATGTTCTGACTAATCTGTACATGGCTCCTTTCTGCTGATGAATCAGAGCCCGGCAGACGTTTAAAGTCGGGCGCCTCTGACCACGTAAAAACAGATGTCGTTCACCTCCTCGCGCGTGAGGAGCGCAGACTGACCTGCATGCACGCTCACGACTCTGCTGAGTGTGAATCATCTCCGACAGAAAGAGCAAACACGGAACTGTTTATTCACGGCGTGTCACCGCTAATCTGCACGGACACCGACGCGTCCTGTAACAGGTGACACCAGTCGTTTATAAAGTCCATCTGAACGCTGAGAGGCGCCGAGCATAACGGGGAAACTTGCCTGACAGAGCTGTTGCAGCTCGGAATAGATAAGCAGCTGAATGAGACAGATTGGAGCTCAGAGCTCGAGGGTCCCAAGACAAATGCAAGCAGCCTGAGAGGCTACAAAGGCAGACAAGAGCAGCACAGATGTATCTGTGAGATATGGAAGAGGCACGAGGGGGGCTATAACAAGTGCGGTAATGGATGGCAAAAACAGCAGGCAGACAAATGGTTATTGTACCACCTTTTTTCTTGTATTATGTTCCTGTTCTTTAATAGTTTTCTGTTATAACCGGAAACGTGAAAGCTTTGTCCCTATCCTTTCTGCCAAACCCTTTATCTGCTGTGGTCATTGTCCAGCGTTGGGTTTTCCTGCACAGATGCAAAGCTCTCAGCTCAAGGAGCTGCTCTCTGCTGCAGAACACACAGCTTCCCACCCTGATGTGCCTCGTTTATAATCCAGGTTTAACTGCGTTTCCTTAATGACATCCCCGTAAAACACATTTGCATAATCCCTGCCCAGTGGCTGCTTTGGTAGCACAGCAACAAAGAAGGAGCACCTGTCCTGCACTCTTTAATATTTGATGAAGCAACTCACCAATCATGGAAAGCTGAGCTTTTAGAGGAGCAATTCTTCAACGGGGCTTCAGAAACGCTTCAATTTACTAGAGATAACATTAAAAAGTCTTACAAATAAATTTGATCTGATCGGTCTTAAATGATGTTAAGACTTGTTTGTCTTTGAAGCTCCAGGAAAGATGAGATCACAGGTCACCAGCATCGACTGGAAAAAACTTCCTTCTCAAGATAAGTGAAAAAATATAGAATAAAATGTGTTTTTTCCTTGTTAAAAGTAAATAAATCTACCAGTAGAATTAATAGAATTTGTAAGTTTTCTTAAAATAAGTTATATTCTTCACTTTAGAGTGTAAATTAAATCTTGAAATTTGCTTAGAAACACTCATATCTTGGTATTTTGCTCTGTTAATCTTCCTTCATTGTGTGGGACGTCCGTCTCATGACTGTCGGTTACTTTATATTGTCTCCGGTCCTCCTCCCACTGCCTGCCACAGGAATGGTTTGTCCTGCCATCCTCATCTGGAGCAATAATTTGGTTTCTTGGAACTAGCAGATACTTCGGAACGCAAGGGGGAGGAGTCACTCAGTCCAGTTCTCTTTACAGTTAATGGGTGACTACCTTACTTCAGAGGTGTACAGTGTTCCCCTGCTTTGTCTTAGTTTCATGTATTTGCAGATTTTTTCAGTCACGTCACTCATCCAGTTTATGAATCTGGTTATACTGTAATCAAGTTTTAAACATTTTCCAAACGAAATGCTTTACTTCCTCTGTCTGGTTTGACCAGCAAAGCTAAACTTGACTCGTCTCCAGGGGTAGGATTCCCATTTGGCAAACTTAGTGATTGAAAAAAGAAAAAAAATCTAAGATAATTTCTTCATCTATTAATATTTAACTGTTATAAAAACTGAAATGGCTTAAGACTGCTGATGTGAAAGTGTTTCATCTTCCACCATCCCTCTGCAGCAATGGAATATTCTGTCAAAAGCAAGATAGTGAGCGGACAAAAACTTTCTGAAGATTTTTTTTTCTTTTTTTTTGTAAAATGAAACTTAGATATCTGAGTGGCACTGAAAATAATCATTAAAAAATGAAAACCATCTCATAAAAAATTCTAACAATGTAAGCTAAATAACAACTAAACTAATGTGCAGGAAGACAGAAAAAACAGGAAAAAGAAGAACAAATTCAAAGGAAATCAAAAAGAAGATAAAGAAAGTCAAGAAAAGGGGGAGAGGAAAGGCATAAAGAGAAGCATTAAACTATATTAGAATAACTCCAAACCTTCACCACTTCTTCTATTCTTTCTTGAAAATTCATTATATTGGTTTGAACATTTCCAGAGCAGCCATGAATTCGTAACCATTGGAGAAGTATGACACTAAATATGGGTTCTAACTACATTTCCTGAAGTAACTTTACTGCCAAAATTGGGAGTCCCTCAGGACTGACTCCTCTGTGAAGTAATCCCATAATATTTGTCTCTATGGAATTTACAGCTAATGAAACATAACTGCAAGTTTGCTAAACCAAACCAGGTTTCTAAAGATAGAGTTTAAGCATAATAAGGATCTGCTATTTTTGCAAGAACAGCTTCAGATTTCTTTTTGTTCTTTTTGGAAGTACTGAGCAAGAAATAACTTTAGAACGTCTTATTTTATTGCTTAAAGCATCAAATAGTGTTGCCATAACGTCAATAAAAGCATTCCAAAGAGGGGACAATGATATATTGCAGTATTGATATATTTGTCCTCCCCCCAGTGCAGCTCTCCTTAGGTGTCACAAACTTTTCTAAAGTTCAACAGTAGATTCAGTTTGTTTTGAATCTTTTATTTTTTATGTTACTAACATACTTGGAGAAATACTATTTTAAGTTTACTGTGTTAAAGTATTTGTTTAAACAATTATTTGCTCATTATTTGACAGCAAACATTTTATAATCAATACGAATAAATTAAAATTTTCAACCATTCTTTAGTCATGCATCAAGCTTGTACAAACATCTACAATTTTAGACTGATTCGGGTCTTTTTGAGGCCCGTAAACGCAGATCTCAACTCCCATTTCACTGTCATACTGGGAAAAGGTGCAGAGAACCTCACATGTCCACTGGAGTCAGCCAAGAAGAGAATGAACGTTTTCCACACAAGGTTATTTTTAAACTTGCACTTCTCATGGCTGCTTGTGAGCAAACCGTCACTACTCTGCAATAGCACTATATCTCACCAAGTATTTGTCTCATTTCTAGTTTAAATATCGTATTTTATTTAACATAGATCAAAACAAACTTGTTAGTAATTTTTCAGTAAAATGTATCACCTTAAATAATTAAATTTTGATTATATTTTGATCTTAAAAACATCTTCTTTGATCCAATATATTTTAATAAAACATGTTTTTTTTTTTCACTTTAACAGAAACAGACTTGCTTGATTAACAATAGTCACATTTCCCAAAATCCCAACGTGCAGCGACTAAGGTGTAAGTGGTTTTGGACATACTCCAGACGAACTAGTTCAACTCTTGTTTGGTCCAGCTGGCCCATAATGTCCAATACGCTAAAAATGGTTCCCTAAAGGGTTGAAGAATATCTGCTCCTGCGTCAAGTTCTTTGAAAGTTAGAGTACACTGCTTATACTCTAATCACACAAATATTTGTTAAAGTAAGTTAAATAGAAAAGCTCCTCTTTGTTTTTACGCACCACTCCCTTCTTACCAAGTTCAATATTCAGTCAACGTTATTTGATGAAGTTTAGTTCACTCTAAATTCACCCATTTTTGTCAGACTACACCCAAAAATCAGCTCTTTGTTGGAGCTAATAATTTCCTTTATTTGTACAGTGAGCCTGTGTTCCAAAATGTGTTACTTTGTCTCCGTCTGCATCTATAGGGTGGGATCTTTATCTGCATTGTCTTCAAAAGACTCATAAATATTTCAAATCCTCAAAGATAGACGATGTATTTTTAATGGGTACAGATGTGAGGAAATGCGTGGAAAGCAAACAGTTGGAACAAAGCGGAACAGATTTGTTTGTAACAAAGTGAGTCTGAAAGCAGCTCGACTTGGAGAGAAGTGGAGAATGTAGGAAGGTGCAAACACAGACTGGGAGGGACGAAGACTCGGCGACAGCCAAAGAAGATGTTTGTTACCAGATGTGGTGTGCAGGAAATGGATGAAGAGCAAGATCACACCCAGGAAGACAGAGGCAGAATAAAATGGAGATCAATGCAAATCTGCAGTGGGGTGTATTTTTGTCTCTGCATTGAGGCTCAGTGTGGAATATCAATGGAGGCCCAGCCGCCTGAGATAGCAGGGTGGGGAACGGAGAGGTTGAGGGGAGGAAAGGTTGAAGAAAATGAACGGGTAAACATTGGCGAGGACGTGAGGGAGTCAGACGACAGATAAGACGAGCTGAAATGGGAAGATGACGGAAACTGATAACAGTGATAGTCTGTGGACTCTGAAGAAGGCAGAAAAACAACAATACAAACTTAGAAAGCTGGGACACTCTGGAGGACTGATGGAGATCGAAAGATGGACGGATGCAGTGACGGGAGACAAAAAAAAGAGAGTTTGAGGTGAAGCATGAGATACATGAACAAGTACATGTGGAGGTTAGCATGCAGCAGCAGCTGAAACTGACTTGAAAATGAAGATGTTAACAGGGAATTTATCAGAAAGGGACTGCATGGTGTGTAATCGTACTAAATCTGTTCTCACATCCTGTCAGACTTCATGTCTCCATCTGTCCTTCCAACAACCGTATTTTGTCTGATTGTCCGTTTTGTGGCCTCTCATCTGCGTTTAACCAAAGCATAAACATCGGAATCCTCTAATGTCCTCTGATCTGCTCTTTAGGGTGAATTCAGTCAGGAAAGGTCTGTTGGTCCGGACCAAGAGCGCTTAATTTGGTCCGAGGCCAAGTGGACTCTATATGGTTTAAAATTGGGCAGTAAATGTGGGCCCCAAATGGGTTTGTCTTCAGTTTCTGCGGTGGCCCACCTGTGTTGTTGACGTTGTTGACTGGGTAATTTCTCTTTCATGATTGAACGGTTGATACTTTTAAAAAGCGACTCCGACCCAATTGGTCATTACCAAATGGTCAAAGTTAGACTTTCCATGCACAGTCAATGGTCTCGCATTTTGTATGTAGAGCCTAAAAACTGACTTAAAAACGTGTGTAGAGACGCTTAAACGTGAAAGCCCGAAATGTACCTTTACGTGTGTTTACATAGACTTTTCAGTGGAAATGGTCGCTTGAACGCGTGTTGCCAAAGGCGGTGTGAATGTAGCTAGACAGTAGAGGCTGGCTAACAAACCTCTGCAGCACTTGACGAGATTCAAGCTAACGAAGAGCAAAGTCTGCCGTCACGCTTTGATCTGTCCTGAACGTCCTGCCCTGATGCTTCGTCACTGAG
Organism: Oryzias melastigma; assembly: GCF_002922805.2. Taxonomy (NCBI): domain Eukaryota; kingdom Metazoa; phylum Chordata; class Actinopteri; order Beloniformes; family Adrianichthyidae; genus Oryzias; species Oryzias melastigma. The sequence continues at coordinate 12,154,858 of NC_050529.1, read as the reverse complement.
GATGATGACTTATCATGGTACTCTGCAGCAGCAGCTGCTCTCCCGCTGCAGAGGACTTAATAAAAAGTCACCCCCCCACACACAGAGACAGCAGCAGCAGCTGTTCTCACAAAGCGTTACACGCCTTGGTGGCCTGTAAATGGTACTTTCATCAAACTCGCAGGATTAGAAAAGCAGAAACTGCTAAGATGAATAAAAAGTTGGCAGATACATAAACACTAACTGAGCTGTCCATGGATCTGTCTATATTTCAACTCCTCTTTCACACAGTCCAGAATAAAAGAGCTTTCTGTCCCCCAGCTTGTGTCTGATCCAGCATGTGTCTGCTGCAGGTGGAGCTGGAGAGGGGGAAGACCCTGCACATCAAGGCTCTGGCTCTGGGTGACCTGAACAAGAACGGCCAGAGGGAAGTCTTCTTTGAGCTGAACGGCCAGCTGAGATCTGTGCTGGTCAAAGACACGGTGGCTATGAAGGTACGCGGAGGGGGCAGACACGAGGAGACTGACGGACCATGAAAGAGGGGAATGAATCTGTGACCTATGAATGCAGATTGATAAATGTTGATGAAAACAGAGGTGGTTGCAGGGATGTCATCATAAAGTGAGCATTGGTTTCTGATCTGATACCATTTGTTGTTTGTATCCAGGAAATGAAGTTCCACCCTAAAGCTCAGAAGTCCATCAAAGGTCAGGTGGGAGCACCAATGCCTGGAAAAGTCCTGGAGGTCAAAGTCAAAACTGGATCCAAGGTCAGCTAACGCTTATTCTAACTTTTCTCCCATTTTGTGTTTAAGGTTCAGATTGTTTCTGAATAAATAGTCCTGGGATTCCAGCAGTAATTCAGATTTTCACCTGCTAAGCTCCTTAGTTCTCTACCACTACAATGTGAGGTTTTCAGAACGAAGTGTCTAGTACAGGAGATAAATCCAGTGCAGTTACATTGGAAGGTTTTGAGGGAAATGCTGTTTTTGGTCTGAAATGATGAAGACTTGTTAATTCTGTCACTGTGTCACAATAGCTCCTCATTGTGTTGCTGCTCATCATTCACCTTTTCTCTCATGAAAAGTGCTTCTTAAAGACCTACTCCAATGACATTTTTTGGTGTTTAGCATGTTTTTTTAGCATTTTTCTGACAATGGAAGTCATAAGGAAAAGTGAGCTTAAATTTGTATTTTTGGGTATTTCTTTTTTCAAATCATTGTGAATCAGGAGCAGAACGATTTGATGCATATTTGTACCCGTAGGCATAAAGGGGTTAAGACTTCTCTAAGCATCCGCGTTCATCGTCACCTGACCCAATCCCGTCTCCGTTCCCTCCAGGTGGAGAAGGGCCAGCCTCTGTGCGTCCTCTCAGCCATGAAGATGGAGACCGTGGTCAACTCCCCCATGGCTGGGACCATCAAGGCCATCCACGTCTCCCCTGAATCCTCCCTGGAAGGAGACGACCTCATCCTGGAAATTGAGGAGTAGAATTTGAAGAGGGGAGGGGGGTAGTTAGGGGGCAGCAGCAGGTAAAGCGTTTGAGGAGAGAGGAGCGCCCCCTGTGATGACATCGTGGATGAACTGATGGGATGAGGTGTAGCTGACTAAACATTTCTGATAATTCTGGATGTTGTGATTAGCTTAACTACAGTACTTTTACTAACTTTCTATCAACTAGTGGACAATAAGTGAATATTTTAGACGATCGTTGTGACATTCCACCTCAGAGCTAGTCATAAATGTGAAGTACTACAGCGAGCTAACTCATGTAAACACTATTCTTTAGGAAACTGCTCAAGCTGCCTTTGTGATGAGCAGGGTCCCCACAAAGAGTTTCATTCTTCCCTTACACCTGTCGCTGTGCATTCTGGGAATGTGCGATCCCCCGCTGGCGTTTAGGCCGAACAGCTGAAGGAAACAAGTCACAGTAAGGAAGCACAACACACACGGAACGAGCACAGACACGATCGAGGCGCCATTACTGTATCAGTAATGCTGAGCTCTGTCTCTTGTGGGGTTTCTCAAACTCTGCAGAGCTGCAGCTCCGCACGTCTCCCAAACACAGAGCTGATTTTTATTTTTTTTAGGTGTAAATGGGATTACATGGAGCTGTTCACTGATGTATTAATTCTCGGTCAAATTATGTGAAATTAACCGCACTAATAAGAGTCTCCTGAGGTTCCCAGGAGCACTTTTAGATTTCTGTGTTTGCATAAACGCGTGTGCACATATTTGAGATGAACCGGACCAGTCCTTCACCTCTAGAGACAGAGGGGGGTGGGGTGGGGGGGGGGGGGCACAATCACAAATGAAATATTCATCCCGCATATGCGGCGCTGCAAAACGCTCCTGCTAGCCCTGGAGTGCTGCCCCCTCGGATCAGAACCAACAAAACCCCCTGCGCTCTGTTGTGGCTGTCTCCATGGTAACACCATCCGCTGCATTTAATGACCAGGTAGCAGCTCTGCGACAAAGAATTGAAGCTCCTGCAGGGCAGTTTATATAAAAAACGTCACAGACGCTCCAAGTAGAAAACATATCGCTTTCTTTTTAATAATATCTACTGATTGAAATACCCATTTTTCCAGCGTTTTTGCTCTTTAAGAACGAAAACCCATTTCAACTGTTCAAGCAGTGATGCTGCACTTTAAGCTCCGCCTCTCCATTTAGGAGATGAAGTGCAGGGATAACCTCTTGACTTTGTTTTTTAAACTTGTTGCACAATAAGTCTCCTCCTCTTCCTCCTCCCTTTATGTTCTCCGCTCCTCTTCTTTCTCCTTTTTATACATTTGCACTTGTGGCATCAATTCATGCAATAATGTTAGCCAGCAGCGCTTCAGACGGTGCACTAGTGTGTGAGACGAGAAACACGCAGAATGTAAGCCTGATTCAGGTGTGAATTTCCAGTCTGACCATGTTTTTGTCTAAACTGAACTGTTTACCTGCCTGCTGACTCACTGAATCTGTGGAAAATCCCTCTGTTGTTTCTGACCCTCTGAAATGGTTTTCCTTCGCTTGTTGGGGCGCCACGACACTTCTTAAGTCTTAAGAGCAGATCAGGGGTCCAAGTGGACCAAGAGTCCTGAAAGTTACATGTTTAATCTGAACTTACAATAAACTATGATGAAATGTGCTTTGGTTTTTTGTTCTTTTTGTGTCTTATAGCGAAGATTTATCAAATGCTGGGAGAAAAACAAACAAAACAATCGATTAGTGACTTAAATTAGCAGGTGGATTCCTTTAATCTGCTATCCTGCGCAGGTATTATGCGTGATTGGTTTGTATGCATAAGTTTATGTTTGTTGTATTGTATATGTGTTGACAAGTTTGTATGTGAAGGGTTTTGGGGCCAACAGGTGTGTTTGTGGATAGGCTCCGCCCCTTTAGACTATCATCTACACCTGACAGTAATGATGAGAAATCTTGATGCTACTCCTCCTACATCTAATTTATAATATCCCCTGTAGTACATTTAACACATGGATGTTGAAGATTTATTTTTATTTAAATTACTTTAAATTAAAAAAATCAAACACCATCATTTAATCAGCAATGTCCCATAGTACTATTTCTGTGTCTTATTGTTCAGTTTAATTTTGATAGATTTGTGTTTTGGTTCCTTGAATTTTATTTTGATTTCTAAAATATGTTTGTTTTGCTTTTTTAATGTGATTTTTCGTTTGTTTTTGTGTTGAGTGATTTGTTGGTCCAATTTGATTTTCTGGGCCACCGTACTAAAGTTCTGTCTTTACAAAGCATTCCAGTCTAAAATGTTCATCCTCCGTTGTGTATCTGTGTGTTGCTGGATATAGATCCACTTGTCTCGTCTCATTGTGTAAACAAGTTCTGCGCGTCCACTTATATCCACTCTGGATCAATGGCGTCTGTCATTCTGCAGGCGTTATTGATCGGCTGTCATTAGCAGGTGCTGGAGCTGGTTCCAAATGACGCTAACAAGTGCACACCGATTGCACAACCGGCTGACGCTAAACTGGGTTAACTGGTGTCCGGGGGGTAAATGGGTGATAACAGAGTGGTGTTTGGCAGCACCGCCGATGTTCTGACCCACTTGTTGGGTAATTTGACTGACAGCTCTGGTGAACAACAGGACTTCCTGCGGATGAACTCAGATTAGTGGTTATTAAGACGACAAAAGCAGCTTCAGGTGAGCGGTCGGCGGCAGAACTAACCTTCATCTGGAAGATTGTTGTTGTTTCTGAAGCTCCATTGTTTTCTTTTGGAGTAGAACTCTCAAACTCGCTGAGTGGCCGCCTGCAGCTCTAACACGCTGAGTGAATGATGTCGGCCATTGATGGATTGGCCCGCATTAAACACTGGAGCACATTTAGAACAACAAGAGTCCTAATTTTCTCTTAATTAGGCCTCCGGCGGCTTCCTTGTAGTCAAAGAAATAATTTGTTTCAGATGAATATTTATGCAGCGATGATCACATTAATGGAAGGGCTACTAATCTACTATGAAAGATTAGTTTAGTCCCACAGGAGGTGAAAGGGAGGCGAGTGGAACTTCACATTTGTGTCTTATTGTCGTTATTCATTAGGTTCACTCCTGACAGTATGAATTATTTTTTCCCTCTAATAATCACCTTATTGAGAATACACTGACAGCAACACTTTTAAAGAGGCCTCAATGTATTTACAGTGACGGTACACTGTGACAGCTCTGCTTTCAAGCAGCCCAGAGGTATTTAGTGTCTACAGCTGATGTTTAACGGTGGATCTGGAGATCGTGAGAAGCAGGGAGGACGTCCAGGATTTCCAGATCTTGAGCAGTCTGATCTCAGATCTGCTTCACTGCAGAGTTTCTAAAGCTGTTTGAGTCCAGACAGCTCGTCTGAACTGGACTCCACAGTTCATTGGCTTCAGCTTTCACAATAATAAGTCATTCCTCCCACCAACTCTGCACTGTTATTTGTATTAATATTTGACCGGGTCGTGGGATGGAACCACACAACTGTGACATTTTTCTTCCATCCGCTCTGAGTCTCAAAGCGGGTCACGGACCTTTCTGGATGAGGTTTCAACGTCACGAGTGAAGCAAATGTTTTCATCTGGCGGGGTCTGGAGGTTACTCACACGCTTTCTTATTTGGTTCCCAGACGGGGCTCTCCTGGCTCCGCTCTATTAATGAGTCAAATTTTAAAAATCCCCTTCGTGGTCCTCTCTGAAAGTCATCGGAGCGCTTCAGAGTCCCCGGTTCCCCGCCGGCATCCCGGTGAAGGGTAATACTCAGAGGTGGGTCTGTGAGGTCTCTTCAGCTCTGCATGTCAAACCCCCGCTGAAGAACTTTGGTTAAACTCTGGCAGAACCTCGCGGCAGCTCAGGGAGCCAACTTTCTAACCCTTACATGAGTTTCTTACACGGGCCACGGGGGTCCACCGCTGTGTTTGAGGTACAACTTTCCTCTTTAATCCCTTTGCTGCTGCTCAATAATCCCTTTGCTGCCTGCTTCACTGTAATCCCACTACTTGAATAAAGACGCGATGGATGCGGAGGAAGAGGTGGATGTTATGTCAGACAGAGGAGATGTAAGGCTGTCAGCCTGTAAGCCGCCATCACTCTGAACAAACTCCAGCGGATCTCTTTAAACACTACAATCAAGAAAGAAAATAACGAAAAAATACATTGAAATCTTAAAGAAATCTATTTTAAAAACGCATTTCTTAAGGTGGGATGGATGATCCCCATTTTTTATTTTATATTTGTTTTTCCTGTCTTGTCTCTTATTTTGTAATAATTCTATACACGAATAGATACTTAAAGCCTTTTGCTGTCATCCTAATGGCCGGTTTTTGTTTCCTTAATTTCAATAAAAAAATCTTGAACTTTGTGTTAATTCTGAATCTGTTTAAAAGGCTCAAGAAAAATATATAAAAAGAAAAAAATTTCCTTAAAAAAAATATCAAAAAACGTTAAAAATAATTTGAAAAACAACATACATTTTAGTACATTTATTTCCAAAACAGTTGAAGCAAATTACTGTTTAGACACAAAAATCTGCAACAAAACAAATAGATTTATCAGGATTAAGATACTTATAGACCAATTATAATAGGAAAAACACTAAGTTCAAAGTAATATTGAAAAGAAGAGTTAAAACTCTTAAAACAGGGGTGACAAACTCAATCCCAAGCACATCTTAGGTTCCAGACCGGACACTATAAACATTGATTGAACAAACTAAAACTACATTTTTACAGCTTTAAAAATGTAACTTTTTAGCATAAATATGAATATTAACAGGCGGGAATATTATTCCAGAATAAATCAATTTAAAGCTTAAATGACTTCATATTTTACTCTCCATAAAAATATATTTTATACGAGTTACAAATACAATAAATGTAAAGGATCACATTCTCTGAGATGAAAGATGCTATTGCTAAAAATATAAATTCAACTGTTTTTGTCAGCCAGTAAATATCTAAAAGAATTAAATT
>NC_050529.1:12142978-12148273 GCF_002922805.2 Oryzias melastigma | reverse complement strand
AAAACAATAAAAAATATTAAGTGGCCAAATGTGACCCTGTGGTCTCTCCAGGGATAAAAAAACAAAATCCAGAGCGGTCGCTCTTCTCTGAGCAGACCAGATGAATCCCATCCGAGCATGACGGGTCAATTCTGCTCAGATTAAAAACAGAAAGCCGACTGCTGTTTGTCACCAACTCATGTGCAGATATTCACTCAAAACTATTAATTTGCATCAAACATTTCACGTGGAGGGGCTGGAGCTCCCCCCTGACAGGTGTGCTTCATCGACATATCCATTCCTTTTCCATTTCTCATTTTTCAAAAAATTGCTTTCTGGGACAATTTTCCACTTGTCTGAGAACTGGAGCCTCTAAGAGCACTGAAACATATCAGCCCCGCCGCACATGTTGTTATACCACATCCATTTAGAGAGTTGTTGACCCTTTTTTTTCCCTTTTCTTACTTTAAAAGCTGAAAAAGAGAGATTATCGGGGATAAAGGCAAACTCAAATCTCAAAGAACAGAGAGGCACTTAAAATGCATAATGACATTTGCAGCACTGACATTAGTCTGAGGATTTACGTCTGCTGTGCACAAAAATAAAAAGAAAGTTTTCACTTAGTGCAGAATGTTTTGTTTTAAAGTCATGTGACTCCACCTCAACAGCAGAAAATAGTTTCTTTTCCTGAACTGCATGAAGAATTTAAGGGTTCTATGAAACGTGAAAGAGGATCAGCACAGTTCTGTTCAGTTCAGACGACAGATGTTTTTGTGGTTAAAATCCACCAATGACCCTAAAAGTTACCTCTTGGGGCTTTGTGTTTTAATCTTTGACTGTATAGGTGAAGTGGACTTGGAGAGAGTGACATCATTCAAAGAAAATGGCTTTCTTCCAAAAATATATATAAAAAAAAGACTTGATACAGGAAAAAAGAAGAAACCGATCCTCTCCCAGGATGGACAGACGATTTATCAGGACGATTAAAGAAGAATTAGCTTATTTAACTCTACAACAACGTATTTGAATAGAGTTCAACCAGAATGAACTGGGAGACTGGTGGAGGTGAGATCCACAGCCAAAACGAGCCAGAGGCGCAGTCCACGGCCAAGAACAGGAGCACAGACAGTCCACCTGGAATCTGAAATCTCTCCCGCTCCTCCAGAGGGGAAAAGAGAAACAACACGCGAATCGCACTGCACCAAACAGAAGCACAGAGAACTAAATATAATAAAGAAGAAATAGAGAACAGAACCCCAGAGCTGCTGTGGATATTAACAATTAAAGAAATTAAAGGGTTAGAACATGCTCTACCAGTTCCTTGATCAAACTGGTTCAACGTTTAACACACGACCAGCATAATTTGTACGTAGAGCCCCAAAACGGTCATAGAAAGTTGTGTAGCTACATGTGAACATGGAAGGACGAAACACGCTCATGCACACGTTAGCATAGATTTACGGGATGACTGAAAGGTTTGCCTATAACTACCTAAAAGACATGACAATCTAGTGAATACAATATTTATATAACCAGTTCATGCCAATTTAAACCAATTCTTGTTTGCAATGACGACCATGAAACATGTTTAGATGAAGAAGAAGTTACCAATAACTGAACTCATCACTTCATCTCCAACCACTCTATAAAGACAAACTGTTAGACTCTGCAGGATTACAGTCATGTTCTTCCACCAACACAGACTGGATCCATTTTTCTGTAAACCCTTGAAGCAAAACAGAAAAGCTCCATTTTGGTTTCATCAGCAACGTTTCGGTTTGAAGATAATCTCATCAAATTACACAGCACATTTCAGGAGGACCCAGGCCTCATGGGTAAACGTTTGGAGCCCCGTCAGAGCTTTTTAGGCCTCTTGTCTCTTCACCACCTCACATGAGGCCTGCAGCCTGAGCTCCAGCAGAAAACGGACCAGATTCAGCTGCATCATTGAACGTTAGCAACTGCAGGCAATGAAATAACAATGCATGTCATCAATTAACCAGACGCATCAATGCTGCATGATTCAGTTTCCTAAGGATGCGTTGCAGGACGTCCAGCAGCGATGGATGCTCTCCTGCAGCATCCGTGTGTGACGCTGCAGCCAGCACTGATGCTGGTGATTATGGGAGCACCAGACAGGAGCCCTGAGAGTGTGTGAGCAGACGCCTCATTAAGAGCTAAAACCGCTCCACGGGACGAATATAGCGTCAGGTGTCTCAAAGGCCACAGCCAGCACACCCATGATGCATTTTGTTCTTGATCACACTCGGGCTTTCAAGTGTGCTGCTGACTGTGCGCGCGCACGTGGCGAAAAGTGTCACCTCCCTTCCTCGCTGCGGGTTTGCAGCTCGAAAGCCGAAGCGCCGCAGCGAACGCCAGACAAGTCAGACGCAGAGGATTCACTGCGACAGGAGAGCAGCTCAATCTGCGACACGGAAAAGAACAGCGGCGGGAGCCGACAGATCAAAGGAGGGAGGAAAAAAGATGATGCTGATGCTTTTTTTATATTATTATTTACCAACATGGCGTGCACAGAGCCCATCATTAGACGTCTGTTTGAGCTGCCCTATCAATCTTCATTGGAAAGTCAAGGGAGGAAATAAAACGGTGCAGTTGCCACGGTGACGGGCATGTTCAGGGCATAACAAGTTTGAGGCTCCAGAGAGAACAAACAGTGAGAGTGGACTCTCATCTCCTGCACAAAGATGCATCTATGCGCCGTCTGAAACCAGAGTTTAGAGTCACTTGTGATCTCCAACAAACACTCTTTGAGTCCCAGCTGCTGATTAGGGCTCAGCGGGAGGAGGAGGAGGAGGAGGAGGAGGAGGAGCTGCACTCTCGGCAGTTTGAGAGCTCCACCTGTGGAAGGAAAACAGTTTGTACAAGACCGGAGTGAAGCTCCACCCGAAAAGTGTAACAGTTGTCAGTCAGGGAGTCGAAGTGCGGCTTCTGCACCCCGAACACAAGGGCCTTATTTGAACTAATTATCACCAGTGCCTGCTTTTGTTAATGAAGCTGCGTTTACAGAGCACAGGTTCATCCTTTGAATCATCAGTGATCCCAAGGTATCAGGGACCTAACTAATTAAAACATGCGCCACGCTCACAATCAAAATGAATAACCTCGAATAACGAGACGGCATTTTTAATTATCGCCTGCCGAATGTGCACCCAACTGTTAACGCTCGTGATAAAACAGCACAGCCACAGTTCAGCGTGTTAATCACCATTATTTCTCTCCTTAATTCCCTATCGTTTTAACAAGTAAATACGTCCACATTCTACTGCAGTTCATGGTGCTCTTCATGCATGATACCTCCACCGCCATGCTTTAGTGCAGAGATCAGTTATGGTATTTTTCTAAGTTTAAGTTGCAGTTTTTGCATAGTTTGGCAAAGTTCTTCATCGATCTCATGACGGACTCCTGACAGCATGTGGGCACAACATCAGTCAAAAACAAGAACCAAGTTCTAGCAAGTATTTACCATATTTTTTGGACTAGAAGTCACACCAGATTATAAGTTGCAGAGGTCAAAAAAATGTATAATCGTGAAGAAAAAAAAATGTATAGATTACACTTTTAGGAAAAACTACAACACTTCCAAATCAAGCCCACGTAGTGCTTCGTTTGAACACATTTGAAACTCCACTGCAGGAACTTCTAACCTCTCTGCGTTGGTTTAAATTGTTCTTAGTATTCACAGAAGAAACGTCAAGCTCAGTGAAATGGACTATTTTGAACAATCATTGTCACCACAAAGCAGGAAGTCACAGTAGTAATCACAGCCGTGAGCTTTTCAAGTGTGTGAGGGATTTCTGGAGCTTGTCTGGTGGAAACGTTTTGTGACATTGAAAGAAGTGTTGAGCCTGCATGTTTTACCAAATGGAGTTCTGTCACTCTGCATAGTGATGTGTTTATTGGACAGAGCTCTTTTGAGAGGATTTGTATGTTTAAGATAAATATTCTGACAAAACATTTTTGACCTTTGACGAATTTCAAGACCTCTGAGAAGATGATCAGTCTGTGTTGTTGTGGTCAGAAAATATCTTACTGTTTAAGCCATTGTGAAACTGATTTAGTAGCATCAAAACGCCTACTAGCTCCCACATCCCATTAAACTCTCCTCCAAAAATAGTTATTCTGACAAACATGATGACTGAGTAACAACTGTTTATGTCTATAGAAGTGGGTACTTCCTGTTTGGAACAACAGGGGCCACTCAGTCCAGTTCTCTATATACAGTCAATGGTTGATAGTCTTTAAACTGCAAATATTCTACTCCATGGAAAATGCTAATTTTTATTAACGACCTGGGGTTTAAGTCTGAACTGTTGTTCTCTTGTTGATGCAACTATAGAGCGACTTGTTTTTTAGACTGAAAGACATAAGTTTTCAGCTCAAACTCAGCCCCTCACAGAGAGCAGGGATTTCTCCTCTACATCCCTATAAATAAACCCGTTTCTCATCTGTCACAGTCTCCGTGCTCGTACAGCCGCCACTACACAGGCTGCACGGTGAGTGCTGCAACTTTAGAAACTCTTAAGACCTCGCTGTACTTTTCATGCACAGCTGGATGGAAAATAATAAACAAGACGGCTCCCTCCCCGAGAGCAGCCAGGAGTTCTTTGAAATCAGCGTCTTGAGGGGAAGCAGGTGAGGCTGAAGTGGATCCAGGAAAAAAAAATAAAAAAGTACCCTGTAAATTACAGCACTTCATCACAAAGACATACCAAGAATGCGTCATCAGACAAAGATGATGGGTATCTTTTTTTCTGAGGGAGAACTTTCTCTAAACACAGACACGGCGCACAAACAAAATGGTCACTTATGTCTTCAGAAAAAAGGTTTTGCTCGATAAAGGTTAATGTTGCGGCTCCTCGTCTCACTGCAGTGAAGTAACGGAGATGAAAAGATCCACTTCATTTCAGCAGCAAATGAGTGTCTGACACCTTTCCCTCTCGGTTACTTAAGGGAGCATCAGTGTGGTTTGTATAACTTTACTGTGATGATGTTCAGCTCATTTGGACGGAAAGCATAAACATGTCTAAGATGTAAAACACTTCATAGAGAAGGTCTGAGTGTAAAAATGTTTTTAGAATTTCCTTCTGCGTTATTTTAGCATTTGTTCAGAAACTATCCTTCATTGGTTTATTTATTTTCAGAGGTGGGAACCATCGTCTGTGTGGTCAAAGAGTTGTAAACAAAATGTGTTGATGTATCTGTTTATCCAGTCAAATTGTGTTCTGTTAGTCGGAATAACCAATTTTGCTCTGATACCTTTTTTAAAATCTTCTTGCTGATCTTATCAGATTTTTT
>NC_050529.1:12138316-12142579 GCF_002922805.2 Oryzias melastigma | reverse complement strand
CAAAAAAAAAGTTATTGCGTGTAGAGGAGCTGGTATGAAATGGATGGATATTTTTCACAGAACTGTAATGGAAATTGACTTTTTTTTTCTAATTAAATGCGCTTCTGAAGTGTCTGTCTGAGTACAGCACAGCGGGCGCTGTTATAATTTTGTTAATAACATTTCATTTGGTTATTACCTCAAAATGTGACAAGATCTGTTGAGATTAATAAAGTTCTGAATATTGATATCTGTTTCCGAGCTTGTTGTCATTATTGATAATTATGCTAAGAAATCAGAGTCTTCACATAGAGAAGTATCATTATTATTATTAATAATGAATAACTAAAGGCAAACTAAGCAAATTTATTATTTCAAACTGGTAGCCCTTCGTATGATTCAGTACCCATGAAGTAGCCCGCAGGTTCAAAAAGGTTGGTGACCCCTGTTCTAGAGCCACACACTGATGGAGAATCGTCTGCCATACATAATACCAACCTGTGGCCACTAGGAGGTTTCAGTGTCTTACTCAAGGACACTTTGATGAATGGACAGGTAAAGTGTAAACCTGTGATCCTCTGATTAAGGGACGACTGCTCCATCCATCTTCAGAACCTGCAGAATCCCTTTCAGGGTCATGGGGTTGCTGAAGCCAACCCAGTTTCTGTTTGGCAAAAGCGGGGTACACCCTGAACAGATCTCCAGTCTGTGGGGCCACACATTCACACTGAGGGACAGTTTAGACCAGGGGTCTGGCTCTTTTGTCTCTCCATGGTGGCTCTCTGGATGAAGAAAAATAAAATGGTAATCCCTTAAAAATTTGGAGATAAGCTACTATTTTAACAACATGCTAACATTTTTGGCTAATTTGTTATTTACTGTGTTTTTAGGCTAATTTAGAGTTTAGCTTCCATTTAAGCAGCAGGCTAACAATTTTGACTAATTTAGTTTACTGAGGAATTTTATGCTAATTTGAGGTTTAGCTAATAATTTAGCAAAATGCTGATGTTTTTGGCTAATTTGACATCTACTGAAATTGTTCTGGGGTAATTTAGAATTTAGCTTTGATTTTAGAAACAGGCTAACTTTTTGAATTTTGGCTATTTAAGAGTTCAGCTAGCTTTTTGGGGGTTAATTTGGCCTCTAATTAGATTTTTTATGCTAATTTGGAGTTTAGCTAATATTTTAGCAATATGCTAACATTTTTCACTAATTGTCAACTACTGGAGTTTTTAGGCTAATTTAGAGTTTAGCTTTTCTTTTAGCAACATGCTAAAGTTTTGGCCAATTTAATTCGCTGAGGAATTTTATGCAAGTTCAGAGTTCAGCTAGTAATTAGGAGGAAGTCGGAGAAAACCCACAGTGAGAACATGCAAAACTCCACAACACAACCATGCAGCCTATTTGAACAGAAGCTTATGGGAAGTTTTGTTCGAAAATTGGATCTTTATTAAGAAGTACTAAACAAAAGTCTATCCTTGTCCAAGATTAACAAACTGCATCCACTGCTGTCTGGAGTAAATAACTCTTTAAAATACTTGGACCTCTTTACAGTCAATAACACTTTCTCAGCACCGTGGGTTTTACCCCAGCATGCGTCTGCTTTCTCCTTGTAAAAAAGTCGATAATGTTCAGCAGCAAAATTAATCTACAGGTCATGTTGAACTTGATCTTTTATGTAGTATAAACATAATACAGAACACACATTTTCAAATATTTTAAATTTACTAGCAATAAAACTCAATAGTTTGCATTAATTGTAGCTATATGACCTATCAGAGTTTGTCATAATTTCTAACTAGTTATTCACTAAGTACTGAAACATTTTGCCACAAGACCAATTTTAATTTTGGTGATGTTTATGTTGCATATTTACAAGATAGTTTTAGCTTTGATTTTATATTGTGATGAGTTTTTACAGTTTCAGACTCCTATTGACCCCTCTGACTCTTGTTTTTGTGTTTTCCCATTTAAATCCAGTGTGTACATGTGACACAGCAGCTGCACTAACGTTCCTTTTGTTTTTCTTTCCAACAACAGAATGTAAATGGAAAAAACAAAGCAAACACCTTTATACTCGTACCTCACTTTCAACTCCGTCTATAACCTGAGTGTTCATTTCCACTCATGACATGTAATTCAGAAACACTCCCTGTCCTCTAAAACTGTCTCACAAGCACAGCTTTGTGTTCTTCATCCATTCCTTTGTGTTTCTGTGATGAATTAGCTTTTCCCCTCTCACCAAGCTAAGCCTGATGTATTGATTTTTCAAGGGTGTACTCAGTTTTTGGTTTATCTGATTGTGCCTTGGGAGTAAAACAAGTACTTCAGAGGGTCATCCCCTCGCTCCTGGAGGGAAGTTTGACTGGGATTAAATGCTGGGAAAACCCTCCTTGATTACAACCAGCTTTAATGTGAGGAAGCAAGTTTAAAATATGAGATCATATAGAAATAAATCACTAATAAATATTTTATTGACTTTTTTTGTGTTGAAAAATCTTTTATTACCCTAAAGAAAACAGCAATTAATATTAAGGATATACAAAAAAAAGATGTAAAATCTGTAGAAATGTAAGAGATGTACTCATAATAGTAAATGATGTATTTCAAATTAATATCTGAAGTCAAAATCTGAAAGGTAAATCAGTTTTCAAATTACAATAAGTGTTCCAGCTAGCATAACAAGCCTCATTATGGAGCACAAACACAAAAACAGAAGCTAAATATAAATAATACCAAGGCAGCTGAGTGTGAAGACAAACACAAAACCTCATGAGATACAAAGAAAGAATATTCAGATTTTGTAGTTTAGATCCGACTTTAATCTTAAACTGTCTAGCTGCAGTGCTCAGCTGAATGTAGAGTTTAACAACTGAAGTGGAGCTGAGAGCATTTCTAAACACACTAATGAAGGAAAAGTTTTCATGACAGAAACACAAAGTTGTGTGTAGTGTTTAAAGCAAATGTTATATGTCGGATTTCAAATCTGATGTGATTAATTTTGATTTAAAGGGCTGAACTGCACACGTGCTACAAACTCACATGTTCCACACACACACGCATGCATGCATGCAGACAAGTATTGACTCCGCTAGATCAAACACTCTTGTTGAGATAACCTGATGACCCAGCAAATAAAGCTGCTGGGGGCTGCTCAGTGTCTGTGTGGACAAGGCATCATAGATTATCTGTAGCCTTCAACCCCCACCATACTCAAACCAACACTGTGAAACTCCAATGTGCAGCGTCATGACTGATAATTATGAAAATGTCCTCATGTTTGTTTGTGTTTTGTAACGTGCAACCTTCTCCTCCTAAACACATCCACTTAAACACAACTGACGAAACGTTCTGTTTCTGTAAGAAGTACCTTCAAACTTTCCTCAAATGCTTTCAATCAATAGAAGAACCCAAATGCACTGTCTGGTGGATTATTATAAGGAGAAGTAATACTTTGCTTTCAGTCTGTTTGTCTGCATAAAGGGTCGTGTACAAGAATATATGTTTCTAAAGACCCATGATTCACCAATGGAGCCACCCAGCTGCCGGCCCCTCCTCCCTCCTGATGGTTGTCATGAACCAGAGGAACATCCAGTATTTTTCAGACTATAAGTCTGGGTTTTATTTTTGCAGAGTTTGAACGGGGTTAAATGTGATTATTTAAAAATACATACCAAAAACCACCAGAGGGCGCTAAAATAAAATGTCCATTCTTGTTCCCGTATTTTGCTAATTAAATTTCTCCTAAACGTATGACTATAAACGCTAGTGTGACTTATATGATTTTTTTCTCTTCTTTATTATGCTTCTTTTTTGCAGCTGTGACTTACACTCAAGTGAAACTTCTGGGTTTTTTTCGTTTTTTTTCTCTTTTGCAGCTGCGACTTTTACTCCAGTGCGACTTATATATGATTTTTTCTTCTTTATTACGTTTTTTTTTGCAGCTGTGACTTATACTGCAGTGCAACATGGGATTTTTAATTCATGTATTTTTTGCAGCTGTGACTTATACTGCAGTGCAACATGGGATTTTTAATTCATGTATTTTTGCAGCTGTGACTTATACTGCAGTGTGACTTATTTGTGATTTCTTTTCTTCTTTATTATGCAGCTGTGACTTATACTTTAATGTGACCTACATAGTTTTTTTCTTTAATATGCCTTTTTTGGTAGCTGTGACTCATACTCCTGTGTGACATATATATATGATTTTGTTCGTCTTCGTTGTGCATTTTTCACAGCTGTGACTTATATGCGACTTTTTTCTGCTTTTTTTTTTTTTTT
>NC_050529.1:12106223-12138279 GCF_002922805.2 Oryzias melastigma | reverse complement strand
TTAAGTGATTTTTTTTCTCATAATTATGCTTTTTTTTCTTCAGCTGTGACTTATACTCTGAAGTGACTTATAGTCTGAAAAATATGGTACATATAAATGCTAGTGTTAAATGTGATTTGGAGAAAAATGTTGTGTTTTTGAACCTGGCTCAAGCGGTCTTTTGAAGAACTGCATCATGTCCTGGTTTGTGTCAGATTGAGGAATGGGAGTTTTGGGGCTAAAGGTTACTTGGGGAACAGTCTGAGGTCCTGGTTCAAACTGGGACCTTTCTATGTGGAGTTTGGATGTCTTGAAAACCCACTGAGAACCGGCACCATGCATGGTGCATTTATGTGCTGTTCCAACTTTCAGCTGGAGTTTAAAATCAATGAATCAATACAGAAATTGATCCTTACTTAGAAAATCAAAACCTCATTCCACTGTGCTGTTGTGAAAAAACTCAGATCCATTTTTATTCCTTTTGTGCTTTGGGTCCTTGCCCTTCATACTAAAAATCTATTCTCATCTCCACGTTTCCTTTGTGGTGTCCCACAGGGCTCCACCGAGGCCCACTTCTCTTCATGTATTTGGTCTTTTTTTTAAAGTTTATTCTACATTTTTGTGATAACTTGTTATGGTTGTTGCCATGTTTTCAACATCCTTAAGCAGAGACATTGGTGCTCATTGGCTGCTTCAGCATTAGCAGTCAGACGAATGAGTTTCTTTTGACAACTTTTTTTTTTTTTTTTACATACGCCAGTAAGAAAACAGACTCATTTTTCGAACAAGAATTCTGCTTTCATTCACCTGAAACTGTTGTAATTCCCTTCAAGTTCATCCAGAGTTTCCTTTGTGGTTTTAGTTTCTGATTCAGGTCGACACCACATCTGTTCCCTGAGATCTAAAGCCCCCCGAGCTTCTCCCAGCAGAAGAACCCATAATAAAACAAGGCGACCTTTTTTCTTTTCCTGTGCGTCCTACACTTAGCAACAAGTCACCCGCCCCTGCAGGTCGCTCTATTTTTAAATCCCACCTGAGAACTTGTTTTGGTTCGCTCGGTTTTCACGCAGGACAAAACTGACCTGTGTCATGTTTTTATTTGAATATCGTCTTGTTTTTCTATTCCATATTTCTACTGCACTTCGCTCGGCCGTCCCAATTGCTTTTAAAGGGCTTCATAAATAAATGGATGATTTCCTGCTGTTGAGTCATTCCTTTTAGTTTCATCATTTTGCTCGTGCTCATTTAGCTGTAGTCATCAGCTTTAAATAAACCCTGTTTCTTTAAGCGGATATTTTTAGAATTTGGCCACAAACACAAACTCTTTCCACTGAAAATCTCATTTTTATGGCATTTTTATCCCCCCCCCCCAAAAAAAACAAAAAAACATGCTTTTTACATTTGTATTGTCTTAACAGACTGAGAATAAACCGAACAAAAAGTCTTTTTTCATGAGGATTTTTTTATTTAATTCTAAAATTCTAAAACAAAGATTTTTTTTACATGTTTTAAGCAGAAACAAACTTTTTGTGTAGTAAAATCTGCACTAGATGAGGTCAAACACTATTTTATAGAATAAATAAACAGTTATGTCTAAGTTTTGTTCCAAACTGTTTGTAATTCCCCTTTTTTCAAATTTGCCATTTGATCATCTGTTACAGACCAGTTAAATTAATTAATCCACTTTGTATAAATTTTAAAAAATTGCAAAAACTGCTTAAAGTAAAACCAAAAACTTTGACTAAAAAAGCTTCAGCTTATAAATTAGCACAAAGTGGTTTGATATTAAATCTCCTTTTTAAATGTTTTCATTAGTTGCTATGATAACCCCCCCCCCAACATTAATGAAAAACAAAATAGTCAGAATCCTGTAAATAAGCCTAAAACAGAGAAACTGATCTGTATTTGTGGTAGTTTAAATGCTTAAAACCGTAAATTAAACTAAATATAATGAAAATGAAAAGAGAAAATATGTAAAAGCAAGGAAAAGGACCAGGATGAACAAGGTAATGCTAAAAACATTCCATAAAAAGTTGAATTTATGAAGAATTTAAGATGATATCAACTCAAACATAAACTTTATTTCCAATTGTGATAGAGAGAGAAAATGTTTGTATTTACGGTGCTGCTAACTTGATTGGATTCTTGGATTTGTTATGAATTAGTGACACTTGGTATTAAGGAGTTTTAGTCAGATGATAATATAAACTGTTTAAAATGACTTTTTACCAGGTGTTTAGCGAAACTTTCTGCTTTTCCTAAATTGCCACAAATTCCATCTGACTAAATGTGAAAAGGAGACAAATGTTAACAGTTGAGCTCAATCTAAACCAAACCTCTTAGCAGCAATTAAGACATTTTTATCCCAAAATATCTCAATTCTGTCACATTTTCTTTTTCATTTCCATAAGTTAGACGGAAACTGATGTAAAAATCAATCTCTTAATGAGAGAACACATTTCATAAGTCTCTGCTAGTGTTCCTTCATAGACCAACTCTAATGAAAATAGTGTTTTAGGTGTTTTTAACATGTTCTTTTGGAATTTTGATGACAATGGAGGCCATAAATGAAGTTAATTAAGCTTAAATTTGCATTTTTCTGAGTATTTCTTTTAAAAAAAGGCAGTTTGCTACAATGAAAAGCCTAAAGCTTCTTGCTTAGCTCCGTTCTAATGCGTCTTAAACAGATGGATGATGGGAACTAAGAGCAGACTTACCCAGTGCTAACAGCCAGAGGCAAATTTCTAATGAACTCCTGCCGCTCTGCAGAAACTATGTCCTAAAACAACACAATCATTAAATAGATCAAAAGATGATCGGAGGGGAACTTTATGAAGGAAACCACATGAAAACATTCAAAGCAATGACCCTAAACTGAACTCTTCAGCCTGCAGGTTCAGGGCTGACAGTTATCATTCATAAAAAATATCAGTCAAAACAAAAACAAGGTTAAATAATAACACCATTGTTCTTTCATGTTCTACCCACACAGGCTAATGACAGTCTAGAAAAGCCTCCACAGACGTTTGTTGTTGTTAGCTGAGCCGCCCGTCATCATCAGCGCCCAACTTTTCCCAATTTCAGCAAAGTTTCCTCCAGAACACGGCGGCGCCGTCAGGGTTTAAGGCGCTCATGTATTCACGGAGAGAACGCGGCGGCGCTTCACCTCCTGCTCCCACAAGCCCCAACATTTCAATTTCCCTCAATATTTACAAGTCTTATAGCTTTCGGAGAGTGGCGTCTGAAGTTGCAAATAAATCTATTTGGAGGAGTTGAGTGAATCCAGAAGGCCTGTAGTAAACAGCATCAATATTGCAGCAGTGTTTTGACTGCTGCCATGTTTCTGTTTGATTGTAAGAGTTCCCCTGGGAGCTGGGCACTCACAAACAAAAGCACAGCAATGCTGTTGATGCATTATTCAATTATTATTGTTTTTTTTTTTCCAAACCTTTTTAATCTTTGCTCCATAAACTGATGAACCTCAGGCTTTCACACTCATCTGCATTTGAACGTAGGAGAGGCGGGGTTTAATGGCACAGGGTGATTCCAGCTCTTTACAGTGCAAAACACATCAACTAAAATCACATCAATTATTGTGAACTAATAAAAACACAATTAGAAAAGAGGAGCGCAGATAAAACACATGCAGAGATAAAAAGGATCATTTTTATAAAAGCTTGATTGGAATCACCAACAGATCCAGGTTTACAGTGTAGGATAAAGACAGGAAGGGGAGGGACTAATGTGAAAATACACTGTTATAAAGGTTTTTACAGAACATTTGAATAACCTGGTTGGATCTATAAACTTAAAGCAAACCTGCAACAGAGTTGGAGTTAAAGTTCTGCAGAAAATCATTCTGAATCCCCGAAACCGCTTTGTAAAAGTTGGAGTTAATTGAAATGAATGCATCCAAGTGATGCTCTAAATCCTCATTCTGTGCTGCTGTCATTATCTTGTTGTTTTATGCGTGATGACCCACGGTCACCGACTCCCACAGCTGCCATTACACCGCGGTTACTTATAGCTACCAGAACGGTAAAGAAGTATTTCTTCCTCTGAGGGGTTCACCCAGCCTGTGTCAGCATCGATTACGATTTATTTCAGGAAGGAAAATTTCTTATCTTGACATTCTCAAATGCCGAGCTTCGACTTGGGCTCGGACTCCGTATCGGGTAACTGATTATAGCGAAGAAACATTTGTTTCTGCCCGTCGCCATCTTCAAAGCAGATTAAGTGCACCTTTGTTCACACAGTGTTTCACTTTAACAGCTTGGGGATGAGGATGCAGTTCTAATGGCAGCCGGGCCCGCCGCGAGGAGCTCTCCCAACATCAATACGGGCCCAATCTGGGCGTGAGAAAGAGGAGCCAGCTCTCCCGATTCCCCCGCCATCAGTTCATTGAAGTCTGTTGTGAGCAGAGGCAGAAAGGAGAACATGAATGCAGCAAAAGTATCAGACGCCAGGATCCATAAACAGCCGTCTGGATCTATGAACCCTCTTCACTGGATGAAGTGTTGAGTCGGTGTGGAGCTGCATGGTGATGTGGTGAGACTGAAACTGGAATCATTTTCACCAGAGAAAGGAGGAGCTACATCATTTACATACTGAGTTATTCTCTTTAATTTACATTAAAAGAGTAAATACTAATCCCAGATTGTCTGCAGCAGGGGAGTCCAGCTTGGAAGTGTTTCCTGAAGGTTACCAACAGGGCTTACGAATTATCAAGATGAATTATGACTCATTTTTGTCAATTCTAACTAGTCCAATTGGGTGAAACGTCCTCGTGTCTCATCTCTTCGTCTTTGTCTTCAAAATAGTCAATTCACCAGACATATTAATAAAGGAAACTATAAAATCCTGATGTCTCTTAATGTCTTGCTGGTGAGATCAACTGTAGAATTAAGTATGTTAACATCTGAATTATGATAAAAAGTTCAAGGTCAATGTTTTTTGGGTTGCTCAAAAAAGTTTTTCTTCTGTTTTCGGATTTTTTTTTTTTATTATTTTTTTTTTAAATATAGCCCTCTGGACATGACGCATTTTATTTTTGATTGTTTGAGATCGAAAACAAAATCCACGTTTGTATTATAAAAGTAAAGAAGGAAGTCTGTTATTATAATAATTAAAAAAAAATTAAAGCCACTTTTTTGTTGTATTTTGATCTTTTGCTGTGACACGATGTCACAAATTTAAGCAAAAATAACTTAAAATTAGTCTTTTTACAGCAATTATTAGGTTAAAAATATTTGCAATTAAAATTGATTAATTACAAGTTATCAAATTGGGCTGCATCATGTGGACTGAAAATGAGAGGACCATTATTTTATTAAATTATATTATGTTATTTTATTAATAAAGATATAATCCTGTTTTGATCTTTCAACAGTTTGATTTTAGAAGTGAGTAATTATAATAATGTGTTTTGTGCGTTTGCCTTAAAGTCTCACTTCAATGGAAATTGTGGTTTTGGTGTTTTTAACATGAAGTAACATTTTCATTATGAAGGACATAAATAATGAAAATTAAGCTCAAATTCTTGTCAATCAGGAGCAGATGAAAATAATTGCTGTTCACTCTGCTCCAACATTCCCACCTGTGCAGGTAAATTCTAGCATTAATTTTAGTTTTAAGTGTCTTTTAATATGATAGTTATAAGAATAAAAAGAAATAAATTACAGACGTCATTCTCACATTTGACTGATTCTAGTTAGTTGTGGTTTGATCAGCAGAGTCCTGTTTGCAGTAACAATACACAGAAACAAACTTAAGGACAATTGAAAAGCGTTAAACTTGGGATTGGATTCTGCTCGACTGATCCTCAGACTGTTTCTCCCAGTAAAAGACAAAGTAGAAGTGATGTCTTCTTCATGAATTATTTCTGACTCTGGGTTACAGAAAGTTTTATTTTTGGAATGAAAGAAACAACAGCCTAACACTTTCAGTTACGAGTCGAGTAAAAGATATATTTTCAAAAACAGCACATTTTGCAGGTCCCTCTGTAGGACTTGACTGCAGTGTTTTGGACATTTACGCCCAAGAGGAGAATCTTGACTAAAACCAGATTCTACAGTTCAGATGGGGACAGAAGTCCTGAGCTTTGTTGACCCAGAGTTCTGCTGTTAGCTTACAGAGATGTCTTCTTTATGAGGAAATACAGTGAAAACAGCAGATCACTGTAATGAATCATCAAGCTAATGTTGCTAACGTCAGTATGTTTGTTCAGGATGGTTTTCCACTGGAGTTTAATAATAATAATGATCTTTGAATAATCTTTGAATGAATCCTTGCTGATGCTCGTCTGTGATTTTCTTTCTATCCTCCTAAACTACTTCTACTTTTCTATTTCAGGTCCAGAAGACAAACCGCTCAAAGACTACAGTCACCTTCTGAATGGTCAAACGTTTTGACACACGTGTGTTCTGATGCTTTTTTGATATAATTCCTCTTGTTTTTTTCAGGTAATGACTGATTGTACCACATTCTGACAGAGACGTAAAACTTTTTTTTGTTTGAGAGTTTTACAAATAGAGATATTTAAAAAAAAAAAAGAATGACTCTCTTTTTGTGTGTTAGAATATGTAATTAAAGTGACTAAAGAACATTCAGCGTCCGACTGAGGCTATTCCTCAGTGGTTAATGAAATTAAAGCATTGAGAAATGAAAGCCTTTAGAAATTCTTTAATAGAGTTGTGAATAAGCTTCCTTGAATGACCTGTTCTCAAAAAAAAGGAAACTGCAGCTCTCCAAATAATGAACTTCAATGATGAAAAGTGAGAAAGTATTAACAAGAAGTCTTCAATCTCACAGGAGTCGAGGTCCTGGCAGGTTGGCTCAAAGGTCACAGGCAAAGATAAAGTCATCATGCTTTTTAAAAATGGCCAAAACCAAAATTATTGAAATTTTGTTGGAAATAGAATCAGATAATATGCGTTATGTCAGATTCTGTTGACAGACTGAACAGCATCAAAGAAATTCTTCACAGTGAGAAACCTTCAAATGTTATTCCAGATGGAGCAGAGTCTGCGGGTTTCAAAGGTTCTTTTTAAGAGGTTTTTGCAGGAACTTCCTGAGGACCATCGAGACGACGTTTATGAATACAGACTGAGTTTTCGTCACTCTCCTAAAAACGTGATCTGGTATCATTGTTGAGGCAGATCCCAGAGCATGGACAGTCCGGCCTGGAATAACCTCTTGTCCTGAATACCAACTATACTCACTGATGCTGCCATGAAGAGGCCACAGACCAATAGAAGACCTCATGCTAACACTTAAACCACCAAAGACCTTTTCACAATGGCTTCATTTTTAAACACAAAAAAAAAACAAAAAAATTAATTCAACTTAAAGCCACAAGTGACCTATGACCTGCAAGCATTACCCGCTCTCTTCTAACCCGCCCCCTATGGCTGAGCGGCTGCTACACAACGCTCA
This sequence comes from Oryzias melastigma, assembly GCF_002922805.2. Lineage (NCBI taxonomy): Eukaryota > Metazoa > Chordata > Actinopteri > Beloniformes > Adrianichthyidae > Oryzias > Oryzias melastigma. The sequence goes on along the minus strand of NC_050529.1, from coordinate 12,130,866 downwards.
CTCTTCTGCCTCCATCATCCTGGTCAGAAAATTTATTTCCATAGGCAGGGCTTATAATCACTTTTATAACAAGAAATTTTTTTTTCCAAGTTTATATTTGCTCTGTTTTAACTTGTTTATTAAAGCTACTTCACAGAAGTGTTTTATTTAAGTTTTTAATGATAAAAGAAGGTTAATGAAAAATAAATAAGGGACAACCAAAATGTGTTCTTCCGTTTGTTCACGTTTTAAATGTGTTACAAAAGTATCAAATACACAAAATCGAAAGACTCAAAATCGGATCAGGCCTAAAAAAAAAAAAAAAAAAAAAACCTCATCGGGACATCCTTACATAAGATACTCAATAAGGACTTTTGATACCAATAGAGTACAGGTTATAAAGGTGCACAAAGAATTTGAAGAATTTCTTGAAAAACAATTGCAAAAATTGCGTAAAATGTCCAGAACTTGCTGAAAGTTTTAATACCAATATTACATATGTTTTAAAGTGCATACAGTTTTGAAGGATTTTCCTGTTCATTTTCAATGAGGCTGAAAAATACCAAAAGTACAAGCAGTAATGTCCTTAGAGAGCTGAAATCGGTGAAGGTGTGATTGAGTTTTCCAGTGCCGAAAAAACATACGAAAAGGAGAATCTCTAGTGTGAACGCACGCTCACATAAAACCACATTTACGCACACATCAGATGCAAGACTCTTTTCATAAATGAGATGAGTCTACTTTCTCTCCGTATTCAAAAACCACTACCAAAATTTTGTTAAGCTTTGACCTCAGGAAGAGGCCACCAGTTCTTTACTATCTCCTAAAGCCTCACTGGGAAGCAATGATCTAAGCCGTCTGTCCTCTAGCTATCCCATAATAATTGACACTTCCAAAACATGTGTTTTTGATTCATTACTGAATTTTAAAGTATTTGTGTTAACCCCCAAAAGAGATTTTGGCCACGATCCTTTGACGATTTTTGCAATATGGTCCTCATAGTCCAGGACTGCTGTGGACCATAACAGAAGTGGGTTTATTCTATAAGTCTCAAGCTTTACATAAGAAGTGTCCTCAAACTGAGACTTGGTTTACCGTTTTTCCAAATGGAGAAAGCCTTGCATCAGAGTGTGCGGTGTGGCTGCATTACTTTCTCAGGGCTGCACAGCTGTGAAAGCCTAACCCTGTCAGTCCGCTGGTTGTGGCACGCTGCAGTGGGAGCCTGGAGGAGAGTCACTCTACCTTTCATAAATGAGATTTAGAGGTGTGATGTGACTGCAGCATGCGGGCTCCTGACAGCGCGCTTGCTGCAGCTGTCAGCCAGCTCAGGTAGTTTGACACCTGTAATCTCGCTTGCCACGGTTCTCAAGCAATCCGGATGGCAGAACTCATGCTGCCCACCCAAGCAAAAATAGAAAAAAAAAAGAGGAACTGAGCATGGATTTGTGGGTAAAATGAAGAAATCTTCAGCTAAATACACAGCACTAAAGGAGGGTTTGAGTTGCAGATCTTTACTTTTACAAGTGACTTCCAAACTTTCATATATTGAATCTTTTGCATTCAGCCGCTGTGAGTTTGGGCTCTTTAAACAGACGTCTCATCCATATGCAGCGGAGGACACGTCTCCAAACCCCCGTGTGCTTTCTCCCCGGGTGTGTGGGGACTCCTTCAGCCTGTGACTGGGCAGCAGATTGCGCCTTTATTTTTGACTCAGCCATGCATACAGCGTGTATCATTTGGTGAGCCCATGCACTGAAGAGCACTTAATGGTGTTAAGTTGCAGCCAGCAGCGCGCGTCTTCCAGCATATTGTGAGTCTATCTTCCAGGAGGAGGAGTTTATTACCAGCGGGCAATTACACAACAAGTTAATAGGAGTATTGTCGAGTTTGAGCGTCACTTTACCGTTTTTGTTTGTTTTGAGCATCCAGTGATTTATTTGCATGCGCGCGTGGACGTCTGGCTCCTTTGAATAGGCGCATGTGTCTAAAAGATTGTGTATTCGGCATTAATGTGCTCAGTAATGAAAGGGGACAGTTTGCTGTTGCCGTGGTAATGAAGCAAGGGAGCATCGCCGGGCAGGATGAGAGAAATGAAACGCCATTGTATCACGCAAAGACACACGGACGGAAGAAGGCAGAGATGGATGGAAAAACGAGACGATAAAAGAGTCACGGACGGACGGCACTGTCAAAATAGAGGTCTGTGTAACAGGGAGGGACTGATGGATGGGTTTGTCTTTACAGCCCGAGGTAAAGAAGAGAGACTTTTGTGTCACAAGGCGATTTGGGGTGTGTGTGATGTGATCGATTTGACTGGGCCGATGTCCCCCGAAGAGAGACATTCAGACGGATGGATCCCCTTGACAGACGGATGGATCAAGCGAGAGGAATGCACCGAGGTGACAAACAGATGGAGAGTTAGCAACCATTCACACTTGTGTAATATCTGGAGGAAGATGTGGGGCAGAATGGGGAAGAGCTCCCCCCAAAACTCAACATTTATGCTTTTGTGAGGAGCCACAGATGACTTTCTCCTGCTCTTGAGGCAGAGTGCTTTAAATGCAGTTAAGAGTGAGAGTCACCCAAAGTCAGGAACGATTTAGCGAGTTTCTGCTCAGCCGTGTGATGCTGTGCAGAGCTGTCAGTGCTCAGACCGTCAAAGGCACAGGGCAGCATTTCACGGTTCACTTGGGTTTGCCTTACTGATCATTCCAGGCTAAACATTTGGAAGTAAAGCACTGAGGTGAGCGGCGCTGGCATCGGTACTGTCCAACTCCGATCATCTTTTGTAATCATGCTGTTTTTAGCCAAAAATCAAAGAAACTTCAATCAATTTCAGGACAAAGTTTCTGCAGAGGTTCATTAGAAATGTGTCTGAGTTTTGGTATGGAGCAACCCCGCCCCCACTTCCCCTCTGAGAAGCACAATTTGTGCTATCCAGCTGCACAGTTTTGATCCAGACACCAGCTCAGACGAGGAAAACAAGGACGTTCATGGATCTATTTGTCTGTAATTGGATTTATCAGAATAGAGAAAAATGCCACCAGATCATGTTAAAAACACTAATTTCTTTACAGTGGGTCTTTAACCCCCACAGCTTTCTGCAGAAACAGTTCTTCCTTTATGAGCAGCTTTTCCTGATACATCTTTGCGTTTTTGTTCCCTCATCCAAAGCTACTAATTGGTCACTTGAAAAGAAACTCAGTTAATCAACACCAAGCTAATAGTGAACAGGAAAACGAGAACTAAGAAACATGAATGATTACAATTGCTCCAAAACTTAAAGAAATTATTTTTTAGAAAGTACCGTAAGATTAACACAATCAAATAAGGAAAGAGGGAGATGAGAGCAAAGTCAATATTTACAAGGAAAAGTGAAGCATGAAAGTAAAATGTTTAAAAAAATGCTTCTATTCTTGTTACATGTGCTGAAAGTTGGAAAACACATCCAAGTCAGCCAGTCCAATGCCGACTGAGTTGCAAACTTAACCTAAATTTAGTCTTCCTTGAACTGGCATCTAACATATCCTTCCACTATATTTCTGTCAGATTTGGTTAAATAAAGGCAAAGCCCTCAAGACAATGACTCAGGACTGAGAGAAAAACTGTTGATTTTCAAAGGGAAGAACAGTCACTAAATCCTCCTGGCAGTAGGGGGCGTCCAAGAGCACTCGAGCAAGGGAGGCGGGCAATGTCATATGACGGTTAAAACCTGGAATACTCTAACAGGAAAATTCAACGCTGCTCTTAATAATCCAAAACAATGGCTTCTAGGACCTGAAATCCAGTACATGAACAATCTCAGGCAGAAGTATTCAGGAGAGCAGGATCAAAACTGAACAGGAAGGCGCTGGTCGAAGACACTACTCTGAGTTCTAAACAATCCTGGCGCATGAGTGGGTCAAGATGAGACAGAAACCGGAAGGAGAACAGCTGGCAGCAGGAGTACCGGATTTTCCACGATTTAGGGAGTACCTGACTATAAGGAGTATAACTATAAGGCACTTTAGGTGAACCAACAGAATCAGAGATAAGTTTGTCTTTAAATAAAACTAACTGTGATGACAGGGATTCTAGAACTTGTTTGACATGCTACACTTCAGCTACGCTAGAAGCATTAGCCATGTAAGCCTATTAACAAGAACACACCGATACCACAAAAAACAAACGTTAGCTTAAGTACACTAACTCTCAACCTTGTTAGCAACACAAAGAAAACAACACAATCCTTGTTAGCATATTACCAATAACTTTAGCTTTAAATCTTGTTTCTTCTTCACCTTTCGGCTTATCCCTTTCGGGGTCTCCACAGCGTAACAGCACCCACTGTTTGGCATCAGTGATTTGGCAGAGTTTTTACGCCGGATGCCCTTCCTGACACAACCCTGTACTTGAGGGGCACAGGGACCCAGTTAGGCAGCAGCGTCAAGGGTCTTGCCTAAGGACCCAATCTGGGTGGGGATCAGTGGACACACCCAGGTTCTCCTATACTTGGCCCACTGATCCATCCAGCTTTAAATCTCGCTTGCCACACATTTAAAAAACAAAAAAAATAAAAATAAAAAAACACAGTCCGACACCGCTGCACGTTAGCCACATTACCGTATTGATGATACCTTTAACTCTCAACCTTATTTGCAACATACACACACAAAAAAGACTAATACCGCTAAAGCAAACATTACTGAAACTACACCAACTCCCAACCTTGTTAGTAACATGGGAAAAAAAAATCCTAACATGAATTTTCATTGACACTGGCTGACAATTGACTTTTTTGCCTTTTAGATTCAATTGTAACAACAAATGTGCTGCTGATTTTTCATTTAACCCTTCCGTTCTCCTTGGCTTGTTTACATTAAAAGTGGGCTCATCTGGACCCCACAAGAGTTTCACGAATGTCCATATCAGACGTAAAATCCTGTCCACCTGTGTCCACATTTGTCATGGAAGGAGTCACACATCAGTGTGTGGTTGAAGTCATCTGGACCCCAAACAGAGCAGAAGGGTTAAAAGGGCACCACTGATTGTCAAAACATATGAATAATATAGTTAAATAGATAAATAATTCCTTGAGTTCTATGTTTTTTGCTGAAAATCTGGTGACCCAGCGTTCCGTGAGCCAGTAAATGCACTAAAAATAAAATATAAAGACCTTTTAAAACACAAAAAAAAGTCATGCCAATTTTTTTCTACATTTTTTGACATTCATGGTCCTTAAAACGATACTATAATGATTACATTACACTTTAATTCAACTCAACTAGGAATCTCTGAATTTTTAAAATCCAAAATTATAAAGTTGACTTTTATTTTTCTTAATATTCTGCTTTTCCACAGCAATATTAAAGCACCAATTAACTCAAAATTGAGGTGAAAATTGCTGTTGAAGTAAAAAGTCAAATTGGTTACTGCAAAACAACATCTTAGCTTGTTAAAAATCTGTGCAAAAATGCAAAAACAGGAGAAGAAATTTCATGACATTTGCCACAATAATTAACCTCAGGGTCAAATTTTGAAATGCTAATAGAAAATTAAATACCATAATAATTTACTGGAAAGGTTCCACTGGGCTGAAGAGGTCAAAACCTGAGTTTACGGCAGTAAAAGTTGGACTTTTGGAAGAAATGCAATGCGGAATGGGATTGTTGAAGTGTGTTTTAGTAACCATCAGAAGAGAACATTAAGTGTGGAATTGGTGGGAGAATACTTGAGTAATTATTACACGCTTTTATCCAAATTGACTTTCATAATTAAGGGAAATATGGGGTTAAGGGTTATAAAAAAGAAGAAAATAAAAATTAAAACTCCATCAAAACAGAGCTGGGTGAAAGTGTCCCCATCAGATGAGACCAAATAGTGAAGCCGGTTCCTAAAATAATCACAGACTTTGTACTGCAAGCACCAAATTTGTGGTGTTTGCACAAGACAATCCTAGATTTTATTATAAGGACCTGTACTGGATCAGATAATTTTTCGGCAGTCTGCTGTATATTCAAAGCTCAAATACACTTACCAACATCTAAAATACTGTAAAGTGGACTGACAGTAAGAAAGAAGAAGTATGATTCCAGAATAATAATAAAGGAATAAAAATAAAAGAAATGAGAAGCAAAAGTCTTCACCCCACAACCAGATTAAACTTCAGCGTTCCTCCGTTTATGGATCTATGATTATAGACCCTCTTTGACAGCAAACAGATTGACGTGTCACGGCAGGAAGTGCACACCTGTATTAATGACGGCTGTGTTCAGCTTTAGAGCATGCCCATTTATTTTTCAACGAGTGGAATGGAGTTGGGGGGGGGGGGTAATTTTGTATTCATAAAAACTCTAAACTAGAAAAACAGACGAGAGGATTTGTTGTTTCCTCTAAAGTAGGAGTGGCCAAACTTTTTCCAAAGAGGGACAGTTTCAGTAAGATTGAAATCCATTAATCTGACATTGTTTTAGCTATGTCAATAACAACACTACATTTAAATGAACTATTTAATGAACATTTTATTGCAATGAAATACTTTTCATTTCTTACCATAAAACAAATACATCTAAATATGTTTTTATAACCACAATCCCTATCAATTTGCCAAATGTCACACTGCATTCCCAGTTAGCACCTCTTCATGATGAATATGAAAACGTAATTTAGCCAACCACAATCAAAAAATATGCACAGTTTTCAGAAAAGGCTAAAATTATAGATATTATAAAAGGAGCCTGGGGGCAGCTGGATATTTAAACAGGGGGGCCACACTTTGGACATGCCTACTCTAAACTCAAGGTCAGATGAATTATTTATTACATTTCCTTTGCAGTCAATACCATCATTGCCTTTAAGTTAAGCTTCTTAGTTTACTATTGGACAGTGGTGGAGTTAGAACACTTTATATGGAGAGGCGGAAGGGAGGCAGAATTATTTGGAAGGATGGCAAATGATAAAAACAGAGTGGAAGGCCACTAAAATAAAATTCAAATAGTTTGAGGAGCTGAAGATTCTATATAAAAATATGCATTTTGTTATTTTATGCAATACTTAAAGAAGCTTGTATTGACAATTTCTTAAAATTTGTCAATTAATGTTATGGATTTTGACACAAAGTTTGGCCCTGCTATTAGAAGATGAATTCAAAATAGAAAAAGGTTAGGAAGTCCTCATGGTATCTGTTCCAGTGATCTATTTTGTACTGAAATAATTTTGGGAAACAAGCTTTTTTCCCTTGTTTTAATACTTTTTTCTGTTGTTGAGCTGTTTTCATGTGTTCCTGACCTCTTGGCCAGGTCGTCTTAAATAGGATCTTAATATAAAAAAAGTATTTGGCTGAATAAATGTTTTCGGACATTTTTGTGCCTGTTAATTCATTTATATGTGATTTTTGTCCTAATAATTTGCCTTTCAGTTTGTTGTTGGATCTTTAATTTTGCAGTCAATGGGTGAGAGCAGACACCTGCAAACATCATAGTTTGTGAAACCACATAGAAGCAACGTGATCTAATGTTTATGTGTGCCAGTCATTAGTCCAGATCAATACAGCGGGAAGGGCGTCTGCCATACAACTTTCCTGATGTGAAAACACCTCAAGATTTGTTTGCAACTTACTAACAAGTCTGTTTATGGTTTAAGTCACTTTTCAGCTTTTTTTTTTTTTTTTAACTATGCATTTCCGTGCAAACTTGACAAGGGTCAAAAAAGAATTGTTGAAGTGTTTAAAAAAAATATTTAAATATTAAATTATTCATCAAAATGTACTTTTTCTGTATGGATTTCTGCATGCTGGGCGGAAATGAGCAAATCCATGAAAAAGTATTTTCAACCGTCTGAGCCAAAAGCAGGGGTGGAGCTACGTGGTGTGTTAAGGGGGGTCAGTAAAAATGCTTGACCCCCCCCAACTTTTGGATCATTATCTATAAAAATCAAGAAATAAGAATCTTTAAGAATAGCAAAAGCAGCATTTTTAAGTGAAATCTTCAGCCGCTCGAATTCTTTACTGTGTTCCTGTATTGTGAAGGCCCCAAGTCTGCGCTGTTTCTATGCTATGGCAAGGACATTTTTTATATATATAATACATTTGAAATATGTAGTTCTGATCCTTTTATTTGTAAAAACCTTCCACTCCACATAAAATGCTCTAGCTCCGCCCACCACAAAACTATAGGAGGTAATTCTTGTTGCAAACCTGAGGAACTTTTACCTTTAAAATGCATACAGATGGTTTCAAAACAATCAGAAGTGCTCTTAAATTAAAATAACCTGCAGGGATTTGCTACTTCTCATCACCTCTTCCATCTACAGGAGTTCTCAGTAAAGCAAATGTAGCTTCTTACCTGGACCGTTGTCCCTCCCCACGTCCATAAAACTGGTGGACCCAAAATGCAGGAGACTGGAGTTGGTGGCAGAAACCTAAACATTTAATAAACAATTCAGAAACAATGAAGAATAGAAACCCTGACACTCATGCAGTGAATCAACAGAAATGAAGACAGCTGTGGATGATTATCCACCTTAACCTGGTGTGACTGACAACTCTAGAGAACCAAGAAACAACGGACAGAACCAAATCCTCACAAATGGAGACTTTTTAATTTGTCTAAATCAGCAAACTCTCATCTGCCTCATAGTTAAAGCAAAAAAAATGTTTAAATATCTTAATTTATTCTCAAAAAAGCACTAAAAATCTCGTTGGACATCATTAATAAAGTGTAAAAATCTTAATTTCTTCTGTGGATTCCCAAAAAATAAAAAACAAATTCACTAAAAAAACAGTGTAGAAGCTGATCTTGGTTTAAATTTCCCCCATTTTAACCATCAATCTTTACTTTGCTCCCGTCTGTAACAAAGAATAGAAAACACGGATGTTTCCGTTTAATAATATTCAATAAAATAGTTTTACAATGAATTCTTCATCATGTTACTTCACTGACTGAGTCCTGTGTTACACGGATTTTCTCCAAAATGAAGAACTTCATTCCTTCTTCCCTCTGAAGTGCTTTACATTTGCATTCATTTCCTTTGAATGGAGGACTTTTCAAGGTTAACAAAGACGGGGGAAAACTCTGACTCATTATGTGCAGCCAACCAACCATTTAATTACACAAAACTGGTTAATTAACACAATTAATAGAAAACAGGAAATCAGTTACAGAACTTAATCCGGTGTCTAATGACGGCTCCAAACAAGGGTAAAAACTGGTTCTTTTATCCGTTTTTCTTCATTCCTCGGCTTGTTTTTCTCCCTATAAGCGGCGTGAATATAAAATAAGCACACAAAACGCAACAATGCAGGGAAAATCTCACCGGAGAGAGCAGGTGGATCCAATTGTCTGAGTCATTAACCAATATCCCACCATGTCTTGGCAAACATGAGGCGTTTGCAAACCCACTTTTTTCCTCCTCTTTCCTGCAGACGGTAAACATATGCAAGAACTGGCATTTGTGCTCATAAAACAGGACATCATCCACTACAAGCAAAAACACACAAAAGAACCACCTGACAAACAATTACACAACCATCTGGCAATTCTTTGGGTTTTTTTCCCTCTAAATTCGTTTCCAGCAGCGGACACTAAACACTGCATCACAGCAGCATCACTGCAGAAGGAAATACTTGTCTCTTCACTAATGAGCTCAATCATCCATCCCTCCTCGTCTTTATGGAGCGTTAACGCGGCTTCTCCTGAAAGTTATCGCATTTTTCCTCACAAATCACAGAAAAAAATCATTAAATTAAATTTACTAAAATAAATATTAGATTATCCCGGTGACACTACAGCTAATGCCTAAAATTAAACTATTTTACCATGTGCCCTCTTGTACGGTGGCCTTGAAGTACAAATCACAAGAAATCGCTCAACACAAAAACATATTAAAGACCACCACAACAATTAAAACAGTTTAACAATAATAAAACAGTAGGGTTACATCTTAGAAATCAAAATAAGAATCAAAAAATAGAAACTAAATCAAAATGAATCATTTTGAAAAAGATAAATCACTGATGATGAAATGTACCAACTCTCTGCTGGACCACAGAACCACTTCACGCTGGTTTGTGTCCACATGTTTTATATAACAACACCTATCACTGCAGTCTGTCCTCTGGTTATTAAGGCTCTCTCTTCCCTCTCCAGACAAACACTGTGGTTTCTGTTAATCTGCAAAAGTCAAACTGTCAAAAAAACTCATCTTACCTGCACACGTTAATCAGTATTCACAGCAGTACCGGCACCCTCCGGTCCAGTTCTTTCATTAATCTGCTTATCCCCGAAGCCCGCACCGTCTTTGGACGAACTTCATTCCACTTTTTCTGCAGCAAGGAAGTGGAATCTCCAACAAAGGACACTCAGACCGAAGTCGTTTATCCTGTTTGCATAGCTGAAGAAGCTGGAGAAGTGACTGGTCTGGGACACTTCACGTGCATGTTCAATGGACTAAATGTTATTATGAAATGTAAATGTACAGGTTTTTTTGTGCTGCTTCAGGCCCAGATTGTCTCTAATGACCTCCAAAAAGGGTTAAAAGAATCTTTAACTTAACTTAGTAAAGAGAATTTGTTTCAGAGACATAATTCCAGTCATTTCTGCACATTATAAGCAATTAAAAGCATTTATATTATTCTAAGTTTTGGGCGATGATCTGGTTTTTGCATGCTTGAGGCAGACGAGTAAATCTAAAGTGTTTACGGTCAGCACCGCTGGCGGGACTGCAGAGCTGCCGCATCAGCGTGGGTCTTTGGAGCATTGCGGTGAACCTGAAGCACAGCGGCGGCGGCGTTTGATTTAACATGAAGCCGAAAAAGCACGTTACATTCCAGCGCCCACTCCTACACTTCCATGTCAAGAAACAAAAATGTCAGCGCTTTAGGAGGAATTATTTCCATGTGACAAATTTTTTTCTAGGTCACTGACAGATGTGATATGTTAAGCTTTTCCGAACCAGTGAGGCCTGCAGTTAAGGCTCCCGGCTCCGGCGTATCTGTCAGCACCGGAAATGGTTAATGGGCCTGCAGCAGCTCGCTCCCCTCACCTGTTTAATTAAGTCAAGCAAGAGAGATGGAAGAGGAAATGGAAGTGATGTATGTGTTTGCACATGCAGTATATATTTAGCTTTATGAATCCAGTCAGTCATTTTTATATGCCAGCGCCTACTTCACCGTCGTTTTAGAACCCTTATATGCCTCTTATCTTTGAGCAAACTTTGCTTTAGCCCGTCTGAGTTGCAGAAGCACATAATCTGTATCTCCTTTTGCTGGTTTTCATTGAGGAGAAATAGGGCTGCACTGCTGGTTTGAATCCCAGCTTGCTCCTTTCCGGTTCTCTTCATGGTTGTGGTTTTTCTCCAGCTTCCTCCTAAAGTCCATAAACATCCCTCATTAGTTACTCTAAATATCCCTAGGTGTGCATGTGGTAGTCGTGGTGTGTCCTGCGATGGACTAGAGTTCAGTGTGTACACCAACTTTGCTGAAAGTAGCTAATACAGGCTCCAGCAACCCTAAAAGAGATAGAGATGGTCAAGAAAATGAGAAATATTAAGAACTCAAGTAAAGATTTGTGTCATACTATGTTCACATCACCTTTGGCAACATGCTCAAGCGACCTCTTAGTTAATCAGTTAAACTTTGACCTTTCAGGGACTAGTTGGATTTGGCAGTGACGTATGGGTTAGTGTTTTTTTTTCATTCCCGAAAATGCCAACCGTTTGAAATCGAACATAGAGGAGAAATTACTAATTACAGTTTGTATCCGGCTGCAATTATACGACACCAAGTCTTTCATTTATCGGAGTAGAGCTGTGAAAGAAAAAAATCTAGAGTAAGATTTGCACCACTTCTACATTTCGTCCAACTGTGAGAACATGCACATTCAGTGTGTTCTTGAACGTAGCATCACACAAAAATGCGCTTTAAATAAGTCCATAATCTTTGGCGTTTAGGTTCTGGACGCCTTGAGGGATTGGGATGAACTACAGCCTAGATCTTATGACTCTTGGGCCACAAAGGCTTTCCTAAATTTGACGGAAGGGCCTGACCAGGAGCAGATGTGTAGCATGCTTTGGTAATTTACCTCATTAGAAAAAGAAATAACATGAAAACATGCTTTAATTTTGATTGAAAGCAAATAAATACATTTTAAAAAAGACGATTTCTGAATTTTTATTTAAAAACTGAAGCTTTTGCTCTATTCTATAGACAATTGCACTGATGGGTTGATGTCCTTAAGTGAAAAATACAAGCTATAAGAAATGCTGCGTTCATGTGGTGTTGGAAAAATGACTGTCTTTACTGGGAAAACACACATAAGCATCAGAAAAACAACCCATTTTCCACCATCACATGATTTAAGTGCATGTTTAAGGAGGAATACCAAAGAAGGCCCTTCATCATGAACTAAATTAAACTAAATCAGATGTGTTGATTTGTGTAGTGAAAGAAGTGTCTGTATCTGACATGTTTGGAACTCTTTTGGAGCCTACACACTCAGCTGTATCCCACTTGAAGGCAGTTCTTTGGCGTAAGCACCGACAGCAGGCGGCCGTCCAGTTTTTCCCGACACTCCGCAGTCGGTCTGCAGCCTCTGCAATCGAGCACGCTGCCGGCAAAGGTTTTGAGCCTTAATCAAAAATAGATCTCAGTTAATCTTAAAAGGTTGTGAAATACCTCCAGGACCTGCTCTGACATCTCAACACCAGCAAGACAACAACCTGAAGCAGACCAGCAGAGTGTGACAAAACCTGAGAACTATGACATTCTATCAATGCAGCTACAGGCAACCCCCCTGAGCCGGACGGCGTGTTGGGGATGAGTTTGATGAAAAGGTGTTTGGTGACAACTGTGCAGCAGCTAAATATGTTTCTACAAAGTGCTGGAGGAGAGACTGGAGCAATCTAGCTGGAAAAGGCGACTAGGTAGGATGGTCAAGCTCTGCAGATTTGTGATCAAAGATACTCCCACGGCCAGTTTGTGGAGGTCGTGGATCCCCTGCAGCCAATAGGGCTGCACTTCAAACATTTAGAGTTCCAGGACAAAAACTTTAAAGCTGAAGGTTTTATTTAAATATTTTTAAAATGTGGATCAAAGTTTTCAACGATGTGCAGATTCTGTTAAATCGGATATTTTAAATCATGATATTATGATTGAGCGTCTTCATGACGACTATAGTTTATCTGGGTCAGTCCTTAGCTGGTTGGTCTCTTTCTAGCACCTATGATATCACTGTTGACTCTTTATCAGAAATTAAAATTCTGAGATTGGATAAAGTCATTAGTCAACTCCAACATTTTGGCAGTGGCTGAGACTATACAACTCTGAATCGGGACAGACGACGACATGTTTGCTGCACTGACACTCATCACACAGCACATGGGTGCAGAACGAGTCGGAAACAACAACACAACGCTAAAAAACTCAAACCTTCCACTGTCAATATTTGTAAGTGGAGTCGATTTTTAACAAGCGAAACTGGCAACCGAAAAGCATAAACTAACCAGAGCAACAGCAATTACTGTCCAAGAGTTGAGTGGAGAGCTGCACCGTTCTTGTCCTTAATAGACAACCTACCCAAGCAGCAACCACTGTATGAAGAGGAAGAGGAGGAGGAGTTGTCAGTGATGAAGGCAGCGTCAATACTAAACAGCACAATGGTCAGAATGACGCTTCCTGTGCTGCACTTCTTCCCTAAATCTTTCCTTAAAGACACACTGGAATGAAAGTGGTGTTCTTAACATGTTCTTGTGGCTTTTTTCTAATAATTGCAGACACATATATTAAGATAATTGGTCTACAGCCAATTAGGAGGCAGAACACAGTGCAGAGTAAAAAAAAAAGAGAAAAAAAGTATGACAAAAGTGCAAAAACAGTGAGATCTCGAAAGGTGAACCGTAATATAAAGGAAATACTATTATAAAAATTCAACAAATTAAGATATATTTTTTTACAGATTTTCAGCAAACAGATTAGTAATATATGATGGAGTATTAGGGCCACCAAAATAAATAAATAAATAAAGTAATATTGTTAGATTTAAAGTCATAAATTTATGAGATTCGTGATGGCACTATTTGATTTTGAGTCACCAAAAGATTCAAAGTTTCTTTGTTCTTCAAACCAATCCAGAAAAAAAGTTTCACAAAACGCTCCACATCTTTCATCTTCCACTGCGGCTACACAAAATCTGCGTTTTTTTCTCGTAAATGTATGACTATTTTCTTGTAAACTGACGTGTTTTAAAGTCATAAAACGACTTTAAAACACGTCAATTTACAAGAAGAAAGTCATAAATTTAGCCTATGACTTTTAAAATCAATAAATATACGGCTTTATTCTCATAATTTAAAATTTTGGCATTTTTTTCTTGCAAATGTACAACTTTAAATTCATAATTATATTTTTCTCTCATAAAATGGCCCATCACTGTAACACATTTCAATGATTTTGAATTTTTTGAACCTTTTTTTTTAACTCAGCAAACAAACCAGAAGGTGAAACTTGTGTTAAACCTTCCGTTTCTTCTCTACAGCTGCTGTTTCACACAGAGCTTAATAAGGCAATTGAAAACTCCAGTGAATACCTTACAAAGTAACACTAATTATCTTGCGTGTTACAGTTGAACCTAATTAGCCATGCAGTTGTTTTAGGGTTTTTTTTAGCTGACTAAAACTAAGCAGCTTCATTCAACCAGCCTGACCTGAAGAGCTTGACGTGTTAATCATTAGTTTTGTTGATTAAAAAGTACAAAAACGTAAAGAGTTTGTGAAATACAAACATTTTTTAACAACTCAAATTTACATTTAAATGAAGAAACATCCTTTTTTTCTTGTAAAGAACCCTCTGGAGTTGCTTTCTTCTCCGCCCATCACTATCTAACACACAAAAACCCACCAATTCAAGGCTTTGAAGGTCTCGCGCGTTCAGTCCATCTCCTGTCTGAATAGCTCGGAAAGCATTAAAGTTTTGCACACGTCACCTTCCACGTTTTCTTTTCTTCCACTGCTTTAAGGCTCTAATGAAAGACGCGCTGCCTCTGCAGGTGTTACTTTGGAAATAACCCAAGGAGGAAGTGCAGCATTCTTCTGAAAAATGAGAGCCGTGTTCAAGGTGCATGCCGACTGATTCAAAAAGATCGTTTTTTTTTTTCTTTAAACCGCTTTTTTCCCGATGAAAACATCCTCCTGCCTCATTCCTCCTCTGAATCAACGTCTAAAAGCTGTTCCTCACTTATGTAAGAGTCTTTTTCATTTTAAAATAGCATTTTAAAAAAGTCTCTTAGTCTCTCAGGCTTATTTAAAGTCCTCCAGTTCTAAATAAAATGCCCACAGAGGACGACGACCAGCTTGATAAAACGATGACATAAGAACAACTTCAATGTCTCTGACCTGATTCTACACCTGAGAACGGTTTGTTCTGAAAATCTAAATACACATCAGAAAACCCCCAGTATATAGTGAGTTTATAAAAAAATATATATATATTACTTGAATAACAAAACCTCCATGTGTGAAGAAATGGGGGTAGCCTGATGCTATGTTCACGCTACTTTCAATTAAATATTTATGCAAAGCTAACACACTCAGGCGTCGCTACACAAGTTTTTGATGCGCATTGAAAGTTAAATCAGCTGAAGTTTAACTAGTTAAGGACTATAAGCATCAATAAAACTTCTCCAAAGGGTGGATATGGACTATTTGTGGTTAAAACAATGTCAGACCTGTACAGAACACACAAAGTCATTGACCGCTCTGTAAACTCGTTAGCAAAAATGTTCACGCTCATTTATTTCTATGGGTATGGAGCTGACGACAGGTTGTAGTGAATACTCATACGACACAAAAGTGGGAGTAAAGTATGTGAGATGCTGGCACGTTGTACGTATTTTCCACACAACCTGACTATTAGAGTTTTGGAAATTAGACAATCAGAAGGTAGTTTTTGTGGCGCTTCCTGGGAAGTGGAGCATTTGCATGCGGTCAGTACTGGCACTGCACTAATGAGCGAGTATGGTATAAAAGCATTGTACAACAGCATCAGCCGTACGTCAAAAGCGTATGCAACTTACAATATCTTTAAAAATAATCGTATTTTTCTGTTGCTAAAAAAGGAGGAGAAACCCCCATTATTTTTATAGACAAATATGCACAACATCAAGAGTGTTTCGGTTCAGTTCCTGCATAAATCCATGGACTTATCACATTCTAGACCTTTTGGAAAGCAAAGGATTTTGAAGTCATCCATCTACATGCAGACTCATGCATCTGGCCTTGAAAATCATGCTTTGTCTCATTAAAGTAAGCTTCAGCAAAACCCACAGAAACTGTGACCCAAAAACACAAATCACTGCACACTTCTCTGCAGGCTTCTCCACTATGAACTCGTGAAGTAAAAATATGTTGAATAAGGATATTAAGAACTCTTTAGCTGTGACTCTGGGCAGTGATCATTACCACAAGTCAATTAAATGTAACATATAACACGTTAAATCTTCAGGGAAAAGCTGTTGGACCGCATCCTGAGGGAAGAACCGGCCTGCAGTTTCATTCATTCAAATCAGGAAATCAAATAGATACAATTAAGAAAAAAAAAGATAAATCAGAGAAGAAGTATCTCCAAAGGCTTGTAGAAAAAGACGTTTAAAGAAAGAAAAGTCAGACATAAATGGTGTCTGGTCAGCAGGCTGAGGATTGTTGTGTTGAAGCCAACATGGATGAAACCCTGTCACTGGTGCTGACCTGGCACTGCCACATTCACAGCTTTCAGAGGCCCGAACAGATGACTCTGAGGCTTTAAAAATGGGCATTTTCATGTCAAAACCACAGCTCCACAGTCAAGCAGAGACAGATATTTGTTCAAGATAAAAATCATTTCATAGCACTACAAAATGTTGCAGAGAAGAAAAGTGTCACCCATGTAAACGGGTGTTTTTATGCTTAAAACTGAAAAAATTAATAAAAAGTAAAAAATAATGTTTCTTCTTCACGGAAAATTTCCTTTAATGGTGTAATCTGGGCTTTAAATGATCATCATTTATCATATTTTTGAGTATCAGAAATCAATTTTTAAAATGTAATGTAACTCACAGACAAAGATGTTTGCATTTTGAAAAAAACAACAGAAAAACAATATACCCACCCCCCTACTTCTCAACTTATCCAACTTCCTTCCAACATACTCATCTATCTACCTACCACAAGGTGTCTACAGATTTACAGAAGTTAAATTTAAGACTTGCTAAGACCATTAAAACCAAATTTAAGACAGTATGAAAACAGAAAATTAGCAACTTTAATTCAGAAAACATACATACAAACACTAAATAATATAAGAGGTAGGATGGATAATAACTATAATTTAATCACTTTCATGTCAGAAAATAAATGTCTTATGAATGAATTTAACATTTTTTTAAACTAAGACAACATCAATTAAACTCACCAATGATTCTCTGACCCTCAGAAAGTTTAATTACCGTCAACTTTGACCATCAAGCACAAATGAGTCCTTGTTCACTCAGTCTCAGTAATGAAACAATTAACAGATGACTCCAAAGGAAAAGCAGAGACTGAGGGGGTTCTGTTTTAATGATGATGATCTAACGGATTCTAATCTTAATCACTGATAACTTCATGAAAACTAAAGTCAGTAACCCGACCTCTGGTGTCGTCTCCTGCTTCCCTCAGGTCAGCTAACTTTAGATCTGGTGGTGGTGGCGTCACGTGACTCATGGAAGGCAAGAAGGAAGGAGAAAAATGTGGAGATGTCAGTGGTTCAGCAAGGACGCGAGGAGGTGCATTAAGGATTCAAACCTGCCCCCTCATATGATGTGGTAGAAATGTATGTTTTTCTCACTATTGATGTGTGTGTGTATGTGAGGGGGGGGCATCAAGTTGACTGCCAGAATGAGGACGCTCCTTCAGCTCCACCTCATGCAGCAAACCAGGGTGGAATTCTAACATCCACACGGGACATGTTTAAAATTCATGAGGAATTCAGCTCCTCATACAGGCACAGGGATTTTTCTTTTTTTTTAACTCCTCTAAGAAAAACCTTCAAAGCTGCATTCAACTCCATAGCATTAAACAACTGAGATGAAGATAAGAAAAAGTAAGATGATAAAATCAGAAATTGTTGCGATCGAGCCGTCATTTAGCCTTCAAGACAGAATTTGAAGACACACGCTATAATTCAATCCCATTTATATCCAAAACACTAGATTACAATTACATATGTACTACCATTTGGTCTCGTTTTCTACTCATTAAAACCTAGAAGGAGCCGTATCTTTACCCTTTACCTTTAGTAGAGGCCAAATTAGCAAAAAATCTAGCTCGTTACTTAATTATTAGCAGAACTCCAAATTAGCATAAAATTCCTCAGTAAATTAAATCAAACAAAAATGTTAGCACATTGCTAAAAGAAAAGCTAAACTCTAAATTAGCATTAAAACTCCAGAAGATAACAAATTAGCCAAAAATGCTACTAAAATATTAGCTAAACTCCAAACTAGCATAAAAATTTCATTAGAACTTGTTGTTTAATTCCAAGCTAAACTCCATATTAGCCTCAAATACCTCAGTAAACTAAATAAGTCAAAAATGTTAGCATGTTGCTAAAATATAAGCTACATTCTTAATTATCCCAGAAAAACTTCAGTAGATAACAAATTAGCTGAAAACACCAGGATTGTTTCTAAAACATTAGCTAAACTCCAAATTAGCCTAAAACCTCCAGTGGACAAAAAACTAGCAAAAAATGTTAGCATGTTGCTAAAATGGAAGCTAAACTCAAATCTTTTTGAAAATGACTATTATTTTGTCTTTCTTCATCCAGAGAGCCGCCATGGAGAGATAAAAGAGACACATGTGGCTCTGGAGCCACAGGCTGTAGACCCCTGAGCTAGAGCCATCAGACATTCAGATATGCGGAATCATGCAGAATCCCCAGTAAATCTGTAAGGCAGCTTTACCAAAACCTCCACTTAAGCTATACATTTTTATTTCTTTTAACAGGGAACTTACTTTACCACCGCAATACCTTTATATATCCTCAGTTATTGGATTTTGTCATTTTAAGATCTTCAACAAAGAAAACTTATTTTTTTCTTTAGCCTATTAGCATTAAACAAAACTGAATCCCATTATGTGAACCTTATAGAACACAGGTATAGGGTTAAAGGTTATGATTTTCCACTCAATAAAAGCCAAAGTGAGCAACACTGTAAGAAGAACCTGTAAAAAGATGAATAAATAAGAAGCAGTGCTCCAGAAAGCAGGTTAGGGGGAAATCTTGGAGTTTCCTTACTCTAACTTAAGGAAAATAAGTTTCAAAACACACTTTTTCAGACTCAATAACTAGGTCTGTATAATGTTACTTAGGTAGCAATCTGATTCAGTTCACAAATTAAGGGTGGATTCAGACTGGATACATTTGGTTTAGTTATAGTGAACAAGCTTCTTTCCCCAAATATCTGGAACAGATTACACTCAAGAGGACTCTGGTCCTGAACCAGCCAAAATACACAGAAAAAGTAAGCCAAAAAGATACAAACCCCGCAAAAATCAGATGATTAGAAGGCTAGCTAGTTTTCTTCTTCATTCTATTTTACCTTGTTTGGACTCAGCAATACCGCCCCCAAGTGAGCACAATTTGAAACTACATGACATTTCCTCTTCTATCTGCTTCTGAGAGTACCATAGCTGTGACCAAATAGCAGGTAAACAATCTGTTTTTACATTTGTTTGAATGATTATTGGAGCTTTTAGCTTGCCGTAGAGGGTCTCTCATAAACTGTCCTTAAAGCTTCCATTTACAGCAGTTTTCGTCGCACCTTACAACCAAGCCCCTCCCACTGAACCATACGTAGGCAGGAAAAATGTTTATCAAACATCTCTTTGAGAAATACCTTTGATTTGATCTCATCTATCCTGTCCTACAATTTGTTTTACATTAACTAAAATGCTACGTTCGCCAGTTTAGCAAATGTCAACCAATTTCAACGAAAACTCCTGCAATCACTGCATCTGAGGAATGGAATCGTCAACCTGAGCGTTTGAAGTGTTTGGTTTTACATCTCTTTTCATGAAGTGGAGGAGATCATAAGCAGATCAGCTCTTTGATGCAATCTCGTCTCCTCTGCATGTGGTGGGACAGGATAAACAGCATATAATAACAGCGAAGCAATCATCCCAAAGCATACCAAACTGCAATATTGTTCATCGCCTGGAAAATGAGGTTTGTGTAGAGCCGATGCGACTGCCTACACTATTTTCACTAAAACAAATGAGTTGCATTAAAGCCGCTATATTTTTGCTGCGTGCTGCATTTCCAGTGGTGACATAAATTAAGAAAAAAAGCACAGAAATGGGACAAAAATGCAACAAAACACACTTTTAAAATAGACGAAGAAAATTGTAATGGTAGATAAAACTTCTGTGTAACATTTATATGTATTTGAAAACATTTTCAATATGAGGAGTTGAAAATATCGGCATGTTTAGCGCAAGACGTGGAAAATGTAACTAATGTGTTATGGTTTCAATTTGCAGAGTTAGCTACATTTGACAAAATTAAAAACAAAAATGTGTTCACATCTAATTTTTTTTTTTTTGCTTTATCATCTGAAAATCTTGTTGCATTTGTACAAGAGGCATAGCAGTGATTTTATTTGTAACTGAAGTGTGTACATGTTAAAGAAAAGTGCAATGATTTCATAGAAAAGGATCATTTCTAATCAAACATTGAATGCTGCAATAAAATTATAAATGTTTTTCGATTTTTTTAAACAATTCAAAAGTTAAAAAAACTGCACTATATTACTGTGTTTAATCCAAATACTTCCTGTTTGAGACACATTTCAAAATAAAACCTAATAGACCTGGATACAGTTGTCTAGTGCCTCATTTCCACTGAGCAGTCCGAACCAGACCGGTCCGATCCGAACCAGTTTACAATGGTGCAGGTCCATTTTATAATGGAAACGCTCAAAGTACCAGTCTAGACCGCTCAGTGAAAACGAGACATAAGTGAAGTAAAACAAATGACCAGAAACTAGAACCTAAAACAAAAGAGCAAACACTAAACATGATTTAACATGACTGTTCAAAAAAAAAATAACTAATCTATAATGAGTTAAACAGAATGGTAAAGATTTAAAGACAGTAGAGGCTACTAATAATGAAAAGAAATAACTGGTGTGACAAGAATCCAAACCAAGTGTGATCATGAGGAAAAGTTAAGAATAAAACTGACCTAAAAAAATCCACAAACACAGAAAAAAGTTGTTCCTGACTTTAGTCAGTTTTTACTCTCAACAATGTAAAGGGGTCTAATTTCAAAATTAAGTTAAATACACCGTCTGCTTTGAAAAGTTGATAGATTGATCGTTACCGTATTTTTTGGACCATGAAGCACATTCACCAAAACAGAACTATTTCACTCTGAAGGGCTTCTGACTACAGTACCCATGATGCTCCAGCAATCAAGCAGAGCAAGTTTGTAGTCATACTCAATCATTCTGACAGATTTTTGAGCACCGTGTGCAAAAAATGGCTTTTGTCTTATTTATTTATTGTTTTTTTTGTTTTTTTTTCAGTTTATACAAAAAAATGCTTTTATTGGTCTGACTGGTTGGATAAAACTAACCACAAACCATTAAAGTGAAGGAGTAAGGCCTACTGATAAAACTGAGATTTTGTGTTTTTAGCAGAAAATAATCTCTTTCTAAGCATGTTTTTGGATGGTTGTCTGATTTTTATTGATATGGAAAAAACGTACAAAGAAAAAAAATCTCAAATGAGAGGAAAAGTGCCTCAAACGCTCAGCTGAGTAGTGGTGGTCTATCAGCACCAGCTAAGGAAATCTTGAAAAACGTGAAATGCTCCACAGCCAGTGGCTCCACTGTCTCACTATATTTTGAGTTCCAGTTTGTAATGTTTATCACAGCACATCTGTGTCAGTCAGAAATCCCATCTGTCTCCCTGCACGCCTGTCTAATTGTGTGAAAAGGAAGACATCCACCCTCCCCTCGCTTGTTGTTCTGGGTCTGCTAGAGCCTCTTTCATGTTCTACCCCGGCTGAAGTAATGAGGTTCACGAGGTAAGACGGAGTGAAACCCAGAAATGCTTCGGTTGATGAGAGAGATCCACAGCAGGGAAAGAGCTGTAAGAATGTCCAGTTGAAGACCTACTCTGATAGAAAATGTGTTTGTAACATGTTCCTGTGGCATTTTTCTGATGATGGAGGACATAAGTATGAAGACAATTTAAGTTGTATTTCTTTATTGCTTTACAGAATTCACACTATGCTTCTTTCTGGATGTTTTTCACCACATAAAAACTCAATCAGCGATTTCAGTAATCTTGGTAAAAAGATTTTACACAATTTATGCCATTTTTTTTTTTAGCCCCATAGAAATGAGAAATTCTTCAAAAACGTTATGCACTTTGAAACCTGCTTTTTCAATAAATTCTTCAAATTGTTTGTATTCTTTTGAAATTTGTGCAGTATTGGCATCAAAACGTTCAGGATATTCATGCTTATACTTCTTGTATTCATATTTTTTTGAAATTTTATGCAATTATTGTGATTTTACAAGAAATTCTTCAAATTCTGTGTGCACATTTTTTACAGCTTAAAGTCCTTTGGCAAATTTAGCATTTTGAAAAAGCTTAATATAACTATAGCTTTAGTATTTTCAGAAAACCACCCATTTAAGCAATTATTATTCAGCAACCTCACTAAGCAAAAGGCATTCACACTAGCATTACCAGAGGAAATGTAAGTTTTCTAGTTTAATTTTTTGTAAATCATGGACAAACGGAAAAATAAAATAAATCGTATTTCCACTTGTAGACGACTACATCTTCATCTTCCTCATCTGAGCTGGAATCTAACTCTAAACTGTATGGCTGGACAGCTCCAATATTGCTTGCCATTTTTGTTGGTAATTGTAGTGAAAAAAAGGATGATAGGAAGGGAGGGCGGGCTTACTCCACGCCACCAATCCCACCCACAACTCAGAGGGGATAAACTATCGTCGCTCTGCAGGTACTATGTCCTCGAAGACGACACAGATGTCTTAATTTTCACTAAAACTGCACTTTTAAAATGGATCCAAAGATATGGAGTCCCCTTTCAGCAGAGTTTAGGACCTCTGACAGCTGAGGAGGGTTGGCGGGCTGCAGCGGCACGGAGTGGAGAACATGTAGGAGGGCTAGGGGAGAAAAAAGCACCCCAAACTGTGACTGTGCTGCAAAACAAAACACTGCAGAGAGCGGGGACGAGGGAGCATGAGAGACAAGCATTGAGACGACGCCAAACCGCAAAGACAAAGAGCATACGGAAAGAGGAATGCTTGAACGGAGGAGTGGGAGAAAAACTGGGAGACGGAGGGAAAGCGAGAAAGACGGCGAGCCAACGACAGGAGGGAGAAGGGTGGGGGGTGCTGGGGAAGCAAATGCAGAGCTGCTGTGAGCAAGACAGCCATAACACATTATGGCTATTATTAGAAAGAGAGAAGAGGTGTGCAGGAGGAACGGAGGGAGGAGAGATTTGGGAGCAGGAGAGGAGCATAAACAAGCAGGAGAAGGAGAAGAAAGGCACAAATGAGGGCATTCAAAACCCGATATTTTTAATCAGGTGGAAGAAAAGTGGAGGAATTCTCTAAAGACGTGGGGGAAAGAGAAATACAGACAGAAGGAGGCAGGGATCAGTGTTGTTCTGAGGCGAGCCCCAGCATGTCCAGTTATGTCACTTCACATTTGTTATGTATTCCTCCATCACTTTTAGCTCTTCTCTCCGTCCTTTCACCTCATCCTTCGCTCCACTGGCTTCAGCCTCCACAGCAGGCTGCTGCTCCCCACCTCCCTAGCTCTGAATGCCTTTTGTTGCCGAGGACAATCAGAACATGTTATGATTGTAACAGAAATAAGTGGACACTGCAGGTCTGAAAGAACCCACTCCATGATTCCACGATCTTTTGTTTTAAACCCTCAATCTCTGAATGTCTGGCAGATTGGATCAAATTAATTTCCATTTTCTTTGTTATCTGGAGAATTTTTAGAAGATGAACAATACAGACGACCGTTTTCATTACTGTCAGCCCCTTCTGTGGATCCCTGCTAGAGAAACAGGACGCCATTTTTCTTTGCCCTCTTGTACCCTCTCCTCCTTTAAATCACTTTTTCGAACTAAGCACTAATCCTTTCAGGGGAGACAAAAATGCTTGGCCCTAAAGTGGAGGCTCCACCACTGTTCCTGGTTTCAAATTCACACAATAAAGCTTATAACGCCACTGCCATCTAGTGGCCAGAGAGGGTTAATTCAACCAAACAAGAAAAAGGGATCAGACAAGATAAAACTCCAATGAAGATTGTGTTTTACCTATTTGATCAGGTTTCTGTGGTACTTTTATGTTGGAGGACATATATAAAGAAATTTAAGGCCAAAATTGCATTTCTGAGTTATTTGTTTAATTCAAATTGTTGTTGTTCTTACATTTTTTCATTATATTTTTTTCTGTAGTTCAAGTTATTCAAGTTATAAAATGACTAATCAGATGCCTCAACAAAAGTATGTGGTCTCACATCGAACGTTCAAAATGAGCCTGCGTTCAAGTTATAAAGGTGTGGCCTTCCAACAAGATCACTCCTGATTGGTGAGAGTGGTTGCCTTATAAATGAAAAC
>NC_050529.1:12082915-12106167 GCF_002922805.2 Oryzias melastigma | reverse complement strand
GTGTTCTGATGATGAAAATGTTGATAGTTTAATTAAAAATTACATTTAAACATATTTATTTTTGCAAAAAATGTTTAAATGCAGTGCATTATGGTCTATACTCGCTAATGAAAGACTTCTGGGAAATTTCTAGGGCACTTGATTTTGGAATTGTAGATTCGGACAGCACTACAAAATGGTATATAGTGAGTAGTGAAGGAATATTAACACAACCTGAGACTGAATCACTGCATACTGAGGATTTCTAGTTCCAAGAAGAAACATCCATATCGTGAAAAAATAGCAACTGACTTGACCTTTTCTTTTGCAGCTTGAAGCAGGTCATTTTCTATGGGTCACACTCAATCAGTCCAGTTCTCATGTAGAGTCAATGGAGCTCACCCAGCTACTATTGGTTGAAGGTGGGGTCTGTTACAGGGACTCACACACCAAGGGACACTTTAGAGACACCAATTAACCGATGACCCGTGTTTCTAAACTGTGGGAGGAAGCCGGAGTGGCCAAACTAAATCCACTCACGTGCAAGGAGAACATGCAAAGTCCACAGAGAAAGGTCCCTGCTGGGATTTGAACCTTCTAACCAAAAATAAATTACAGTCAAATCCAGAATTTACCATCACTTACAAACTGATTTGTAAAATGTATTTGAAAATGATACAGCTCTGATTAAATAAATACCAGAGCAGTATCCCTCATTTAATCCAGCCTTTCATCAATGTATTTAAAGCATTTCTATACTGTTGAAAGGATTTTTCTTCATCAGTATGTGTTGCTCTGCCTGCCCCCACACTGCTCCCTTTAGTCCGAAGGGAAAAGGAGAAAAAAATTAAAACAGGTGCAGCTGCAGAAAGGAGCTCAGCAAAGACAACAAAGGCAGATCTGTAGAGCGGCGTGGAACATCAGAGGGTCTGTCAACAGCAGCAGCAGCAGCTGACAGGGCCGAAAAAGAAGCAGAAACACAAAAGACACACACATCAGGGCTGCAGGAAAGGTGTGGTGACACCCAAGGCTGTTGGTGAGGATTACACCGAGGGTGACAGCTAAACCGCAGTTATAACACATCAGGAAGACTGCCGTATTCACAGCCAGAGACAGACTTCTCACAAACATCATAAGCTGGCAGCAGACATGCGGTCAGAGATTTTTACTGACAGGATAACTTGCGAGTTTTTGTGTATGCATAAACTTGTTTTGTTTTTGTGCTCAAAAACACAACAAAAAGGTAAAACAGTTTTGGTCTCATTAGCAAAACAACAAAAAAAAGGCTGTGACAAAACTGATATCTAGCTAAATTATTAAAAACTAGGGTTGTAACGATTAATCAATTACTGACACATTACTAATACTAAGACATTACTTTCTGCCGACTAATGTGGCGCCTGGTGAATGGTGGCTATAGGAGTTAGCGATCAATGTTCAAATCAAAATCAAATACAAGGTCAAGCTGCACAGCAAAACTCACCTCATTCCCTACAGTTTAATTAGTAAATATTTTAATTAATTTAAATATATATTTTTTTTAAATCAAAAACTTTAAGAAGGTGTAGAGAAACAAGGGCGTCATCTGTTAGCATTTGTCCAGTTAGGCTAACATGTTGAACAGATTTTCAGAACTGATGGATCAGAATGAAGTTAGATGTGTAAAAAAAAACTTTTTTTTCTTTTTTGGGAACATTTGACATGTGCAGTAAAGAATATACATACAGACTTAAGTGAGTTCCTTGATCTGTCACTACATTGAGCAATTCTTTTGAAAAAATAGATGACTTTCAGGAGCATTTTTAAGCAGTAGTGAGGAAGATGAGCTAAACAACATATTTTTTAAGTCCCTTTCTAAACTTATTCAGATAAACTTACTAAAGAAATTCTCAAGCTTTCTGTACTTTTTGTGTTAAAAATACTAACATGTGTCATGATCATCCGACAAATATGACACAATATTTTCCAACAATTAGGCACCTAAATATGAATTTTATGGATTTCCTGAACATGTAAATAAGAAACGTAATCTACCGTTGCTGAATTTATTTAATATTCAGAAGCATTAAAATAATCCACAAATTCCACTCAAGAACAGCTTTAATTCTTAATACGTCATAAGTAGCGGGGTTAGGATTAGGTTTACGAATAGTCTAATTACTTAAATAGGAGTAACTGGTAAAAACGACTGCTCCGGTCCTGTGTACGTTTTTGATTTATCATCTAAAAATGAATCCTATTTCAAGATGTTTATGGGAGTGGTGCAGAGGTAGAGTGGTCAACCTCTAATGGTAAAATCACAGGTCTCTTCTTTGTCCGCCCATGTGATGAAGTGAACTCTGAACCATACATGTTCGGTGGTGGACTCGTCATCAATGTGTGTGTTCTAAGAAGGTAATAAAGTGCTGTGTAAGTTTACACAATGTATATATAATATTTGTTTGTGAGCTAAAGACACTGAGACATTCCCAGCATGTTGACATTTGTTGAAGACGTGTGGATCCATTCAAGAAAGTTACACACTAATGGGATTGTGGTGATATTAATGTGAATCCCTGAAATATGTTCTTACAAATTTCTCAAGTAACAGAAAACATAGACAAAAAGCAAATTATAGATGAGTAAAAGTTTCCGTTTTTACTCATAAACCTACTCAAGTTATAAGTATACTGGTGTAAAACTACTTCTAGAAGTAGGATTTTTTTGTTCTACTTATATCTTAAAAGCTCCTGACACCTGTTAATTGTTGGTCACCTTTTAATATTTCCTTTCACGGGAAACCACAACAAATTAGCGCTTAGAGATTATTATGCCAGATACCCTTCTTGACACAATCATGTATATACGATAGGCACATGAAACCTCAGACTTGGGCCCCCTTGTGGCTACATGGTCATGCAGTAGAGCGAAGGGTCTTGCCTTAGTACCCACACTGGATGGAGTTCATTGTGTCTCCTGGGAATCGAACCCTGATTTCCCAGACTTAACCACTGACATCTGGAAAAAAGTTTTTTTTTTTAATTTGCATTGAAAAGGTTATAGCTACATTGACATTTTTAAAGACATTTCCAGGATCTTGGTAAAGTAAAATATAATTGCTAATAAAAAAATGTATTAGGATGTCATATTGAGAAACAGAAAATTTCAATTAGGAACTAATTTAGAAATGTCAACTTAAATCAATAATAAAGAATTAGATCAAAATCTTACCAGGAAAGCCT
The DNA here is from genome assembly GCF_002922805.2 of Oryzias melastigma. Lineage (NCBI taxonomy): Eukaryota > Metazoa > Chordata > Actinopteri > Beloniformes > Adrianichthyidae > Oryzias > Oryzias melastigma. The sequence goes on along the minus strand of NC_050529.1, from coordinate 12,102,967 downwards.
TGGAATGACTTTACTTGTATGATCCATAATAATTAATTGTTGCCATCATTACTGGGATCACAGAAGCAGGCGGTGTTTGCCAGCAGCTCCATCTCCTCCACCGTCACCGCTCACTCGAGGCGTGTGATTACATTCTCCAAAACAGGACCCGGACAAAAGCTACAATCTGGAGCGACACTGTGACAAACTCATTATCAGCTACACAGTCATTAACTCACATGAGAGGCGCTTCACTTCCCGTCACTCCAACAACACAACCGGTGTTGTGTACACTTACCGCTTTATCTCCGACACATTAAATACTTAGCATTTATACAAATGTAAAATGTTTTCAGATTTTGATGTTGCTTCAACCCGTCAACACTGGAGCTTTAGCTCAGTTCCTTAAAGTCTTTCGTGACTCTTCCAACTGTTCGCACAATTTTAGCGGCTTCTTAAAAACAAAAAAAAGGAGCTTTGCACCAATATGCAACAGTTAACAGTAGAAAAGTGTTTGTACAATCAGCTGATTAAGTAGTGGAGAAAAGCCACATAAATGGTCGAAGAATTACGATAGCCTTTCAAAATAAAACCAAAAACCAGTTGGAGACAGAGACGACGAATACCACAAAGATTTATGGTATGCTTTATACTCCAATGGACTTTTATTGACACATTACAGTCATGTGACAGTGATGTGATAATCAGCAGTGGTTCTGAAGTACAGTCATCATTTACCGCCTCCGTGTGCACTTAAGAGGACCGCCGACTGGAACCACCACACAGGCTCATTGTTCAAGTGCAGAAAAAAAAGGCCACCGATACTAACACATCGGGAACAAGGCGCAGCAGAGCTACTGCTGTGTTCACAACTGAAAACTGGCTTCAAGTCAAAAAGTAAAAAACAAAACAGTATGGCCAATTGCAGCTCGTCGAGAAGTTCATGAATGTAACTATCGTAAGAGAGATCTGATGTGAGATTTGCATCCTGAATTTTAAGATTCATACATTGCAAGAGTTTGAGTTTGGTAGACAACTTTTTTGTTGCAACAGTTCTTTGAAATGATCCTTATACTGCAGCACAGCACCAGATGAGTTTCACCTCTAAAAAAATGTTTAAATCCTCTCTACTGACGCCAAACTGCCTTTTCTGACCTCAACTCTTATTTGTTTGAAATATTAAATGTGAAGTTCCTTGTTCGTTCACAGGAGCCTCAGTGGTGTGTGGGAGAACCATCCATAGTCACAACAGCTTGGTGCCTCCTCCTAATCCGGGTCAGAAGCCTGGTCATCCCACGCTTCCACCAGCTTTTGTCTCAAGTCAGCCAACGTTGGTCACGAACTGCACAAGCTGATCCAAGACGTAGCATCTGTGGTCCAACTGTCTAAAACATTGTTCCTCATTTCAGTTGCATGTGTCTAACACACAACAGGACTGATTATAAATCATGTCTCCTGGCAGCCCAACAAGTGTGGAGATTGGCCATCTGAGCAGAGCTATTGCACCAGAAACCTCGACTTTAAATCTGTATATGACAAGCTTCGGTACCTAGGTGCTGACAGGGTGAGGTCAGGAACCGGATTTCTTGGGTGCAGTCTTTTTAGAAACTGTGAGAACAGATCTATGAAACTGGAAATCTTGACTTTGAGTCTGTATAAGAGAACCTCTGGTACTCAGGTGCTTACAGGGGGTGGAGCCCACTCTCTTGGGTACAGTATTCACTAGACGCCATCTGAGCAGGAATATGGTACTGGAAACCTTGAGTTCGGATCTGTATAAGACGACTTTTGGTACCAGGTGCTGAAAGGGTGAGCAACCCTTTTCTTGGATAAGATCTTCTTTAGACGGCGTCCAAGCAGATCTATGGAACTAGAAACCTTGACTTTGAATATGTATACGACGACTTTGGTACCCAGGTGGTGACAGAGTGAGGAACCCACTTTCTTCAGTTCAGTCTTCTTTAGATGCCATCTGTGCAGGTGTACGGTGCTGGAAACCTTGAGTTTGGATCTATATAAGACGATCTTTGGTACCCAGGTGCTGACAGGGGGAGTGACCCACATACTTGGGTACAATCTTCTTTAGACTCTTAAATCCCGTCTCCAAGTTCTCCTGTTAAATGGAATCTCTCCTGTGTTCCAAAGACATTTTAGAGTTCACTCCAATATCCAATTAGATGTACCAAACAAAAGCTTGAGGTCGTCCTAAAGCTCAGGCTCTGTTCGGGTTTATAAAAGCAGAACTTGGAGCTACCACATTAAAACACAAGTCAATGGCAAAAACTTGGCAATGGGTGCAACCCACAATTTGCATTTTATAACCATTTAGTAAGGAAATCAGGATTTCGTTATTGTCAAAGAACACCATTGCAACAAAAAAAAAACACCTACCCTTTACTTTATGTGCTTTTTTCCAGGTAATGAAATGAGAATCTACAGATTTTAAGTTTCTTGAAAGGATTCTGTTTGATCAACAGATCCGTCTTTCTTTTACCAGCTAGTTTGTGTAAAACCAATTTCAGGAGTTATTTTTTAAGAGTTTGTCCAACTCTGTGGCCACAGGAGAAACAGTAAAGCTACTGACAGCAATACATCAATCATATTTGTTCAAGCATCTCATGTTACAGTCAAGTGATGGCAGGAAGGTGGAGAAGTCATAAAAATTCTGCGCACGAACCCGCGTTTTTTTTCGTCTATCGTTTCGCCAGGTTAGATAAAGGCTCAGTCGCAAAGTGTGAAGCAATCTTCATCTGACGGGAGCTGACATGTCAACCATCGAAGCTCCCGCTGCTTGTGATGAGGACATCAGAAAAGCTGCGTAGCAACAAATACAAGTCCGACCAGAAGCGAGAATATGAGCGACGGTGCTCTGAGCCACATTCAGTCACGGATAGAGGAGAAGGATGAGACAAACGCACAATCTTGTGTTTAAGAGAGCTGTTGTGAAAGGTGTGCGAAGGCACACCTGTGACATGCTGCTGGAGGTCAAACGAGCAGCTGTGTTCTCCCAACAGATAAGACATGTCTGTGTCGGCTCAAGAGATAAGGCTTCGCCGCCACCTAGTGGACAAAGACAGAGTGGCAGGTTCCACCAAACATCCCAACGTCTTCCAACATTCTTTTAGGGGGATTTGAACCCTCCAACTTGTGACAAAGCGAATGTAAAAACAATCATGTGATCAGGGAGGAGAGTGTATTTGAGTTAGCACTTCCTGTTTGTTCAACTGAAATGCAAAGCAAAGGAGTTGGCAACACGGGATAAAAAAGGCAGCATTTTGAAACCACTCCACTGAGTTTGTGCACGTCTGACAGATGACCCCCCCCCAAACACAAGCTGCTATGATGGCCGCTATACTGCTCCGAGTAAACATGCAAGTGAGCAGGTCTGCACGCGTGTGTAAGACATCATGGGCACGGACGGGTTTTCTTGGCACACCTGAAGCGGCTGGCACACGTTTGACAGAAATATTAAAACAGCATATAAATACACCGTTACACCGGCTGTTGTACACTTGGCTCACAAACAGATACGCAAAAGTAAAAAAAAAAATGTGCAAACAAGACAATAAAAACAGTTTCCACTGCTGGAGCGAGAAATTCAAGAAATAAAATACTTCAATTAGCAAAACCTTTTGGTGGATTAAAAAAAGGGGAAATGAAATTGTAAACAAATAGTGCTTTTCTGTTTTTGTCTGAAATACAATTATCCACAAACCAGGAGACTAAAAAAAAAAAAAAAAAAAAGTCTTTTCCTAACACATTTTCAGCTTGTCCAGATAAACTCCTCAGTTTCTATGTGCCCACTTGAGTCTGATGTCTCCATAAGCTACAGAAGATCCACCAATCAGATTGAGAGCATGTAAATGTGTGTCAGGGTGTGCGTGAGGTTCTCCAGCGTGGAACCGGGTCAGCAGTCATGCTCTACTTTTCCAGAAGTTTCCAGAGAAAGCGTCCTCCTAATTGCTTCTCCTCAGGTTGGATATGTCCATCAGGTCCCTGCTTCCAGGTAGAGACCAGTCTGTGTTTCCAGTGTGCTTCACCCCCATTAGAGGCAGAGGAGATCCGAGCGCTCCTTCGGCAGCGCACCTGTGCTTCGTGAAGTACAAAACAAAGCGCAGATTTTTTTTTTTCTTTCTGTGCCAGCTGCCTTTTTTTCCTCAGCTGACTTCTCAGAAAAAGACGTTTTTGAAGACGCTCCTGAACCCCCGCCGCCTGCATGGGACATGGCTGCAGCCGTCGCTGCTCTACAAAAGCTGATTAATTTCATGCATTCCTACAAGGAAGAGCAACTTTTGGTAAACCTTGAATCAAGCAGTTTTTTTTTAGCTTCTACAGAGAAGGAGGGGGCAGCAGCCTGAGACAGCCAGCCCAGATCTATTTAATCAGACAAAAGGGGGATTTATTTAATGTATTTAGCTATTTTTTGTAATATATAAGCAATTATAATTCTAATGTATTCATTTTGGATAATAGCGTAGGTGTTGTTTTCCATGCAGACCAGATTTACAGACATAAAGGTCGATTTTTCATGCCTTAACTCCTTAAGATTTTGATGCAAATATACATTGAACCAAATTAGTTCCAAATTACCCTAATTTAGCATCACATGTCAGCAAAAACTTAAGTGAAATGTTTGTTTTTTTCAATCGCCATGGAGATAATGCTTCTTCCAATATATATTATGTAGGTATTTAGAGGTTTTAGTGCGTCTCAACATTTCATGTTGCAGAATGCCAGAAAAGACTTCTGAAATTACATGGTTTGAACATTCATAATTTTCAACTTTTATACCTCAATTCAACCTGTAGGGGGCAGCACACAGACGGTTTTAACTATATTTCCATGAATTAAACAAGTTTATTTTAAATTGTCAAAAATGTGGCAATGACAGCACTTTAAACCCCCATTTCCAGAGGTAGAAAGCCAAAAAAAAGTTGATTTAGGGTTTGGTTACCCTTCAAGGTCGATGAATCGTTCAAAATGAATCAACATTATTTATGAGTCATATTGGCAATCACAAATTATGATGTGAACCGAATCGTTGTGAAAGGAGTTGTTACACTTCTTATATAATTAATGTAAAGCCCTTTAAGGTGTTCTAAAGCAGGAGAAGTGCTGTATAAATTAAGTTGAATTTTGGATTTAAAAAGAGTATTCGACCTGTATCGCCTACCCGATCGCTATTGGCAACCCGATCATTTCCCACAAGTGCGAAAATTACGCCACTTTCTCTTTATGTTCAATATAGCAACAGTTAATTTTATTTAGATTAGCTCCTGTTTCTACATTTGTTGCTCCAAGATTGTAAACCTAGTATTCAGTGTTAAATCATTCAAATAAAATATATTTTATAAAATCAGTTCCGGGTAACAGTTCTGCCTCCTTTATGACTGTTCAAGCTATTTAAAGATTTGATGTTTTTCTCAACAACGGCGACTAAATTAAAGTGCAATAAAATAAAATAAAGGTTGCCAAAATACAACACTGTATTATCTTAAATTGTTGTCATTACGGACAAAGAAAATCTCGCGTGATAGAATGACAGCCACGCAAAGACATTCTCTCCGTTTTATCGTCTTTTTTTCATGTTGTTAACGTGAAAAGGGGAGAAGTGAGTGGGTTTTACTCTGAGATGTCACAGGCTGCAGCCGCTTTTGCTGCTAAAAGCATAATAGTATTTTGGAGTCCTAATCCTTATTATTCTTTTGTTTTTGTTACGATTAAAATGAACTTTTTTATTATATTAACATTTTAGAACGTTTTTATTGTTATTAACTTCCAAAAACAATAATGGGCATGTGGGGACTGTCGGGTTGATGCTGGAAGGACAGTTTTAATCTATTTTTTTACGTCACACTTCCTGTTTAATTTACTTGTTTTTAGAAGAAGCAACAAATGAGTTTCTTAGAATGAAAATGAATGGAAGGAGACGAGAAGAGGAGAAAAAAAAGAGCGGAGGGAGGAATTTCCTGTCATTCTGATCATCTTCATGACAGTAATGGATGGAGTGGACGCTGATGGTGCAGGAAAGGGCGAGTCAGCGTTTACCCTCGTTAATGGCGCCGTCTGATCGTTCATTTTTTTTATTTCTATTTCGGGGGATGTGATGAAAATTCGTTTTCTACTTTCCTGCTTTAAAAACATGTTTTTTTGAATATTCCACCTGATTGTTGGACTCCACTTCCAATCCAAACGATCTACAAACTCTTTGAGGAACGTTTTGACCCTTCCTTCAGGTTCTGGCTTCTCCAAGCTGCTGTCTTTGCCCCCCCCCCTTCACATTTCCACTACATCTAAATGCATTGAAAGCTGCCAGGATTTTTTAAAACTCTCTTTTTTCAAAGTTTGCCCTCCATCAGATCTACTCAAACTGACGGCATGAGTCACATTTTCTCCCCGTCTTTCCTTGCTGCCGTTTCCATTTGTGCCCCCCTCCAGTCCTCATATAGCCCTGTCCTCGTTCCTTCAGCTCCCCCCCGCCTGAGGAGAGTGTCTTTGTCTCCATCACATGTCATCGCCTGCATGGCAGCTCTCCTCGCCGTGAATGATGAGCACAGGGAAGAAGAACGCGTCCTGGTAGGACGGAGGTCGATCTCGCTCCCCCTCCCTCCCCTCTCCTCCCGCTCCACTCTCTTGCTCCGCCTCCTCGTCCCTCTGTCTCCCCCCATCTACTCTCCTCCTCACTTCCTCCTCCTCTTCCTCCTCCTCACCTTCTCCCTCGAGCACTCCTCTGGTTTCCTCGTTGTTCTGTCTGGAGCCTAACCCCAGGAACCCCCCGCCGCCGCCACTCCCTCCCCCTCCGGCTCCACTGCTCCCTCCTCCCCCGCTTCCTCCTCCTTCCTCCCTGCTTCCTGCCAAACCTCCTCCCATGCTCCTCGAATGAAACAGGCTGTTCTGGCGCCCGCCTCCGAGTCGCCCTAGTGAGAACCCGCTCCGGCTGAGCACCAGGCGTCCCCCGATGGACCCGCCTCCGGACCCCCCGGCCCTGATCCCTGCCACCGTGGCGTTCAGGAGGGCCGTGGTTCCCATGGGGGCCCTCAGGCGGGAGGGGAGGCTGGCGCTGGACGTGGTCCTGCGGCATCTGGGGCAGGTCTGCAGCAGGTACGCCGAGTTGAACATCACAGGCAGAGCCAAAGAAGGCGGGTTGGTGGCCTGGGTGGGGGTGATGCCCGGGGGTCCAGAAATGGGGGTGGAGGCGGTGGGGTTTGTACCCCCGCTCGTTTCCTGGTCCATAAGGAGGGCCTCCGAGTAACTGGGGACCATCTGCTGGTTGCAGCGAATGTGCCACTCCAGCTCCGTCATGTCCACCGTGTTGACCCGGGAAATGGCTCGGTAGCTCGTCCCGTTCAGGCCAATGCTGATTCCTCCGGGGGGGGCTCCGTTCTCCGTTCCACCCTCGACCCCATCGCCTCTTCCTCCTCCACCCAGCCCCCCTCCTCCACCTCCTCCTCCGCCGGCGTCCTCGTCCTCCCCGAACAGCTTCTCCACGTGGTAGTGGACGTACGCCGTGCGGTATTCTGACACCACCCGCAGAGGCCAGGACAGGAGGAACACCGAGGCCAGCCAGAACACCCTGTGCCTGGAGAACCAGGGCGGGCAGGCCGGGTCCGGGAATGCCAGGATGTGCTCTCGGAAGTCCACGTTCTTCAGGTGCATTCCTTCCCTGGCCTCCATGTAGTCGTCCAGTCCTTCGTTCTCCCCGAAGAAGCGAGCGCGCTGCAGAGAGACACGGAGCCGCAGTCAGAGCCAAAAATCTAACAGATGTGATGAAATGTAACCTGTAAAGATTATGAGAAATATGAATTCATTTTAGAAAACATTTTAAAACAGATCTAAAGCAAATTGTTACAAAAAAATTAAATTATTGTAAAAATAATCATTTTAGCCCAAAGAAAAACAGAATCAGACCAGGAATGGGTTCTGTCTGGATTAGATTTGGTGCAGGCACCAAAACTGTTGTTGTGAAATGATGCTTGAACGGTGTCTGCCTCCGTTTACGTAACAGAGCTTTTAACAGTTAGTTTTAAGGTTTACCTGCATCATGTGTATCAGTAAATGAAGTAAATAAATAGAATAAATCAATCACAGACATGAAAAAGTTTTTAAAACTACATTAAAAATAGTATAATTAATGACTACAAATCTATCTAGTGTAAATAAAATCTGGCCATACAGAGGTATTGTGTTCATTCTGTACTCCTGATTGATATTAGTAATTGTATTGTATGTATTGAATGTCTTTTCAAATATCTCCAGGTCACTTCAGAAACTCTGGTGCTTTTTCCAGTGTCAGTTATGAAATAACATTTTTGCAGAACCTAATCAATTAGAATGGCTTTTAATAATTAGTGGTGGGTTACACCTTTTTTTTTCTTTTACTAATTTCATTGAATTCTTATTTTTGTCTTTTTTTGTTTGCTGTAATTTTGTGCTGTTTATTAACTTTTGTTTTTACTTTGCTAAATTTAACATTTTCCTGTTATTCCTCTTTTTTATTATGAAGCGGTTTTTTGCCATAGTAAAGTGCTACAAAAAAGTTTTGAACTTTAGAAAATAAAAAACGATTTAAAAAAAAAAAACATTTAAATGTGATGAAATAGCAAGACAAGATGAAGTGTCTTTTTGACTGAAACTCCGCCCACCCTCATAGTTATATGAGCCTACCTCAAAAGGTAAAATGGTTAACTAGAATTGTACAGCATAACTTAGTAATATAAGTGATTGACGTGCAAAAAGGAGCACCTAAATCTGTGTTTTTATACGGTAGTTTTGTATTTGTTGGTATGAGTGATGCAACAGTTCTCGATTTAAACCTAATCGTGTTACCGAATTGTGCTAAAAGTGAATTGTTGCATCCACAGCAACAACTTGGCACCGATTTTTGGGACCCATCCCTGGAGAAAATTGGTAAACTTTTTGTTTCCTAAAACAATAATGATAAGCAAAACCAGCTTTGCTTGAAAACTATTTTTTCTTTATATATTTATTAAGTCTTTCTTTAAATATTTTAATTTTTTTAAACCAAGAAGGCTCTTGCCTGAAGTTTAAATAAAAAAATGAAATGTCTCAAAAAACCTGCAACTAAAAACAACAGTTGAAGATGAAACACGTTTTTTTCACGGTGGAGAAAATCGATGATTTCAGAGTTTTGTTTTGAAGGAGCATCGTTCCGACTCTCACCTGGGTGAGGTAGGCTGCTTCAGCTCTAGCACTGGAGAAGCTAAAAAAAGACACAGACAATATTTAGACTTCAAGTCAACAAACACCCACTTTGAAGATCCACTCGGTAGATGTACCTGAAACACTTAGTGAAGCGAAGGCGAACAGCAGGATGCAGCTGCAGGTCCAGCAGCTCTTTGGACACGTCTTTGACACCGTAGCGAGCGTAGTCGAACTCAGAACTTGAGGCGTGAGTGTTGACCCGCTCGTGGTAGACCTGAGGAGGCGGAAAGGACATGTTTTTATATTTTCAGTAAAAGAAGGATGTTGTAGTAACTGTCAGAAAAATGATGCTCTTCCAACCTGCGTGGTCGTGTATGCGTCTCCATTGCGGTATCGAGTCACCTGCCTGGTTCTCCTCACGTAATGATAGCTGATGGCCTTCCACCAAATACAGGGAGTGGCCTGCTGAAGCCTCTGCACGCGCTCAAACACTTCCTGCAGGACAGAGAAAAAAAAACATAAAATCTCACCAAGTGTCATTGTCTCATTTCTAGTTTAAATACCTAATTTCTCTTGATATTAGTAAAAATATATAAATATATATATTATAACTTGAATATCTTGAGTCATTCAATCGAGAAAATATCTTATTTGAACCAATATCTATAATAAAACTTTTTTTTTTACTTTATTTAATATTTTTTTCAAAGAAACAGACTCACTTGATTTAAGGAAACTGGAAAAATCTACTTGAATCATAGTATTTATACTTCATTTTTGAAACAAATTTGTCTTAAAACGTGTCATTCTGGTTTTACTGTATGAGCCAGAGTGATATATCTTGATAAATTTTGACTAATTTGAACTATTTTTTGAGTAACAATGTCTTAGATTCATTTATTGAAGAATTTAGGTTTTGAATTTATAACTTCTGTTATAAATCTGTGGGCGGTAGGCATGTCATTGGATGCCGAGGTGGACAAGTCACTCCTGAACTTCATTCAAGATGAAGGGTGTTTTAAATAACAGACATTTATTTGTGGACATATTTCTAATTATCAGAGCAATATACCTAAAAGTAGGACAACACGATATGAGGAAAACTTACATCTGTAAAAGAGATTTCTGGCTGATTTATGGCTTATTTCAAGATTTAATTTAGTCTTAAAAGAGGAAAACATAACTTATTTTAAGAAAACTTATCAAGAAAATTCTCCTCGCTCCATTAGTAATTTTTTTTACTTTTAACATAGGAAAAAGATCTCTAAGTTTATCATTTTTAATTTGTTTTGAGGAGGACATTTTTTCCAGGAAATTGATGAGTAATAGACTGAAATGAAAGGAGAGGACATAAGGTTGTGTTGTTGGATTATGTGACTGTGTGCAACGTGGTGCCAAACAAATCTTGCTGTTTCAACGTTTCATTTAACACAGACAAAAATGTTGTTATTAAGACAAAAAAGACACATTTGCTTGAGTTTACTAAACACCACAGGATTGAGGCAGTTTCCACAGTCTCACAGGAAATTGTAAAATGATGTTTCATCAAGAAATATAATAACGCTCGGAGCAAACAGCGTGAAATGTGGCTTTGTATGAGACTGCAGCATTTCTCAAATGATGTTTTGAACCCACTAATTCCTTTTCTGCCGCGGGATGTTTCTGCTGAAGCTGATGATCAGGTACCTGGAACTCGGCGTGAGCCAGCAAAGCCGTCTTGGAGAAGCAGTGCCAGCACTCCACCAGGTAAACCACATAGAGCATGGCCAGGAAGGCCAGGGGGATGTAGACGTAGCCGCTGGAGCACGGACTCTCCAAGTGCAGGATGTCGTTGTAATACGCCGCCGAAGTGGCCTCGCTGTCGGAGCCGAGGGGGATGGAGGAGGAGCCGAGGACCGGCACGCGGCAGAGGGCGCACCAGGCCAGCGTGGCAAAACAGCCGTACATGAGGAGGGTCAGGAGGAGGCACTTCCAGTGGGACTCCCTGCACAGGGAGGAGGCCAGAGACTGTTGGACCGGCCTTTGCTGGAAAACAAAAACAGAGAGAAGATTGGTGATTTCTTTTTAAATTATCTCTGCTGTCTGTACTAAAAAATACACAACCCCAATTAACATCCCAGGTAATTGTAGCATTTGGTTGATGAAGTAGAGGAACACATGGTGACATTTAACAGGATCCAGACGAAAATGGAGAATAAACCTGCTGGAGCGGCAGTTAAAAAGTTCAATAAAAAGCGTTGATTACACTATGACCTTGATGGCTAACAGGCGGTTCTGTTTGTCACCAGTATGCGACCACGGACCAGTTTATTGTCAGACATTTTTACGGACTAGACTTTAAGATGTGGCGGATAAATACAACAAAATTCCATCCATCCATCATCTACTGCTCATCCGGGAGCAGGTCATGGGGTAAGTAGTCTAAGAAAAGATGCCCAGACTTCCCTTCCCGGTCCCTTCTGACTTATCCTGTTGGTGATGGGCCCACTGGAGAGCGATACCACGTTTCTTCTTGGGCTTGACCAGACAATAGGAGGAGTCCAGGCCACCAGGCGCTCACCTACGAGTCCCAACCCCACCCAGGTTGGGGACCCAGTGACGTCAATCCAGGAAACGTAACAGGATTTTTGATGGAACTTCTCATAAGGGGGTTTTTAACCACTCTCTGTCTGGTTCGTCACCCAGGACCCGTCTACCTTGGGTGACCCTACCAGGGGTAAAAGCCCCAGAAAGTATAGCTCCTGAGATCACTCGAGCACTCAAACCCGTCCATCAAGTTAAGGTGGGGTATAACAACAAATTGATTGAGGTTTTTTTTTTTTTTTTGCATGACTTGGACAGGTTGTTCAAGTAATAAACTGGCCAATCAGATGCTTTAATAAGACCATGTGGTGTCCGCTGACCCCACCTCAAACCTTCAAAGCATTTGATTGACACATTCTCGGAGCAATCACTGCTTACCAATTTTGTTTAGTCCCAAAATGGTGAAATCTGGCAACTAAATTTCCTTAATTTTGTTCGAACCCGAGGTAACAGCCTTGTTATGCCTATGTATTCATGTACGTATAGTTTTAAATAAATAGCAACAACCACAAGAGGGCAGTGTAGGGGTGTGTATCAGTATTTGCTACTGACAGCAACACAGAAGAAGAACCACTCAGTCTTACAGCAGGCTTAGTGGAATTGTTCAGAAGTGACACACAGAATGAAGAATTTGTCAAATTTAGTGATTTAAAGTGATATAAAGAGTATTAGCATGTTCTTTATGCTACAGTTATCTTAATAATTGTTTATATATGACAATAAAAACATGTTAATAGAATTTATGAATTACCTTTATACCGTTTCATTTTCTTAAAATGAAATTCAAGATAAATATTGATATTATTTTCAGCTGGTTCAGACTACAGATGATTTTCAAACACAGCTGCTTATGTTGTGCTGGTGAGCTAAAGAAAACATAACCCACTCAAATATTGCCTTATTTTGACCAGGGAAAAATATTTTTAACCACTAAAGTTGGTCAAAAGTTCAATTTCGTCCACAAGCTGGTTTTTAAGATCCCCTCAGTCGGGTTTTAACAAGCTTCCTGTTGGGTAAACGGCGTCACATTTCTGTCTGACGTTCTGATCAGAGCCTCACCCCCCCATCATGGGATAAGTGCTGCCGTGAGTGCACGCAGCCTCACTCACTCTGTGAAGACATCACATTACGCCGCACTCAAACGCACGTACGGGATGCGGGCAGCTACGCCTCTCCTGTCGTCCCTCTCTGGCGCACATTCCCAGCATTGTAATGCAGCCGGCAGAGTGTGTGTGAATAATTTAGATGAGAACGGTGCTTCTAGACGGTTCTCCAGCCCAACGTCAGCGGCAGATCAACGCGATGCAGATCGGGACGGGGGGACAGTTTGTGTCAAAATGCATTTCTTCTGTAATAGCTGCAGCTGACGGTTCCCTTCGTGGCTTTCTGTGAGAAGATTCTCGACAGGAACAACAGTAAACAGACAGGATGACTCCACTGTCCTTCCCCTTCTGTGAGCCCAGTCTGCAAATGCTGTCTGCTCACCCCTCCTCTACCACCTTCTCCTCCTCACACAGCCTCTACATGACTCCTGCAGCCGTGTTGGACTGTCTGCAACACAAAGTTTTCACAAAACTCCACAGAGTGAGCAGTGAAAGGCAGAGGAAGGGCGCCTTCCCCTCCAGCAGGACCTAAAAACCATCCGGCTGCAGAATTTATAGATCCCAAAATAGGTTAGCTTCTTAAAGAGGAACCCCGGGAATGATCAGATGGATCGGCTAAATGCCCCTCCATTATATGCATCCTCCACCCCCATGCAGCTCCTCCTCACTCACGTTTACTCGGTTACATCCCATCTAAGTGGATTGATCGGGCTAAAAGTGCGGTGCACAGAGCCAGGAGGTGAGACCCACACAACCTGAACGCACAGAATGGCAGGAAGCAAAAGATGGTCCACGCTTCAGGAAGTCTTCAAAGATCCACTCTGATGAAAATCACGTTTTTGGAGATTTTAACATGTTCTTGTAGCATTTTTCTGATGATATAGGACATAAATTGAGAAAATTAAGCTCAAATTTGCATTTATGAGTATTTATGTATTTATTCAAATTGTTGTAAATCAAAAGGAGACGAAAAAATGCTGTTTGAAAAATAGTTGTAGCGAATACAATAGGCAGGTCACAAGCTCCACTCCAAACTGAATCATCCACATGTAGATGAATAGATCCACGTAAGTCTTCGTTTTCCTCATCTTGACCTGGTATCTGGCTCCAAACTGGAATAGCTACAATATTGTTCATCATTTCTGTTGCACTGATAATGTTAGGGTGAAACTGTGAGGGGCTGTAAGCTAGCGGGAGAGCGTGTAACAGAAGGATGACAGGGAGTGGGGGTAGACTTACTCAGCAAAAAAGGTCCTGCCCACAACTTGCACGTCTAAGAAAATGACACTGTCCTATTTTACTTTGGAAAGGCTCAAAATACCAAACCATACTTGACTATTCAGTGGAAATGAGGCTTTAGAATAGCTCCGAATATGATCGGAGAGGGTCTTTAACCTTCTCTTTCTCACCTCGTTTGTTCTTGGCCAAAGAATTTCCCCTTTTGCAAGCAGATTGTGCCAAAAATAAAAAGGAGGGGAGAATATTCTAGCAATAACAGGCGCACCAAAAGGGCTTGGGCCAGCATTTCCATCAGCTTTCTGCAGCACAGTTGTTGGTGCAAGGAAAAAAAAAAAAATCAGACAGGGGTCAAATTATTCTAGTGTGCAGGTCCTGTGCCAACAGTGAACGCTTCTCCTTGAGAAGACAAAGGATGCTGTCACTGAGTAACAGAGATAACTCACAAGCACACACCGGCAGGCCTCCTGAGCCCACGCTTCACCGCTGATGTCCGCTTAAAACGTAAAGATCAACGTTCAGGATGCTTAGCACCGTATGGATGTGCAGGTCTGAGATTTAACAAACATTTGGAGCTCATTTCTTCTAAAAGAAGAGATTTTAAAGCTGATGTTTTGGGATAAATATCACAAACTAAAAATGACTAATCCCAGTATAAAAGCAACAAAAAAAAGCTTTATTGAAGATCTGTGCCGTATTTATTTTAATATACTGATAATGTGAGTAAATAAAACAAATGTATAATGAATGTAACCATTGATACATCTTTAAGTGTTTAGATCTTAAAAATAGACGTCTATCACCTAGGATTCATAAACATGATTTATCAAATCAGATCATTTTTTATAAAACCGTCAAAAAAACACAACATTATTGCACAGACAGTTAAAAATCAGTCTGTAGCCAGCAGGATGACTCATCTGATGACTGGAATATTCCTCACTAAAACTAAATATTTATTACCAACTTGCTGATCACATCTATCTTCTGCTTAAGAAGCTGGACACTCGTCAAAGACCAACCAAACAGAAGTCGAAAACACATTTAAAGACTCTGGAAACAACACAATACAGACAAAAAATGAGTTAAAAATAATGGAGAAAATAAAAAATAAAGGTAAAACCAAAGAAACAAAAAAGGACAGCAGTTAAAAGTGAATTGTCCCTTCGTATGACCAGCTACACTAAACAACTACGTCTATAACAATGATTTAAAGGGACTGTTGGAGACCCTAACATTCAGCGTTAAGCTGTCCCAAAGGTGCAGTTACTGCCATGTTCCTACCTGGCCTAACCTGAGAGAGCTGGATGAAAGGATAGACGGCAGTAATTCTTGGAGAAAAAGCTGATGGCAGTCCATTTAAACACCTCAAAGTGATTTAAAGAGAGTGTTACGTCCTGCTACTCCTGTGCTGCACCTTTTCAACATGCCCCGCCATTCTGCTCATCTGGAAGGTGCGCCAAATGATCTTAATTAGCACCTGCCAGGTCCCTAACAAGGACTTTTAACTTCCCATACTTTTCGACTACGTTTTTTAATATTTGAGATTAAAACTAAACATTAATAGGGCCAGGGAGCTTTTATTAAAGTGTGATCATCAAATCAGCCTTAAGACATCGTCATATATATTTAGCCATCCAATTTCCAAACCTGCTTATCCCCTTTTTAGGGTCACAGGGTTGCTGGAGCCTATCCCAGCTCCTTTTGGGCAAAACAATGAACAGGTTGTCAGTCTGTTGCAAGGTCACACACTCTACACACATAAATACCAAGAGGCATTTTTAGAATCACCAATTACTTTTGGACTTTTCCTGGAGAAAACCCACAAATCCACAAGGAGAACATGCAAACTCCACACAGAAAGAACCCAGACAGGTCAAATCAGGAACCTCCTGGCAGTGAGCTGAGAGTACTAACCACCACACCTCCATGTAATTGTGGATCTTTTAAAATTAGCTCAGGATTGGTGACGTTAGATCCGTCAAAAAAAGAGGGAACAACTATAGAATTGAAAGAAACTAGATCCAAGTTAGCTCAAGACAAATCCATCTATTGTTCTCCCCATTTCAAGCTAGTAAAATACTTATTAGCGTAATTATTGCACAATTCAAAGTTTGATTAATCCAAGACTGACTGTTCTTTCCTCACTAAATCCCCATAAATGTCCCACACCACTCTATTTCATAATATTCCTACTGGTCTTTTAATTACAATTGTGTCATTATTAGCTACACTCAAAAACTTGTGTAATTTTCTGGGACATAGTTTCTGCAGACCGACAGGAGTTTATCAGAAATTGCCTCTGGTTTTGTGGGGGACACCGTCCCATCATCCCTATGTTCACACTCTCTCTAGCTTACAACCTTAAGCTAACATCACCAGTGCAACAACATCTTGAGCAATATTGGAGCTATACGTACAGCTTTGAGCCTGATCCCAGCTCAGACGAGGAAACAAAGATGTATATGGATCCAACTACATCCATGTGTCAGAATGGAGCACAGCAGGGTTCTGATTGTAGTTTGTAAGTAAAAACTACAAGCTTTTTCAAACTTATTTTTGTCATCTGCTCATGAATCACCTCAATTTGAATAAAGAAATACTAAGAAATGTAATTTCTGCCATCATCAGAAAAATGCTACAAGAACAAAATACCAAAAAACACCATTTTCATTGGAGTGGGTCTTAATTAGGTTCGTACTTAATTAGGAAGGTACTTGGAGGTTTGTATGAAAGTATTTCAAGCTGTGAACCCCAAAGCTTTTGTGACTACTCTGTTTCTGTTGGAGAAGTTTCTGCATTTCCTCCTGCGAGCAGCTTTGAGAGATCAAAGACAAATCTCCGTCTCAGTGGCATCGTTACATAAAAGAATCTCAGAGGTTTTGCTATTTCCAAGCAGAAGTTTGGACAGATCTCCTTTCAAGCTCTTGAAGAGAAGCACAGCGGTCTGGTTTCATTAAAGACACACAACAATCGCTACATGGAAATATTTAAAAAAATGATTCTCCAGCAGACACAGTGACCTAACTAGCAAAAACAGGCGTCTTTCATAGTAACTGTGTGTAAAAGTGAACGTGGTTTTTGCTGCCTCATCTCTACCCGACAGGCTTGTATCATTGCTTTCTAAACTCACTAAGCACTTCAAAGCACTTCCCTACCAACCGCACAAAAATAACATGAAAAAGACGAGTGGGAAACTGTATTTTTGTGCACGGCACAGACAGCTTCCTCACTCCGTCTCAGCTCTGATTCAGCTGCTTAGGTGTGACTGGAGCGGCTATAATTAGCAGTCCCTGCACGTGGGTGGGAATGAGGCGAGGAAAGAAGGGGGGAAAAGTGCTGCTGACGCCTGTGGAGAACCGTTAAGATTCTTCCCTTTCAAAGGGACCTGATTGAGTCATTTGGGCTTGGGGGGGTCAGGGCTGCTAGTGCTGCGTGAGCTCAACTCGGCTCGAGCACCTGCAGCAGTGTGTCGTTCTCCATTCACACGCTTGGATCTTTATTATTGTGGAGTGTGTTCGTTCTCAGGGGAAGTCGGCTCAAAGAGGAGGTTTGAGTCTGCTGGAAGTTCAAGTTGATTTAACCTAAAAAAAAAAAACACATCAACCTCGAACCATCACAACATACCTGATCAATGAAACCAATAAGCTGTTTGCTAAACTATTATCGGCAAATTGAAGTGGAGCTAAGAGCATCATTGATATTTTGTCATAATTATCTCGACAGAATCCCTTTAAGAACAGAAAACTCTTGTCTTGATCTTTAGAGCTTTACATCTTGTTTTATAAAACTTCCTTTTTACCTGATGGACTCTGGGTTTACTTTAAGGTGGGGTATCACTACCTATTGAACTTGGAATCGTAGAAGGCGGTATAGTAGAATAAAACCACTATTTTTACGTGGATGATTTTAAAGAAAGTTACTCTTTTTTGTTGCTGAATCTCACAGAAAAACCCTAAATTTAACTCACCATAAAAACGTAAAATAATCTTATGTCTGACTGATAAATGAGTGGCTTCAAATTGGAATTTTTACAACTGATCTACGTCATATGTGGCCATGCCTGAGTTGGCTGGACCTCCTGTGAGAACAGGAGCGTGTAAAGTTGAGGGAGATACGAGCATTCGGATGCTTGAGGGAGTTAAGTGGAGAGGAGAAGGGAGGCTGTAAATCTCCACGAGGAAAATCTAAAACAGGAAGGAGATAAGGAGGGGCAGATGAGAGAAAGTAATAGAGGCAGAGAACAGCTGCAGGCTGAAATCATTGCATTATGGTCCACGGTGCAGACACCATAGAAGCAGAGCAAAGTGGTGGAATAAAGTGAAGCGCATCATTTAACAGGCTTAGCAACAATTATGAGGAGAAACTCTGTAAATGATCACTTCTTCCAGCTCCTTCACTTGGTTAGATGAGGGTTGGGTTTCCAAGTCACTGGACAAACTGGCGACGTTAAACCAGGTCGGGTTTTTAAACACCGGCTTTATTATGAGTTTGTCTCACTTCTTTGTAAGGATTTAGGACATTTGACATCAAGATTGAAGGGATTTATTGGTAAGAAGTCAATGCAGAATGAATGTTAAACCCTTGTTCTTGAGCTCAGTTGAACGCATGTTAAAAGCAGTAGAACTTTGACCAATCAGAGACTCTGATTTAGTAGTGACATTTGGATAGCATCCTTTTCAAAACACGGACCGTTTAAGAATTTATCATAGAGGAGAAATTAATAATTGTGGTTTGTGTCCCGCTGGAATTATATGACATCATCGAGTATTTCATATATCGTTCTTGAACATTTCTTTACATGAGAAGACGCTCACTTTCAAATCCTACATGATGTCATTTTTCAAAGTAGGTCCACCATACAGTATTTTTAGGATCTGAAGGGTTTTTTTTGCTATTTTTATGCATTTTTATACAGATTGGTTATCAAGGGTTGACCTTTTATATCAAATTCAATCCACACTGTCAATTAAAGATCCACTCCGATCATCTCTTGATCTTTTTTCAGTTTTTCTATTGGTCTTTTGATAAGATTATGTAGTTTTTAGGGAAAATCAAAAAACATATTGTTTTCTAGGACATAGTTTCTGCAGAAGCTCATTAGAAATTCATCTCTGAGTTGTGGGCGGGGCCGTCACCACGAGGCAACCCCTCCCATTTCTGAGAACTCTGTGCTTACACTTTCTCCTGCCAGCTTACAGCCCCCAAAACCCCAACCCAACAATAGCTGTGCAACAAAGATGGCGAGCAATATTCGAGCTATCCAGATGTATAGTTTGGATCCAGATGCCAGCTCAGACGAGGAAAACAGAGAAGTCTATGGATCGTTTATGTCTGCAAGTGGATCTAACGAAATCCAGCAGAAAAGGAAGCTCATGGCTTGTAGTAGCTTCTATGTGACTGAAATTCCATTTTAAGATGAATTTTCTTAATATATATATCCTCCATCATCAGAAAAATGCCACAAGAACATGTTAAAAAAACCTTTTTAACTGAGTGGGGCTTTGAAGATTGATCAACACCTAAAATAGATCCCAAACTATGCAGGGACAAACAAACTAGCATGGACTTTGAATGTTTTGACAATCCAAACCCACCAGATTACCAACTGAGAAAACCATCCAGCCGAGAACTACAAGCTAGTGGGTTTGAAAGGCCTGAATACGCATCCGTCTCACTCCGGCCGGTATTGATCGTGAAACATGCACTCTTCTGATGCTGATGTCATAGAGATACAGACTCCCTAAACCCGCGGAGCTGGTGAAAGCTCCTCCCGTCATATCAGGATGTTTGACATGACAAATGGAATGGTGCATTTAGAAGTGTAAAGAAGTGTTTACACCCCATCCAAAGAGTGACAACCTGAGGAGATGTCTGCTCATTCACGTTTGTGTGGATGTGGAGGGGGGGTCGCAGTGATGTAATCCTGTAGGGTTTTTCAGAGGTGACAGCTGCCACGTGACATGCTTTTATACTGAAAAGACTTGAT
>NC_050529.1:12066940-12082823 GCF_002922805.2 Oryzias melastigma | reverse complement strand
CCAAGGTCCTTGCGCGTGCCCTTGCTCGTCTGGACAGTCACACACAGGGGTAGAGAGGGGGGGTTGGAGGGGGTGAAGGCGCGTGTCGATGCTCACGCGGTGAATTATGTTAGGGAACCTCCAGCAATGACACAAACACAAGGTGGACCGTGAAGGTGGAGGGAGACCGGAGGGGGGAGGGGGCTCCTGTTTTAGCGTAAACAAACGCGCGAGCGCAGAAATACAAATAAAAACATGTCCTTTCATACCTGCTCTCGTCCCGACCCTTCCTCCAAAATGGGCTCTCGTGCGGTGGCCGTCTCCTCCTCCGTCTGCATTTTCCCTCTTGCCGCTCCTTCCTTCACCTTACATTCGGGCACAGGCGGCTCCCTCCCCGGTACCGTCCGAAGGCAGGGACCTCCCCGGCGGAGCACGCAGCCCGGTCACCCCATTCGCCGAAAGTCGGTGTCCAATTTCTCGTCCGCGGGGCCTGCGGCAAACGAGCATCCTCCGCTCCGGACCTGGCGGCTCTAACCCCCCCTCCTCCTCCACCACCCCCTGCGTCCTTCCCGCTGACCCGCTCACTTGTGGTTACCCTGCAGCCGAGCCATCCCCGCGCGCCTCCGGGGGTAGAGAAAGCGGGAGCGGGCGCCCACACGCCGTCCTCGTGGATGGAGCGTTTTTTTTTTCTTAGGCGCCTGGGTCCTGGAGCTGCAAGCGCGCGAGGCTTTGTGCACGTGAGGGCGCGTGACCGATAACAACACAATCAATTATTCGCCTCGGTGTAAATTAGTTCTCTAAGCTTGAAAATATATTTTTAAATTAAAAGGTGGCGGAAAAAACTGTAACGTGACATTAGTATCCGGCCAGACTTTAGTTTCTAATCCTAACTTTCTGCAGATTTACCGCAGCTTCCGCTGGGTCCCCGCTGACGTCATACACCAACAACCCCGCCCCCATCCGTTCACCTGTGATTAGCCCCTGGCGCGATGCTGACCCGCTTCAAATCCAAACAAAAATAGATATATTTATACTAAAACGTCAAAAAAACAAAATAAAACTCATATAAAAGCATACCTTACAGATTATCCTGCTGTACCCTGTCCGCGGGTAAATATGTCTGTTACATAATGACCTCCATTCAGAGCGCACGCGCTGAAATGTGAAACAATGCTGTCATTTCAAATTTGGGAATAATATATTTTTTTATGAAAGATTAAATAAAATTTAAAAAGTCTTGACTTAAAGGTAAATACAATGTCACTTTTTCGACACAAGCGTCTTATCAGCTTCACAGACATAAATGAGTGGTCACGTGGGGCTTAATGTGGGTTAATAAAGTCATTTGTAGGAATATTTAAAGCAAAATGAAGGAATCTTAGAGTATAACTTATGAAACAAAAGGTTGCTCTCTAATGAAATCTGAAGACATTTATTATTGTAGGATAGTCATTTGCGTTCACAAACAAGCCTGAGGAGCATTTTTGCTCGTTGAGTCACTCTTCTTCTGTTCTTTGGTGTTTTCCTCATCCTTGAGCCGCTCAGGAACGATGAGTGAAAATATGTAAGGACCAACATCACTGGGTTTTCTCTACATAAATGAAATAAATATCTGTCAATCAAAATTTAGAGACCCACTCCAATGAAAATCTCATTTTTGGTGTTTTTAACATGTTCTTGTCACATGTTTTGCCTATACTCTAGTGTGACTTACAGATTATTTTCTTAACTGTGCATTTTTTGATGTGACTTAAACTTTGAAAAATACGGTAAAAGACCATTTTTAGAATACCTTAAAAGATGATCAGTGTGGGTCTTTGAATTACTCTAAAATAATACAAGCTAGTGTCCTTCTGACTGACAGTCTGGGGTTTAAAGGATATTAGCGGTCACAGGCAGATAGAGGATGTCAGTCTCAGTATGGATGATGATGTCCTGGGAGATGTACTTCTTTGGTTCTGTTTCTGTTTGAGGTGAACTCATGGCAAAAAGCTGAACCTTCAATTCAGTCTGCAGACCTGCAGCCACCTAGAACAGACCACACACGTCCAGTCGAGTTACATCTTTACACAAAAAGCATCTTAACTTCAGTGGATTTTTTTACTTTTTCCAAAAGAAAATCTTAAAAGCAAGCCTTTTCAAATTAAAAAGGTCAACTTTTCAGATGAGAACTTACGAGTCCAGGGTTGTAGAAAACACGCAGACCTGTGGCAAGAGGGGGCTGCTTCACGTGAAACCTGAACATGGAGTCATACATCACTAATGCGTCTTTAACGTTTGCACTAAAATGTCCCGGTGGGTCTGGAGCTGTACCTGCACGTGTCAACGCCCACATTCTTCATGAACACTGCAGCGGTGGAGAGGGTCCCCGCCTCGACCACGCCGAAGTCCACGCTCCACGGCAGGAGCTGGAAGCCTCTTATTGTGGCCTCAGGGTCAGCAAGAGACGCCGTCCGACACTTCCTCCTCACTGGTTCCTCCACTGTTAAGAACTGGACAAGAGGATACCCAAACGGAACGTTAAAACTCTGCTGTGTGTGTAAAGAAGAGGATAAATTAAATAATTAAAAGCACAGATTAGACCCCAGAATGTTTGTGCATGTTATGGTGCATCTTTACATTTTGGTTGGGCACTCTGCGAGCTTTAGAACTAACGATGCAGTTCGGCAGCCTGACTTTAGTCTTCCTGAGCTTTCCGGTCACATCCACCTGAACGGACTTGCATCGCCTGGTGGAGCCCTTCAGGCTGCCTTCACCTGGAGACCGACCACAAACATTTACAGCCCGTTTCCCCGTCTGATCAGACGCTTTGGAATAAGACGAACCGGCTGTGTGTGGCGTCGGGTTGGACGGTCTGCTGCCGGGGAGCACCTCTGTTTCTGCTGCGTGACTAGAAAAAATGAAAATAAAAACTCAAACTACTTTAAAAACTAATAAAAAGTAACAACACATCTATTATTACCTTTCAGACTGAGATGGAGTTGGATTTAGGGGTCGTGGTGCTGCAAAGACAGACAAAAAATAATTATCTCTGCCATCACTACATTAAAAGTTCTACAATAGATCAAGATTGAAGTTTTAAAACAACGTACTGCACTCTTGATCAACATCATTCATGAAACCCTCATCACTTTTGGACTCTAAGATCAGTGGAAGATTAGTGGAGTGCCTCCGCATGACGGACGCTTGATTCTGCAGGAGACTCTGAGGTAACAGATTTCAGTCTTTTTGTAAACCTGACTGCCTAACATTTATCTAAAAACACACAAAGCAGATTAAATGAGACATTACTTGAAATAATGGAAAGTTTTCTGGATGAAAGTAAGGAACAATGTTTTTCTTCCTCAGAGCATCCTTGTAGGTCTTCTCCTGGTCCAGCTCACATCTAAAAACATCAAAGAAAATACAGAAACAGTTTAAACTATTGACTATAACAACACTGCCACAATTTACCCCTTTGTTGACATTTCTATGCACTCTTCAGTAAGTAAAATGTATTTTAGCATCGTTTTAAAAATAACCTGTAATAGACAAAACCATCAAACTAACCAGATTTATTTTTTCACAGCTAATTTAGATGTTTTAAGGTTGTAAAACTCCTCACTACACACTTTATTTAAACACTTTTCCCTCGTTGTGATAGTGTAACTGATAGACCAAAAATGCAATGATTCCAACGGATTCTGAAGCAGAGAAAAGCAGCTTTGCACTTTTGAGAATAAACACAAGAAAAGGAAAAAAAATGAGAACAGGAGAAGAAGAAAGTGAAGTGTTTATGCAGTCAACGTAAATCAGATGATTCTGTGGTGGAGAAAAGCTGCCTTGCACTGATTTGCATATAAACTTTACCAACGTAATGTAATGTTAACTTCAGTAACGTCAACTTTACTAATGTAAACTTTGATTTAGAAAAGTTAAATGTAAAGTTTACGTTAGTAAAGTTAGTCAAAATTTAATAAAATGTGTAAAAAATTCAGTAATATAAACTTCACTAATGTAAAGTTTACAAAGTAAAGTTAGTGAAAATTTAGCAAAATTTGTAAAACTTTAAAAATAAACTTAAACATAAACTTTACACAAAATAAAATGTTGAAACTTTATTAATGTGAACTTTACGACAGTAAAATGTTAAAAATAGCTCCATAGAGACTTGATGAGGTGAATATTACGATCAATGATTCAGTTTGTATTCTTTGAACTCGTATAATTTCAGATGCCAATAGAATATTAAATGGAAATGTCATTTCAATGGCATACTTTCAAGTTATTCGTGTACTACAAAAAAAAAAAAACAGCATTTTTAAGATTACTCTTGTTCTCGTTACTCTCAAAGTTCAAACCATCACAGAAAAATAAGTTCACTATAGAATGAAAACAAAGATTTGCTCACGATAGAAGATTTAGGAGACGAATTGACAGTCAACAGCGAATCAGGATGCAGAATACAACGCGTTTCACTCATAAAATGAATGAAAAAAGCTTCTGCAAAACTATGAGACAATGAAATGTGAACTGCATTATAGTGAGGAACCACTGTACTCTACTCCAGGTTTTATCTTTTTTACTAACAAATTACTTCTGCAAATATCCAGATATTTCCACGGTGACCAAAATTCCCAAAACGAGAATCACGTTTACAACACGGACATTCAAACAAGCTCTCCAACTGTATTTTAAAATCCCTACCTGTGTTTTGAAAGCCTTTCAGACCATTTTGAATCAACACCATCGATTAAACTGCAATGACAAAACATTATGATGACATACAAATAGCTTGAAATGTAAATCTGACGTAGTTTTACTTCTTTAAGTCACACTTACGCTTCAGAACTGTGTCCAGCCTTTTTCTCAGAGTCTTCTGGAACACGTGCACCCCCCATTGATGCTCTGACTCCCTGACAGTACAGGCTGCCCACTGTAGACAAACACACTTCTTTTATTCCTGAACAATACTTCAAAAAAACATTCATAAGATGTCCTGAAGATGGCTTTAAAAAAGAGTTTTACATTTAAAAAAAATTGTTTTTAACAACAGAGACCTCACCCACCTGACCGGCGGCTATCAACAGGATTGCTTGGATCAGCTTCCTCTGGAAAACACTACAAACAGCATCATTGATGATGTTTTTCTCACTGAGCTGAAGGGAAAACATCCTGCTTCCCATTCAACACAGCGTGTGGAAGGGATGACTGCTCTCTTCCGCTGTTATAACTGTGTTGTGTGTTTTTATTTGTTCATTTTAGAGATTTTTCTGTCATATTTTACCAATTATGAGGAGCTTTAGGCCTTGTTAGGACTTGTATTCTTGAAATTCTGGCCTTCTTGTTAGTTTTAGAGCTGACTCATGCTGACTCAAACGATTAATAGTCAAACATGGCAGCGTTCATACAACAACAGTAACTGAATTGACTTACTCAGTCCAGTTCTTATTTACAGTCAGTGGGATAGATGCTACCTTCCTGTTTGTGCTCACCAGGATGAGACTGCAGAGCTCTCTGGCGTGCTCCTGCTCCTCCTCAGTGCGAGGGTCTTTCACTCTCCTCTCCTCTGACAGCTGCTCTCTCTCCATCAAACTCTCAATGTATTTCTGGAATAAGAAACAACTTTTCACAAAAAAAGCTCAATGTGAAACAGGAAGCAGATGTTCCGGTAACATGTCAGAGAACCTTCAGTCGTGAGTCAACGGCGTCCCTGAGTGTTTTGGTGAACGCTCTGTGCTCGTGAAGCTCCCTCATCTCTAAAACTTCAGGGCAGCTCCTCACAGGTTGAAGCAGGGCTGCAGGACCCGCCCTCCTCTCCCTCAGGGTCAGGCCAACCCCAGCGTTGGTCCCAAAAGGGGGACCTGGGCTCCTCTTCTAAAAACACCACAAATTCAGGGTAAATGTGATGCTGGCAGGACTACAAAACCCATTTATGGGAAGGT
This sequence comes from Oryzias melastigma, assembly GCF_002922805.2. NCBI lineage: Eukaryota > Metazoa > Chordata > Actinopteri > Beloniformes > Adrianichthyidae > Oryzias > Oryzias melastigma. The sequence continues at coordinate 12,076,920 of NC_050529.1, read as the reverse complement.
CTGCACCTCCACTCCTGGAAAGTCATGCCAGCAGTGGTTTCTCAGGTTTGGAGGAGTGACATCAGGGACCCGTTTTCCTAGCAACCACTGGGACCATACACTCTGGGGGCTGGGCTTTAAGATGGTGATGCCAAACTCATCTGCAACCAACACAAACACATTGATAAAGCTCAGATTGCAATGACAAAATCAAATGTTTTTGAACGTAAACCTGGTTTGTTTGGCAGCGGCTCCTTCAGCAGCGCTACAGTCGGATCAGAGTACGCTTTGTCCAGCCACTCCTCCACGGAGTGAGAGCTCAGGAATTCAGTGCCTGAGCCATCGGCATGCAGCAGAAACAATCTAGAAGATTAAACACACAGGTGAGTGAAATGCTACGTTCACACCGGGCGTGTTCATGCATCGCTACATAAGTTTCAGCTGTTTGCAGCCTCTACAAACAAAGCCAACAAGTGTTGAAAGTTAAACTAGTTTAACCAATCAGGAACTCTGATTTGGCCTCTTTTTCACAACACAAAAGAGCTAACTGTTTGATAATTGATCATCGAGGAGAAATAAATAATTGCGCTTTGTGCGCAGCTGGAATTAAATGACACCAAGTCTTTCATGTTCCTGAATAGAGCTGTGAAAGAAAAAGTTTGAAGCAAGATTCACCAGATTTTCAACATTTCACACTAAGCCTTCTCCAAACGTGAGTACATGCGCTAGTATTGGTAGAAACACTCCGGTATGAACACCATTACCAAAAGCGAGTTCAAGAACCCGCGTTCACATCACATGTCCTGTGTGTTCCAAAAGACACGGAGAACAATCGATTACATTCAAGAGCTGAACACCAAAGGAAGTTTACCTGGGACGGCGATGTTTGAATCCGGATGGTTCTCCGTCTTCTTCCTCCTCAAACCTTCCCCGTGAGCTTGAAGCAGAACTCAGTTTTAACACTGAAATCTGTCCATCCTCCATTACCTGCAACACAGATTTTTCCCAATCAGCCCTTGTAGAAACCTTCACAACCACTGTGACTTTCCGCGTAGAAAGAGACCTGGAAGTGATTCCCATCATCATCCGTCATGTTACATGCCACCATGTCTGCATGACTCATGGTATAAGTTCCTGCTTTGTTGTGATTGGGAGACACAAGAGGGTCAGAGGAGTAGATGCAGGTTCCATCACGCTGGATCTGCAGGAACCCAGCGCTGGACGGGAACACCTGAGGAACATAAACAGCATAAATAGACAACAGTTCAGTAGAGTCAATAAGCTGATCCTTCGATGTCCTGAACTACCTCATACTCTCCATGGCTGTTGCCAGTGACGACTGTCCCGTCTGCTAAGAACGCCTGAGCTGTGTGGCGTTGGGGGTGCATCAACACTGTGGCGAGGCCTTCTTTCTCCACCATAACTACCCGCTCATTGTTGGACGCTCCTCTGTCATCCATCTCACATGCTACTTCATTATCAGTCTCTGTGTTCTGAAGGGAAGACACCTGCTCGTTACGTGAAGAGGTGTTTCTGCTTGTTATAGCCTCCTTTTCATATTTGCAGCCGCTCTGATGACACCAGTCCAGAGGGCTCACTTCGGGCTTCTGGCCTTTCAAAGTCAAAGAGAACAAGTTACTGGATTGTGTGTTTTTACTGGATATATTGTGTTTATGTACAGGGATAAAGCTCAACGAGGTGTCCATCATCGACTTTGCACTACTCGTTAATTTCTGAAGGCTGACACTTTGTCGAGCATTAATTTACCTCTAACCACGGTCACAAACGGAATAAATAAATCTCAAAACCATGTGATTCAAACCCATGTGATATTTCTGAGCTTGGTGTGTTTCCATCAATCATTCGTACCGTTCTGTGGGAGGTTCTGTAGGAAGCTGGTGATTCTGGTTCCGTCTGCGTGCTCGACAACTCGAGATCCGTCCGGATTCTCCACAGAAACGACCAGATCCTCTCGACTCAGCATCACCTGACACAAGAGGTCCAAGCAAGTTCACTCAAAGGAGAAGGTTACTCTCTCCAACACAGAGATTCAGATCACTTCTACCTGATTGGTGATGGGATCTGTGGCCTTATGGGTCAGAAGTGGAGTGGATGAGGTATTCGTGGTTCCATCAGTGCAGATGCGACTTCCGGTTGGGGTTGTAGTTTGCCAACATGGTTTGAAAGCCTCTGTGTAGACAAATCAGTTTGAGGATACACCCTTCAGTCAAATCCACCCTCAGGATTAGGAATCTCGATTCTGCATGTGGACCTGCTGCAGTCTCGCTTTTCTTGGGGTTCTCAACACCGTCGGACTCCGACACTGGACCAGCATCATTGCGAACACTGACAGAACCATCTGCACACAGAACCTACACCAAACAGAGAAGCAGTTAGCTTTATTTATGGTCCAATCCACATTAGTACTTACTGCCTTTGAACACACTCTGACATGCCGTAACACGATTGGTGTGAATCAGCAATTCTGTCATTTCATTTCAGCTTTGCACCAATGCTAACATAAATCAGCTTTTCTCCTCTTCAGACTCTGGTGGAATTACGTTAATTGCGTAAACGGTTGAAGAGTTACGGTTGTCAAAAGAATGTGGAGCCCAAACTACAGTGTTTACGGATTAAGATGTTTGTTTAATCCTGAGATTATTTAGTTAAAATAATCAGATATGTCCAATCTTCTATCCTATTAAAGCAGCATGACAAAAATCCAGAGTGAAGACTCCTTCTTCATGCGCACCTCTGTGGAGCCATCTTTCAGGAATCGGACTACATCTCCCTGACCAGTGATGATTCGAGACAGTTCACTGGAGAGAGATTTGTCTCGGAGATGCTGCGCTCCTTTCCTGACGTGAAGCGGAAAGCTCTGTCTCACCAAAATCGTTCCTGAAAACAGACACATAAAGTCAAAACTTAGGAATTATGTCATTCATAATATGGAAATATCAACAATTTTATTGCCTTAAAGACAAAGAAAAATGTCCACATCTTCTTAATGTGAGGAAGTGAGGACATTTAGGTGGATGTGTGAAGTGTTGCACCTTGTGTGTCCTCAGGCTGAAACTGCAGCAACAGGCCACTTGGAAGTGAAACATTAAACCCGCTGATTGGACCTGGAGGTGGTGCATCTGGTTGGTCTTCACACCCCTGAAAGAACCCATGACAAACACATCTTCTTTCACCAAAGGTTTATCTTTTCTCTGAGTATGCGCATAAATGAAACATACTTTAGAATAGCGGGTGGTGGAAGGAGAAGGTGGCTCCTGGGTGGAGGCTTTTGAGGTTTCTCCTTTTGCTTCTGGGGAACTCCCTAGAATAAAAGAATCTATAAAATCCCAGTTCTGGGAAAACCACACATGATACTTCTGCATGTGGAACACCTGTGTACTCTCCCGTGGGACCGTAAAAACTGTACGAAATGTGGATTTTATTATCCAGCTCTGCTGTGAACGAGCCTTGCTTCACCATTTTTCTCTCCACTAAAAAGGACACAGACACACAATCATCAGCATGACTCATCATTTTACAGACAGCGCCAAAACAGATCGGGATTACAGAACAGCCTTGGGCTTTAGTAATTTTTGGCCAGCGTGTTTACCTTTAGAGGTCTCCGTCAGGTTAGTAGGGGTCTGGTCTCGTTGCCCCTCGGGAGGTTTTACAGGCTGAACAACAACTCGATTTATGTGAGTGTAGAAATGATGTCCATCTTTCTTCACAGACACTTTCATCAGTCTGGAACCTGGATCGCAAAGTTCATGTGGAGGAATTATGACCAGTTTTATGTCTTTAAATCAAATATCTTACTATAATCTTTTTTCCACCAATCATTTTAAAATTATTTTACAAAAATAATTATCATAAGAAAAAAGTTGCGATTTTATGAGAATAAAATCATAAAATTATGAGAAAAAAGTTATAGCTTTACAAGAATAAAGTTGTAAAATTTCAGAAAAAAGTCATAATTTTATAAGTATAAGGCCATGCTTTCCTGAAAATACAATGGTATAAACAGCCCGCCCTCCTGAAATCCACTACTACTGGTAAAGAATCTTCTTCTAAAGAGCTCCAGTTTTCCTGAAAATGTGATTATTGTCCTTAAACTTACAGTAAGTCAATGCTGACTCACTAAAAGACTTAGTTTTTGCTGTTTTTTATAGAAATATAGTTGCAGTTCTACAGAACTGACATAATTTTTTGACTTTACCTTCAACAAAGTTGACATTCTCCACTGTGATGTGTCCTCCATCTGAAGGGAACAGGTTCTGGACATGACCCGACACGTGGATCAGCTGACCGTCCATGCTGTAGCCCTGGAAACTCTAGAAACAGAAACATCTGATGTTTATGAGAGCAATCTCTCTCAGGTAATGTGGCTTTTTGAAATTTGGTTTCTGGGGGCAGAATTTAATCAGTTTTCCTCAAATCCAAGGATCCAAAGCTGCTTGTTTTCAAAATAAAACTCATCCATGTTCTCATTTTTAAGCGTGTCCTCACCTTCGACGGTTCCTCTCTTTGTTCTGTTGTGACTATGGGCTCTTTGGGAGCTTCTCTTTGGCTTCCTGCTGTATTCGGTCGGCTTTTCTTTCCAGCGGACAAATCTTTGCCCTTTTCAGCTGAAGGCTGAGCCTCCTTCTGCTGCTTGCCCTTTGACTTTGGTGTCTTTAGCCGTTTGGCCATTTCCTCCTCCTGCAGCTGCTCTTGCTCTGCTTTCCAGGCCTGTAACAGCACATGAGTGATGAAACTAAAATACAACAACAGATGCACACTAAAGACATTTTAGACAGGTACTTAACTTTTACAAATGAAAAGAAATTATTTGAAGACTGACAAAAAAGTCAAAATGACCTGACATTTGGAAAACTCATTCTGATAGCATGTTTTTCTTCTTTTTAGGAGACTAAATTATACCTAAACAATATTCATACAGCTAAAGAGCAGAAACATCACTTAATTCTACTATTATTTTGCTGGAAAAGTATCAAACACAGCACAAAGTAATCACCTGAAAATGTTAGTAAAGCTTTTAAAGTTACACAATCTGCAACTAAATCACTTTTTTAGATTCAATTTTAATATTTATATTAATATTTTTAAAATATATATTGTCATAAAGTCACTAAATTCTACTTCAAATGTTTGTTTTTCCTGATTTAGATTAGATGGTACTGACTTTTAAGGAGCCTTTTCTGATAACCGGTTCCAGAGTGTCTTCCTCCGTCACAACCGGATCGATCCCGTCTTCTACAAGAGGAAACAGGTTATTTTAATGACACTCAATATACCACAAGCTGTGAGTTACCTCCAAAACACAGAGAAAAGTTGATTTCTGGTTCTCTGACTCTGATTAAATATTTTAAGTAATTTAGCAGAATTTTTGTGCCTGTTTGCATGCAAAAACAATCAAAACGCCGTTTGCAGCTGTGAGAACAAATCAAATTAAAGCCACAAGGGGTGTTACATGGCCCACAGTTGTTATTCACTCCCACTCTTCCGCCCCCTTTTGACCCGCCTTCACTGACTGAGCGGCTGGCACGCGCCCTTCACTCTCCGCTTCTTCACCTGTCTCTCTGGTCAGAGTTGCATGTGACAATTTGATTTAATTTTTATTTTTTATTTATTTATTTATTTTTTAATGGCAGGTCTTCTATTTTATCTCCATATCAACCATTTATGTGGTTGCCCGGAGATGACAAACAGGTCAATGTTATTTTTAGGAGAATCAGTAAAAGTACATTTTTACTCACTGGTATGTTGGTATCATATGTCATATTGTTTCTTTATATATAAAATATTAAATCATGTATTAAATTTTCACTATATTCTGACGTAAAATCCAGCGCATTAATGACACACGACCAGAATATATAGTTTACATGCACCACTTTGGTTCAACGGCACCAAAAGGGATTTTTTACTTTTTTTAAAAGATGGTGGCCTCTTTCTAAGGTCAAAGGTCAATGAAACGTAAGTCGTGAAGCCTTAACTTTATATGTGTGAAGTTTTGTATAGATTCTTTTCCCAAAGCGTGTGAAAATGTTAATATCACCAGATTCCCCACGCCGTAGTTCCTGTTGCCATCCCATAATATTGAAACTTCCCTTAGGTATCCCCAACATGTGTTTTTTTGGTTAGGTAACTTGATTTCAAAACTATTATTTTAGCCCCATAAGAGATTTCAGATTTGTTATCTCCAAAATTATTTTTTACCAGTTACTAGTTGTGTGCAAATGTTGGTGCTCAAATAGTGACAAAGAAGAATTGCAAAAAAAAAACAATTTTGTCTTTTAGTTCAGGACTGCTGCAGGACATAATTACAGAGCTTCAGCAAACAGTTGGTTTGGGATTGAAGTAAACATTTGTGATGCAGTACCTTCTGGAGCCTCAGCAAAGCTCTTATTCCCAAAGACCTCCTTTTTGGACTCCTCCTCTCTTGTCCAGTCTGTAATAGTATCGGCCACGTGCTCCAAGTACTTCCTGTCACAAAAAAATGCTCCTTTTGTTAAGATGTCTGCACATCTGAAAGTGTCTGTGGTGTCAAAATACTCCTCCGCTGCATTAGAGCAGCTCATTTGTCCTCAATAATTCATCCTAAGTCTAAGAGAGGGGTGGGTTGCCATGGTAACACTGGTTTCATCTCTTTGAATTACCACAGGAGTCCAAAACATTTTCATCTTCTAAAAAAAAAAAAGAGAGAACTCTGACCTGAATTTGACATCTGTGTGAAGTGCAACGTCCCAGAATTCCTGATTCTGCCGATCCGGATTCATGGGATTGTGGCAAAAAATATACAGGGTGTCAGTGTGTGTTCCTCTAAAGGCGTCCAGGCAGCGGTATTCCTCAGAGGCTAAAAGAAGAACCTAAATATTTAAAAGAGTTAAGAACTTAATTTAAAACCACTATCCAAATTTTCCTTTAAAAAAAAAGAATAAAAACAACAAAACCAGGGAGTCAGACGTTCACCTGCTGGAGGACATCGGCGCTGTGATGCTCAGTATAGCGCCGGTCATTCAGAGATCTCTGTCTACATCTCTGCAGGTCAGATAAATCCAAATGACTGCCGCCTTTTGCTAAAAACTGATGGAGGTAAAACAATCATTAAATGTTAGGAAAATAGAAACGACAAGAGCAGGAAACTTAGATAAGTTTACCTCTTTGTTGCTCAGATCTTTAGATGGAAACATCTCATCTGTACCTAAATAATGGAAAGACAGCCCATTTTTAGTTTCAGAAATGATCTAATTTAGTAAAGTTTTTGCTTGTTCAGCCATACAGACCTTTGTTTCTCAGGTTGAGAAGCTGCTGTTTGGCGAAGGTTTCAGGATCATCCCAGGGGATGAGGGTTTGACTCTGCCGCTGAGCTGTTTGCAGTCCTTCAGGAGGTCTGACAGCATCCAGTAACACGCCGCGCTGATCCACGGTGGTCAGCGCCATGGCCTCAAACACGCTCAGATGAAAGAGCCGCTCCACCTCTGCCCAGGTGACTGTCTCTGTGGGGTAGAAGTTAATCAGAAAACTGCAGAACTGCTCCAGAACTCTACAGAAACGAGACAGTGGGAGTCTCTGACCGTCTGTGCAGAAATGCTGCAGCTGCTGTCGGACAGACGTCCATCTGGAAGTATGGTTCCTCCGCTTCTCCACAGACTGGATCCGTGTCAAGACAGGAGATAACCTCATCATGGAGGCCTCCACCTCTGCTGGATTGAACCCGTGCTCCACCTGTGCAGGTCACGTTACATCAAATCTGCTTCATTTCTAAACTGTTAAGCAACAAGTATGTGACGCAAATTCTTCAATGCACAATTCGCTAATAGTGTTCACACTGGACAAGAAGGGAGGGGCTTCTTCCTTTTCTTTATATACTGAGAACTAGTGCATGTCTGCCACCAACAGGAGTCCTTTATTTCTCCTCCATGATCAATTTTCCAACAGTTCTGTGAATTAAAAGATGTTGAAACTTGTGTAGCTACACGTGAACGTGAGAGTCCAAAATGCGCTTCACATAGACTTTTCATTGGAAGTGGCCGCTTGAACACACGTCCCTGAGGGCGGTGTGAACGCAGCTTCAGAGAGATCTGTTAGGACAAACTCACAGAGATGTCCCTCAGCCGTAACGCCCTCTCATCCAGATGTTTGATGACCAGAGGCGCTTCAGTCTTCCTCTGAGCGTCCTCTTCCTCAAACTCCTCTAACAGTTTCTAAGACAGAACATGAGTCAAATCCTTCAGTAAAAGCAGAAAATATACATGTGTGTGTCATGGTGCTTTCATCAACACCAGAAAACATCTCAAGTAAAGAAAAGCTTCATTTGATGCACAGATTTAGATTACAGTAAATCAACACGTTTGTTTGTTTCTTTATAACCAACAGAATATCCCACTGTAAGTAGATCATAAATGTGTGATACATGTTTTAAAATAAACTTCAGTACGTCACAATGTCTAATAATCATTTTGCTGCTTTCCACTTTGATCATAGCGCCATCTTCTGGAAGTAAGCTGTACATTATTTCTTTGTATATGGTGTATTTATTTGTCACTATAATTTAATTATTGTAAATATGTATAAAACACCTTTTATAAATGAGTGGCTTAGTGACTTCAATAACAAAAAGTTTATTTTCTAAATGGTAAGGTGGGATTTTGCTGGACAAAATGACCCCTGATAAAGTACTACTAGAATTGTTTGAAAGGGTTGTATATTTTAGATCTTGTAGGTGTCTTAACAGCGCTAAAAACCTTCAAACTAAAGTAATTTATGCCTACTTATAAATCTGCATCACTAAAATTTAAAAACTAGCAACATATATGACATTTAATGCTGAAATGTTTTCTAATATAAGACATTTAGTAACAGTTTTTACTTTTAAATAGTTTTTTACCGTGTTTTTTCAAATATAAGATCCACACTGAAAAGTTGTACATGAAAAAGTGACCAACAAAAAAACGTAATTTTTCTCATTAACTAAAAAAATACAGACAATTTATCCCTGAAAAAAGTGCATTAGCCAGGATCTCCCACAACATCACACTAGACTAAACAATGACAGCAACAAACAGTAAGCACATAAACACAGTAACTAACACATACGGCAAGCTATACTTTAAAATTGTTTTCCATAAATTGTACTGTATTCATATTTATTCTAATACATTCAATCAGGTCAAATATCATAAATTTTAAAACAAATAAAAAAAAAAATGATTAAATTGAGCTGAGTTCAAGATTGAATCAGTGTAAGAGTTAATTCTGTGAGTATTTAGGTTGAAATTTGGAAGAACCGTGTCGTTCAGCACCTTGGACAGCGCCACAGCTTCACAATTTGACTGTCAGCTTGTTGCAGCCACGAACATTTGGAGTTTCTACTGCACCTTCTTATCGTCGTCCTTCTGCACAGCAGTTAGAAGGTCACTTATTATGAGAAGTTTTTCCTCTTCTGTGGGTATTTGAGGCAGGACCCTCTGGAGCATGTATCTGACCAGCTGACTGTCTAACCACACGTTCTCGTCAGCTTCAGGCTCCTCTGAGTGATTGGATACGGCGAGCTGCTCTTTGGAAATCACCACCTGGATACACATGGGTGGGAGTAACACAATAGACTGCAGCAATGTCATGACACACAAACGTTTGTCACACAGACCTGCTCCAGCATGCAGTGCAACATCACGGGCACGGAGCAGGCTTCAGGGGGAACGAGGTCCAGCAGGGAGTCATAGTAACACATGTCCACTTCATGCAGAGAAAAGACAATTGACTTTTTCTTTACTAAGAGTGATGAAACTGACATTTTTTTTTAAAAATAAAGATTTTCAACCTTGGTCTCTGAGAGATTCCTTACAAACTGCCTTCATCGAGCTGATTGGGCTTTGCAAGGGAGGCGTTGGAGCGACCTATCACAGTAAAGACACAAAGTAAAGCTTAAATAAACATAAGCCCGCTTAGAAAATAAAACTAATCAGATGTAATGTAATATATATAAATGTGTGTTACTA
>NC_050529.1:11904500-12066727 GCF_002922805.2 Oryzias melastigma | reverse complement strand
GGGACGTCACATCTTCTAATACATTTAATCAAGTCAAATATCATAAATGTTAAAACAAATTAAAACAAAAATGATTAAATTTAGCTGAGTTCAAGATTGAATCAGTGTAAGAGTTAATTCTGTGAGTATTTAGGTTGAAATTTGGAAGAACCGTGTCGTTCAGCACCTCGGACAGCGCCACAGCTTGACTGTCAGCTTGTTGCAGCCACGAACATTTGGAGTTTCTACTGCACCTTCTTATCGTCGTCCTTCTGCACAGCAGTTAGAAGGTCACTTATTATGAGACGTTTTTCCTCTTCTGTGGGTATCTGAGGCAGGACGCTCTGGAGCATGTATCTGACCAGCTGACTGTCTAACCACACGTTCTCGTCAGCTTCAGGCTCCTCTGAGTGATTGGATACGGCGAGCTGCTCTTTGGAAATCACCACCTGGATACACATGGGTGGGAGTAACACAATAGACTGCAGCAATGTCATGACACACAAACGTTTGTCACACAGACCTGCTCCAGCATGCAGTGCAACATCACGGGCACGGAGCAGGCTTCAGGGGGAACGAGGTCCAGCAGGGAGTTATAGTAACACATGTCCACTTCATGCAGAGAAAAGACAATTGACTTTTTCTGTACTAAGAGTGATGAAACTGACATTTTTTAAAAAAAATAAAGATTTTCAACCTTGGTCTCTGAGAGATTCCTTACAAACTGCCTTCATCGAGCTGATTGGGCTTTGCAAGGGAGGCGTTGGAGCGACCTATCACAGTAAAGACACAAAGTAAAGCTTAAATAAACATAAGCCCGCTTAGAAAATAAAACTAATCAGATGTAATGTAATATATATATATATATATGTGTCCTCTGCATAGCTATGGTTACTAATGTTGTTCTTGATAATGTGGGAAACTAGGAGCATGTAGATGTTAAACAGAAGTGGCCCTAGGATGGAGCCTTGGGGAACTCCACATGTAATTTCTGTTGCCTCAGATGTGAAGTTACCATCTGACAGCAAATATTTCCTGTTTTCCAAGTACATTTTGAACTAGTTTAGGGCTGGTCCAGTCAGACTCACCCAGTTTTACAGATTCAGAAAATTTGATTAGCTCCAGAGAGCAATTCAGTAGTATAGAGTCTGAGTAGTATAGCATTGTTGGTGGTACCAAATGCAGCACTAAGATCCAATTAACTAGGACAGAAATGTTTACACTGTCTGTATTTACATGTATATCATTAGTAACTTTGGTCAGAGCCATCTCAGTGCTGTGGTTCTGTCTGAAGCCTGACTGGAAGACATCATAGCAGTTGTTTCTTATTAATTTCCCTGACAGAAAGCATTTCTTTTAATTATCTTAATTAAAAATGGTATCGGTCTGTAGTTGCTCTTTTGTGTCTTGTCTAGACTGTCTTCATTTTGGGGGTGTTTGACTACAGCTAATTTAAAGCCCATCACTTCCTCCTTAAATCTTTAAAATGTCAATCAGCACTTTATGAATGTTGTTTTTCATTATTGCTATAATTGAGCGGACCAGGCTGCAGACAAGATGCCGCTCAGTCATCATTAGAAGGAGGCGGAAATTCCACAGATTTTCAGAGTTCTTACACCTTTTATTAAGACTTTTTAAGGTGAATAAACGGTGTAATACTGTGCAAGATGAGCTTAAAATGGAGCAAAAAAAACGGCGATCGTTTTGTTCCTTTTATTCCAGAATTGATAAAGAAATATTCCAGAATTGATAAAGAAAAGTGTTCAGAAAAACCCTTAACACAATCAAAGTGAATCAGATTCTGTTGCAGAGAAAAGCGGCTTTGTACCAGCATGCAATCTGTGTTAAAGGTTTAAAGGTTAAAACGGGAGAAAAACGTAACTGTTTAGGGTGGCCAGTTAAATTAAAGTTAAAACAAAATAATAATAATAATATTTGTCGTCGATTGAGGACTTCCTGTTCTGGCTAATGATGTCTTGTTGTCTGCAGCCACATCCTCTTCCTATAATTGCTCATCCATTGATTTACCTCTGCAGGTTTGTGACCTGAACCTGAAACATCTAAAAGCTGCAGACTGTCAAGGTAGTGCTGATGCTGCCGGCGCCACTGCAAACAGTCATAAATCAGATTGGCCACGCCCTCAAAAATCCGGCCCCCGAGCTCCAGCTGAAAAGCAAAATGGAAAATAGCATAAACATTCACAGCGCTTAGCTTATTTACAACCTTCTTGAGAGGTGAACTAAACTTACCCCATCCTCTGGGTCTTGGGTGTGAATGTCTTGGACAGTGTAGCTGAGTGGAACCACATCGTGGAGCCTGGAATGGGGCGGCCCGCTGTCCAGAACTGCTCTGAGTTCTGACCAGAACAGATCCAGCCTCCTGGCCTGAACAGCCAACTCTAAAGAAGAACTTCCTGTGTCACAGCAGTCAGAACTTCAACTGGTTTCCTTGGTTCTTTTTGTCAAGGAAACTGTGATACTTGTTGAAAACTATTCCACCTCCAGAAAATCTCTGAACATCTGCAGAGATGTTGTGTTTGACAGACTCAACACTCTAACCTGCTCCTGAGAACGCAGAGGCTGCTTGGCTCTGCTCACTTTCGTCACAGCTCTGCTGCTCCTTCCTGTGGATTTGTGTTCGATCGCAGCAAAGCTTGATGACATTGGCAACGTGGACACCGATGTCGTCAAGGGCGGCGATCAGGAGGGGCTGGTAGAAGCCCGCCAGGAGAACGTAGTGCTGAGGACCCCAGTCTGGCTCATCGTCTTTGGAGAGACACCATCAAGAGGTTTTGATTCTGAATCATTTTGTTTTGAAGTTTCTGTTCTGTCCACTAACAGGACAAGGGTTGTTTGTTTCCTGTTTTTAGTCATGGTGAGAATTAACAGCAGTGGTTCCTTATTATACTGCAATCTTGCAGTTTTGTGGATTTTTTGGGGCAAACTTGCATGTTTTTTTTAAAGCATCTTAAGTTCTGTGTACTGATTGGCTGTTGACATTATCAATCATTCTACTCCCTGTTGTGTCTTCCATACAGAAATCTTCAATCTTAATCAGATCTTGATTTCAATTCTATAAAACTGGACTTATATTTCTATGAAGGTTTGAACTCTGAGAGTTTAAACAAGAAAGGAAAAGTTTAAAAATATTCGTGTCTGTCTAAGGAAAGGAGGGAAAAGTGTAGTGAGGAGTTACATCCTAGAAATATTTTTTAAAAATTAACTTGACTACTTTGCGGATTTCAGCTACTGTGTGTTAATTTTAGAACATAATTCTTGCAATAAACAATAAACCACTTTAGAAACAAAATCTCTGTGGTTTTTACCTATATATGTGGGCGGCTCAACTTCTCCCCGGCGCAGGAGTTTGGTTTTCTTCTCCATGGAGGAGGTCACTGGTTTGGAGGGAGTCTTTCCCCTTTTGTCAGATCCTTTGGCTTTATCCGTGCTGTCAGGGGGAGGGTTGCCCTTCGCTTTTTCTGCCTCAGTCTTCAGTTAAATACCAGATATATGTAATTAGGCAAACAAAGATAAAACAATGTTGAATACTTGACATCTAACAGCTCACCTGTTCAGCTTCTCGTCTTTGCTGATCACTGCTTTTAACTTGAAGCAGTTGCAGCTTTAGTATTTTTGCCATCAGGTCAAAGGGGATGTCCTCTCCTGCATCCAGCCACACCCTGGCAGACTGCAAAACCTGCACGAAATACAACAAAAACAAGCACACAATCACCCAAAAGCACACAAACCCACAAAATTTGAAAATAACCTCAAAATATTGCTCAACTTCTTATGCTTTTTTTTAGGATGTTATCATTTTTTTTCGCCCTTCAATAGACTGGAAACCTGTTCAAGATGTAACCCGCCAACAGAAGTTGGGATAGGCCCCAGCAACTCCGCCACCAACACTTTTTTTTTTTCCTACAGCTACATATTCCTTCAAATATCATAAACTTACCTCATTAAATAAAGAAACATCATCCACCTTTTTCCCTTTTAGATTTCCAAGTTCAGAAATCTGCAGAAAAAAAGATAATTGACTAAAATTGTCAAAATTAAGTGAAACTGTAGCACTTACGCTATTTAAGCTTGTTGCTAATGAAAAACAGGCTAACAACGATTTGTTCACTCTTAAAATTTTGCTTTAGTTCAAAACTCAGGATGCAGTAATCCATGAAAAACAATCAAGCTGTGATAAAGGCAGAAATAACTTTAAAAAAAAATTTAAAGGCACAAATTGTTGTCATTTTTAAGAAGTTTAACAGTGTTACAAATCTTGAGATGAAGTAGGCTATTATAAAAAGTTTTTATATGTCAGGCAAATTATGAAATTAAAATAGACATTTTGAATACATCTTTTTTTTCCCTTGTATTCCCTTATTTATTTAAGTACTTTACTAATAAAATTCATTAATGGTACCTTCATAAGGATGCTGTTTCGGGTTAGCAAAGTGAAGAGTTTACGCTGTGGCTGCTGCACAGCCGAAGCTAGCGCTTGGATAAGTTCCTCATCCTCCGGACTGTTTCCAACCACCAAAGACACACAAGACCGCCATGAGTCCTGTTAACAAAAAATAAAAAATAATAAAATAAAATAAATAAATAAATAAAATTGTATTTGCGACGAAAAAAAACTGCGCTACAGGTCCATTTTCCTGTTTCCGGTATTGTGCCTTCAAAATAATAGCTCTTCCGGTTACCGGATCATAAATAAGTTTTTGTATATTTCAATAACATACTCATACTGAGCAGTCCCACCTTAATGGCTCAAACTGAATTTATGTTACAGTATGTACTATGCTAAGAAACAGGTTCAAGTGGCTACAGACAAACCTCGTCAAGCTGTGCTCCGAGGAGACTGGCCGCTCCTGTGTCCTTGTTTGGAGCTGCGGGTGTAACTCTACTCGGCTTTTTAACGGGGGTCTTCTTGGGTGGCATGTTAAGAGGAAAATAACCCCAAAAAACAAAGCAAAACCCAATAATCACAGCAGTCTAAACTGCAGTCACCGTTAAATTGTGTGCTGTAATGTTTGCGTTGCCCATGGTAACCACCCTTGTGTCCCAGCATGGTTATAAACATGACTTTTTCAATACATATTTAAAGAAAAAGTATGGAGTACAGCAAATCAAAAGGGAATCAAGCTAAATATAAATAAAAATAAAATAAAATAAATTTAAATTTAAATTTTTAAGTTAAGTTCTGCAATCTTCAAAATGTCCACTAGATGGCAGCAAAAACGCAGTCCCAAAGTTTTCCACTGTAGTTTAACTCAACAAAACATCTTTTTACATTTGCTTTCTAAATTTTGCAATTATTGGCTAATAAAAAACAATATTTTCCTTTAATGTTTTTATCATACTTTATTTGTTGCAACTGATTGCTATTTTAACAACAATACTCCGTTTTGGCCTCGAACTGATGAAGGCACCTCAACCATAAACCTTTGTTATGTCATAATTTATTAACTTGTTTAATTGTAGAGACAAGAAGAAAAACTCCAGTATTTAATAATTTACTTGTGTGGAAATTATTAAGTCACAGGAGTTTGTGCTTTAAAAGTCCAGAATACAAAACAGAGCTGAGGATTTAATATTGTCACAATTTATGCAAAGATGGTTCGATTTGTAAGTGCTAAACTAATGCACTATTGAAGCAAAATAACATGTAATTCGCATGGATTGGAAACATGGGGATCCATGGATGAAGAAAAGGATGCACAGATACTAAAGTCTAATGCGGAAAGGAAAGCAGATGAGCCACATCCATTTTTAATGTTTTGTATTGTTTTTGTAATTCCAAAAACATATCACACTATTTTGCACAGTCTTATTTGTTTAAAAGCTGCAAAAAGTGTTGAATTCCTGCAAAAAAAAAAAAAAATCAATTAACCCTCCTGTTAATTTCTGGGTCAAAATGACCCGTTCTGAAATGAACAACTTACAAAATTGCACTATTTATCATTTAAACAGAACAAACATCAACGCTGTTCCTCAAAAATATAATAAGAGGTTTAAAAGCTCATCAAAAACTAATTTTTGCACAATATCTTTATATTAGGTCATCTGAAGGAGGTCAGGAGATTAGGTATCCAGCTGAAAGCGTTCCAGCATTGATGTGATGTAATCCACATACACACAAGTTTTTGCTCAGTTTTCTTGTCTAAACAGGTTTGTGTGTTTTTCCTTTACACCAAAATAGCATCTAACATAAAGATTACAAACGCAAACAAAGTTTTTCCTTTTTCCTATGTAGTGACCTACTTCCAGCAGCACAAAATAAGCGAGACAACACCCCCCTGTCAGATGTCTCAGATGGCCACATTCATGCCAGGATCTTATTAGCTGCAGGGGCGGGTCGCTAGCTTCAAACCTTTCAGGGTCAGTGTCCGGCAAAGGTCGCACAGCAGCCAGATAAACACTGTAGTGACACTTGTGTTGTGCAACAACTACGCAGCTGCAAATAGAGCGACAACATCTCAAAATATCCCTATTTTTGAGGGGATGCATTGCAGTTCCACTCATGCATCATGTGCTCCAAAGAGATATTTATTTCACTCAGCAGCATTTGTGATGTTCCTCTTTACAAAATGATGACTCCAACCAAAAGGGATGAGCGTCAAGGATGATATGAGGCAACAATGTTGACGTTGAGACACAAATTTGAAAAAAGGAAAGATCAAGCTGAGCGTTCTCCAGGAGGAACATCCTGTTCGTTATTTTGTCACACAGAGTGTCTGTGAGGTTTGATGAAACCCTCTATTCATCCGACATCATAAACTGCTCTCAAGTGTTAAGAAATCCAGGTAAACAGCAGAAAAAATGGTCTAAAATGGCAAAATAAGAGAAAAAAAACGGACAACTCCCAGAATGCACCTTGATCATCAGCTGCAAAACTCGTCATTTTTGTGCTTCCTGGTTCAAAATACTGCAATTTCATTCATTTTTTTGACTGTAACGGTTCAGTTATGTCATCTAAATGTTCTGGGTTTGGGTTTAGAAAAATAACAAAAATACAAAAATAAACCAAAAAAAGTTATTAAAAAAAAAAAAGACTGTAACGAAGTTTTAATGAGAAACACAATGTGTTTTTATTAAAAACGAGATTGTTTACATGCAATATCTTCACGTCACATGTTGTCACATAAACATGTTTGGAGCCTCTGAAGTCCAGCATGACCGGCACGCGCTCTTCCTCTGGCTTCATCAGATTTCCATCTTCCAAAAGGGGAAGCCGTTAAACAGGAGGAAACGTGGAGTCAAGCCCAGCATACCCGGATACAGCCCCCTCCTGCTCCGTCCCCCTGAACTCCAACATGGAGATCACTGCTGAACATCAGCTCAAACGCTGTCATGAAGGACGGAACCGTCCACCGAGGAGGAGGATGCTGAGGACTCATTTATAAATAAAGTTTGATTGATTTCCTCTTTACACGCTGATTGAATGAAACATGCACCAAAATTACCTTAATTTAGCATCTATTTGAAAGCAAAAACATATTTTTTTTTATAGCTGGAAATAAATTCAGGCATCAGAGATGTAAAAACTAGAATGTCAGAATTTGAAGAAACTTCCATCAAACTCAGCAAAAGTTTGATTGAAATATTTTTTTAAAGAAGTTTTATATCTCTGAATGTCCCCTTAAGTCTCATACTGTTGTGGATTTGGTTCATTTAGGTAACATTTTTTTGCCTTCACTCTAAACTTTTGAGAGCTGACCAAACTGAACACGGTGCAGCGACAGTAGTTGGCCAACGGAGGCAGCATCGCCCAAAGAAGGAGCAGAAAACAAGCATAAGTTGATAGTTCTGTCGTTCATCTCCTCACCACATTTACTAACCTCATTAGGAGTGTCACGTTTAGGGCTGAGTTGATCAAATTGATTTCATTTTAATAATCGATCCATAAAAGTAGAGATCGATTTAACGCTTAATGCTAAAGTCCGCTAGCTTGATGCTAATGGAATTTCCCATTAATGCTAACAATGCTAACGCTTGGCCAACTTAAACATACAACTATTTTAAGAAAACATTTTTTAAAGTAACTATTTTGTGGACTAAATTTCTGGAAAGTGCACGTCTTATTGTTTTTTCCCCTTAAATCTTCAAGATTGAATGAACTGGTATAAAATTAAAGGTTGTAAGTGTGTTACACAAACTTCATAAAGCTACTTTTTTAGTTGGATTTTAATATTTCACTGTGTAATAATGTCACAAATTTCAACAAAAATACTTTTCACAGCAATTATTACGTTAGATTAAAACTAGATTATGTACATTTATTACAGGTAACAATTAATTATCACTTTTTTTAATTTCCCAACCTTTTAGTCGTCTGTGTGTCTCTTGTTTTGTCAGGTCTTTTTCTTCAGTGCTTCCTCCATCATGTAGTTGACCTTCATTCTCAAGGTTATTGGGCTGACGTCCGTCCTGTCAGGAGGGTTGTTGAGTTTGGAGTGAGCAAACTTTTCTCTGGGTCAGAACCTGAACGGAGGAGGTCCGTTCAGAGAACCAAGAAGCAGAACAGAACCAAAGAGAGGAAGTTTCATAAATGCTGCAGAGGAAATCCAAAGCAACCGTTTGGTAGTGATGGACATTTGATCCTGAGGCTTCGGAGCTTCGTGAAGCTTGTTTCAAAACACCAGCATCATGTTACCTTTAAAACTTGTTCATTACAAAATAAGGAATGCTGAAGGACCACACATTGAAACAGTGCCAGTCACGCTCATTGACATATATAGATATGGACACAACACCTGTGACATCACCAGAAACACCTTTTACCTCTGGTTCCAACGAAATTAAGTCAATTCAGTCGCCATTTTACCGCGGTTTTGTGACCAGACGACATTAGTGAGCAGTGATTGGTCCGAGTCGGTCTGAGTCAGTCCAGTTCTCTGTTTATACTGTCAATGGTCGTACTCTACAGAGCTTGCTATTGCTTTATTTGTCCACCAGATGTCATCGCCAATGAAGCCTCGAAGCTTTTCCAACACAATTGTTTGGAAAGCTTCAGTGCTTTGTGAAGCTTCATTTGCCACTGCGGTTTGGGAAAAATGTCAACAAAATTTGGCGTGCAACAATTCTCTTTTTTTATTTTTTTTATTTTAACCCTTTTTTACCCGAGTTTTTGCTTTGTTGTTTCATCAAACATAACTTCACAATTTTTTTGTTTTGTTTTTATTTATTTCAACAGGACAATCATAAACATAATACATAAAAACAGCACGGGACATCTTTTGTTGAGGAAGTGATAGGGAGCAGAATGAAGAAAACGTATTTTTCTGTAAATCCAGACCATTTGGAAGCAGAGAAATGCAGCCTTGTGCAACACTTTACATCGGTAATATCGGAGCAAAACTGATTTGAAAAGCAACTTTTCAGAATCAGCTCATTCACGTTGATTATGTGAATAGTCAAAGAGTATTGTATGTCACAGCATGTGCTATTTGGTGTATTAGGGCTTGTTTTAGAGAAGACAGCAGTTCTTCAAAGGAATGAAGAAAAAAATTAAATAAATGAAGTAAAATTCTCAAGCATTTTGCGTCAAACTGATCTACAGATTAAGGATTCAGCAGCAACAGAGAGTGAGTCCGTGAAGCAGCAGTAAGGCAGAATCCTGAGTCTTAACTCAAAGCCGAGTGTTCCTCCGCTCTGTTTGTGTTTACAGCAGACCCAACAATACAGGTTTGTGTTGCTGAGCCACAGTTAGCACAGGGAGGCATGAGAGCTGGCTGTGTGGGACTGGGAGGAGATGATCAGAGCTGCTTTGTCCCGCACAGTGACAGTCCTGCAAAACATCATGTGATGCTTTCATGAACCTGCTGCAGCTCGTTGGTGCCTGAACGCCATCGCTTTGAGTTTGACACGAGAAGGCGGCGATACGTTCACACAGACTGATCTGGACAGAAGGAAGCAGAAAATGTCTCACTTAAACCTGTTAAGCCTGATAAAATCCCAGATAATAACCAGTAACAGAATTATCAGACATTTGAGACAGTTTTTTCAGACAAAAATAACATCTGATTTCTGTGAAAACACGTATTCTCTTGAGTTCACATCAAGTTGCTTGATTACATTTCAAAATCGTTTTCTAAAGTCAAATAAACTTTCTGCACATATTTTTTTTGTACTTTTTTCTTCCTCGGTTTCATTTTTTATAAAGGCTTTACATTTCTGCCATGCACATTTGCAGGTTTTCTAAATATGTCTCATTTTATTCATTAATTCAAGCAGATGAGTCTTTATTATTGACTGTATATGAGAACCGGACTGAGTGAACATGGGTGATTTCACCAAAGTGGGTCCAACCAAATGAAATCAATTCAGTCGCCATATTTTCGCGATGCAGAATCAGCCATGTTGGAACCAGAAATCGTCATTAAGCAGTGATTGGTCCGAGTCCATCTCGCCAATCAGATTAGAGCTTGTTAGAAGGCCACACCCACTTCCACTTAAAAGTGGACCACAAAAGAATTTGTCAAACTTTTCGATGTGAAACCACCTACTTTTACTGAGGCATATGATTGGTTAGTTTATAACTTGAATACACGTAGCTAAAGAAAAATATTAAAAAAAAAATAGGATTAGCAACAAGATGCTAATAAAAAAACATCAGTGCTAGAATAGTTATTCTGACAAATATAATGACTATCTGTTTATTTATCAATAGAAGTCTATGGGATTTTGGTTTCCAGCGGATACTTCCTGTTTGGAACACGAGGGGAGGGGTCTCTCAGTCCAGTTCTCATATACAGTCAAAGGCATTTCCCCAAAATCTGATCTACAGTTTGGCTTCAACCTTTTTTTTCTGCAGTTTGACAACATTTTACCCCCTAAACAGCACTGGGGACAGTTTTTTTTACGTACTTCCTCACATTAGTTTTTGACCTGAGTTCGCATAGTTTTTTACTTGATTTAGACTAAATCAAGACCCAGAAGGCCGTTCTCCGGCTGATTTTCCAGAACTCCTGCCTAACCTGCCTGATACGGACATCCCTGCACATGAACTACAATGTAATGTGGGATGTTGATGATGACTGAACTAAGAAACGTTTTTTCTGTCTGATTAAACAACAATTGTTGCTTTATATTTTCCCCCAGCTCACCAGTCACTTCATGAATAACCTGTTTACATCACGTGGCGACCGGCTACAGAATGGTGGCCATTTTGGTCCGGTTGTTTCGCTCCAAGCACCGATTGTATTCAGACTGAGAAAAAAGAGAGCCAACTAGAAATCAGTTCGATTGGAATCGAACAGAGACAACCTCAAAAGACGAGTCCTGGACCAGAGTTCACTTTGTTGTATTTAGACTGGAAATTGCAGAGGGAACAAACTCTGGTTCCCTTTAAGCAAACCAAATGTGTCCGGTCTAAATACTGTACACCATAAGTGTTCTCAGTCTGAATGGAACTACTGCACCAAAAGCAGTAGAAAGGGTTGTTCCTGACCTTCAAAACTGGGCCACAAACTATAAAGTTTGAATCAGTGAACTATCCCAAAAAAGACTGCAAAGCTTAAGACTTCTGATATTGATTTGCCCCGCCCTCGTAAATCCTGGCCAATGACAGAAGAGATCTTCAGTGAAGTGGTTTTGTTTACAAGCTTTGGTCTGGAGCATGAAAGTCAGCTTGACAGCAACATGAATACAGACCAAACGCGAAGTTCAGGACTTGGTCTGGACCTATGGACTTGTCCAGCAGGTTTTCAAACAAGAAAAAAAAAAAAAACTTTTTGTGTTGACTTATATAGAACACATTAATTGCATAATAAGTTGAATAGTTCCGGTAGTGGAAAGAATGTCAGTGGAGTTAAAGATCTGCTGTTAAAAGGTTAAAGAATTGGGTCAACTTTTCATTAAACTTTAACCAGGTTGAGACCATTGAGTCAAGGTTGGAGATTCTTATTCAGGAAGTAAGAATTAGTTTGTTTTGTCTTTGATGAATGAGTAAGTGGTGCAAACAGAATAAAAAATAAAACCAATTCTGTTGAAAATTGTGCTTTTAACATGTACTTGTGGCACTTTTTGGCAAAGAAAATTTAGATTAAAATTGCATTTCAAAGGATTTGTCAATCAGGAGAAGACAAAATGCCCTTTGAAAGAGTCACAAGCTCTTTAAAGAAAAGTTTATCTGCCAAAAATCTAAACCTACAACTCTAGAATTTGATGAACTCTTTTCACTCTGCAGAAACCGATCATAAAAGATCAAAAATCATCTTTTGATCCATTTTTAAAGGATTCTTAGTATCTAAAGTTCTGCTTTTCATACAACAAACATTTAACAGATTTGTTTGGAGCTGAATAATTTTTTAAAAAACACACCGAGCCTCCTGGTTTGCTTGAACCAGACGTTTAATTATAAATAAAGGTCTTCGCACGGTAAAGGTTTCTGGGGGAGGCGGTATAAAACAGTAAAACATTCACACAAAGTGGCTGCAATCCAAGTGAACGTACATGTCCAGGACATTTAAGGCGAGTGTGAGCAGCCCACACCATGACAGCAGCATCATCCATGAAGCTTAAAAACTCTGCAGCCCTTAAAGCGAACATTCAATGCATCTGGAAACACGCAGACGCATTAACAAAGTGGCTAGTGTCGTTAGCAAAAAAGTGTTCCCAAAGTACGCCCCCCCTCTAACATGTTGATGTGAACAGGTAACATTCATTTGAGAAAAAAAAAAAAGAAAATTAAAAGTGCTTGAACAATAGATGCTCAAATAAAATGAAAATTTTACATTTTAAATCAAGCTGAACTGAAATTGTTTTACAAAAACACTAGGAAATGTAGCACCGCCATGGGGGCGGGGTGTCACTCCATCCACCCCCACAAAGTTCAGCACTCCTCAATCACGGTACCAGCCGAGGAGGAGTACAGCTTTTTCTTGACTATCCGGAAGCCCGGGCTCAGCTTCAGCACATGTCTGAAAGTCGGGGCGAAGCACGACCCCATGAAGAGGAAGTCCCTCAAGCTGGGCCAGGCCGTGCCGTCCTGCTTGAACACCAGCGTCAGCTCGAAGGTGGGCACCACCGTGGCGTCGTAGGCGATTCTCTCCAGCTGCTTGCAGCCCTTCTCCACCTCCAGGTGGACGTAGAGGACACAGCCCCGCAGGCCGCAGGGCTCGCAGGAAGCCAGGCGCAGGACCTCGCGGGCTATCCTCCGCGTCAGCTTCTCTGGAACCAGCACGAAGGAGCAGTGCAGCGTGGTTTTCTTCGCACGGGACAGGCAGCTTTCAAACATTTTGGCCAGCTGGTGACAGGTTCTGTCCTCTGTGACGTCCGGCGTCCTCTGTGGCTCAGCCAGGCAGTGATCCCAGAAATCCAGCTCTAAGGCAAAAGTATTGTTAAGTTAACTCATTCGCACACAAAAAAAGTCTAAAAGATTTAAATGATCTATTATCACCAATAAAACCATACATGTACTTTTAATGCAGTTTTTCAGCATAAATAAGCTCTGACAGTTGCTATGCAGACATTGTCCCCGCCCTCCCCTCACTCCTGCAGGGCTGCACCATACAAAGAATCGAGCATACAACTGGAACGCTCCAGCAACTAGGTCACATACAGAGAAGAGGGGGAAAAACACCAGTAAACTCACCTTTTTCTATGCAAACCTGGTCATATCTTCGTTCAACCAACTCAGACACACAATCACTGCTTTTGGTCTTTAATGTGCTGGTGGCAACCATGGTGACAGTCGGTTTACCTCCCGGAGTGTCGAGTCCTCAAAGCTGCCTAGAGAACAGTGAATATCCTTTAACCAACACAAAAAATCCCCATCATGCTCGCAAAAGTCACTTAAAAACTGACATTTTACCACTAAAAACCCAATATTCGATGATAAACAGAAAGAAAACTTAGCTAACAAATACTTCCAGAAAATGTTTTTAAAAACTCACCTTGAAAATTATAAAGTGCAAAATAAGTTACTTTAAACTATTTTCTTTAATAAATTATCATTCTCTCTCTTGCTCGCACGCACGCGCTTCCTCTTCCTAACACACACGGTAACAAAACTCACTGCATCGCCAGAAAGTCCCAGGAACATTTATACCTTCCGCTGCTCAGCTGACTGGGGGGCTTGACCAATCAGAGCACAGCATCTGACGTTGGCTTTTAACTCTTCTCTGATTGGCTGGAAAAAGGAGTTTGAATTATTCTGTTGACCAATTATGATTCTAGAAATATTTGCGTTTCTATGAGGGCACTACAATCTGCCAACTTCAGTCTGTGAGGACAATTTGAGTAAAAAGTGGCTAATAAGCCCATCTAAAGTGTTTTTTTTTTTGTTCTTTTTTATTAAATGCAATTACAATTTACATTTGTGTTTTTTATAATCAAACGAAATACACATTTGTTTGTTTTTAGTAGATTTAATGTAAGGTGAAAACTGTATTTTTGGTGTTTTGATTGAGGAATAACATAAATAAAATTAAGATTAAAATGGCATTTCTGAGTTTTTCTTTATTCAAATTGTTGTGGATCTGAGGCAAATAAAAAAAAATAATAAAGGTTGTAGTATTGATGTGTAGAAGCAACTACGGCAAGCCACAAGCTTTATACTCTGCTCCTTTCTGATGCATCCACTTGTAGAGGACGCTCTACAGAAACTAGGTCCTAGAATTGATACAGTTGTTTAAGTTTTTGCTTTATAAAATAGCTCAAAATATGATCGGAGTGGTGCTTTAAGTATTATTTTGATAGAATATGAATTTTGTGGCATGTGGAGGAGAAGAGCTTTTTGGAGTGGCTCCACGGAGCCAAAGGGTCTCATCTTTCTGAGCTTCAGTGTGTGTGAATGTTTGGCAGGTAGTGTCCACAGTTGTTCAGCTCATCAGCCATTGACCTCTCATCACTGCCTTAGCAGAGATTTTCTTGCTGTAACTGGACACAGCTCTGCGGCCTCCAGCAGCTCTGCTGGCTACAGAGTAACGGAATCCAGTGGGCGCACTGGACCGCTTTCCCCAGTCACATGGAGAGAACTAGATATCCCTCAAGGGAGGGGAAAAAGTCACATTTTCGCTGGTGTTGCAACCTTTGTGGAAGCAGATATACTGAATAAGTTACTGAAAGGCTAATCAATGTGTGTAAAAATTCATCAAAAAGTGTAAAAAAAAACATTAAATCAACAGTTCATCTGAAGATTTTTCTCTGAAAGCAAAAGTTGCAACACATGTGTAGATTTTCCTTCATGACAGAGACAGAAAGGGTTTCTGGATGCTGGCCCAGTTTGATTCAGCTTAAAAATGCCCTGCCTCAGCAGCCACAGAGCCTTCATTGAAGATTTGACCCACATATGGGTCAGTGACTCGCAGACGAGCTCAGTCATTCACTTGTAAACCTGTAAAGTAAAACCCTTACACATGGAAGGAGATACTCAAGTGCCCGTTTTATCTCCACTAGCAGCAGTGGCTTTAGTTAAAAAGAAATTAGTTAAAATTCAAACTTTTACTGTGTGGTTTAGGCCCTGAACGTGAGAGGCAAACAACTAACGGAATTTCTTATAAATAAACGTAAAACATGAGCAAATGGTGAGCTAACAGAAACTGGAACCACACCGCCCTGTCACCCAAAGACACCAGTACTCAGTGTGTCCTTTTTGTTGTAGGCTTTGTTTAAAAGAGTTTTAACAAAAAGGGAGTTTAAAAAGCATATCTGGTAAATGTTGTAATGTTTAGCAATCACAATTTCAATAGCAAAGGAAAATAACTTTATTGATCAAATGGAAATTCACAAATTTGAAAGTTCCGTTGGGAAAACAACTAAAGTACCATTTAAAACTCTGTTTGAAACGCTTTTAAAGGTTTTAAATCAATGAAATGTGAAAGATAATTAACCTCTTGAGATATATACTGATAAATATTGTTATAAGGCCCCAGTTTAACAGAATAGACAACTTTGTGGTAATATAACTGAAAAGGAGGGACTTTGACAAATAGCAGATCGCTAAAAACCTAGTATGAAACGTATAGGCTTATGTATGTCAGAGTTTTTAGAATTAGTGTAAGAGGGTACTACCATGAAGATTGGCTTTAACCTTTAACTATTTTGACTACCATAACTCTTTAACTGTTTATGCAACTTTGCATATGCAACACTTAAAGTTTTATATTGGTATTATACATATATATATATATATACTGTATATATATACATATATATAACGGTCAAAAAGTTATGTATATTATTTAGGACTCGCTGGCGACATTTACAAGAGAAAGTCTTGAAGTTATATTAATGATAGTGTAAATGAAACTTGGCAGTTATAGTAGAAACTGCCACTTTAAGCTGCATTATTTTAAAAAATATTAGTATTTTTTATTAATTGATTCAACTCTAGCCTTATTTTTCTAGTATTTTTCAAGTCAACACTATCACCCAAAGTAATGATCTCTGAAAAACATACTTTATTTCTGAGTTTTAGTAACAGAGAATAGAGAGACTCTAAGACTTGATGCTTCACACAACAATCCTATAAGAAACTACCACGGAGCTCTTTGAGATCATAGATTATATGATCATTCCTGCTTCACTCCATTGGATTGTATAACTCATCATCCTTGTGCCATAGATAAACTCATTTGATGTTTGTTTTCTGAAAGCTGTCCTCAGTCTGATTGATTCTCTGATGTTTGTTAGTTTTGTTGCTGAGTCTATACACTATTGCTGCAACCACCAAATTCCCCTGGTTGGGATCAATAAAATATCTTTTTCTTATCTTAAAACTTGTGAGAGAAGAAATTGCTGTTTTGGTTCACCTATACAATGTCATTTCTTTAAGAGTTAAAAAAAAAACTTTAATATTTTTATACGTTCATGAGGGGCTTTTGTGTTTGTTTCACTCTAAGGAGGACACAATATTCAGACTTTACCCGTATCTCCTCTGCAGATCAACACTATTCCAAGTTTCACGTTACTAATACACCATGAATCTTCTTCTTTTACTTTTGTGAAATACCAGCATGTCAGGCTGGCAGCTGCTAGCAGTGAAACGTGCCGCTAGTGAAGCCGTTTTTGCTGACTTGCATTTCTCTCCTGCATGATGGGGTATCATGTGCACATGTGGGGTTGTGGCTGCATGTGCGCACGATCATGTTGCTGTCAGCCTCACACATGCACACAACTGCTACAGTGCATTGCAAAAGACAAAATCCGCCCCACATGTTCCATGAATGCAGATGGAGCCTGTGTGTCTTTTATTAGTAGAGCACGTTAGATGTGAAGCAGAAAAGGCTTATTTGGTCGAATTAGTGAGAGTATTTAGGTTGAAACACTTTTCATTGTCAAAAGTTTTAGTGTGGCACAGAGGTAAAGCGGTCTACCTCTGACTGGAGGATCAGATTTTGGCTCCTGCCTTCCACACCCATCTGACTGAGTGTCCTTGAGCACGACTCTGAACCCCACATTGCTCTTGGTGGGTACAGGCTGGAACCATGTATGGCAATGCAGCTGTCATCAGAGTGTGAACCTGTGTGTGTGTGGGTATATGGGTCTATAAAGGTCTTAATCAAGGCAGAAAAGGTGTTAGACAACTATATACCATTTACTAGTTTACTATTTAACATGCACAAATCTGAAACTTGGAATAGTATAAGTGTAATAGTGATCATGTAATGCATTCATGTGATTCAATAAACTCGCATAAGGACAGTAAATCTATCTGTGACTTTTGTTGGTAAACAGAAATTACAAATCTGAAATCCTTTTCTTGTCATTGTGGCACAAGAAACTCGAGATTCTGAGCTGTTTGGGCCATACCTGTTTGTTTCCATTGCGTTTTCTGTTTCATTTGAGCAGATGTAAGGTGTACCGGACCATCTGACAGGTGTAACAGGTCATCTGGTGTAACAAGTTATCAAATAGGAGTGTTGGGTCATCTCAGTGGTGTATCGACTAATCTTAAAAATGTAACACGTCAATTTGAAAAGTGTAACAAGTTATCTGACAGTCATTATAAAGGTGCAACAATTCATCTAGAAGGAATTTTGGCTCACCTGAAAGGTGTAACAAGTCATCTGATAGGTGTAACAGGTTATCTGAAAGGTAAAACAAGTCATCTAAAAGGAAAACTAGTCAACTAAAATGTGTAACAAGTCATCTAAAAGATTTAATAAGTTATCTGAAGGGTGAAACAAGTAAACAGAAAGATGTAACAAGTCATCTGAAAGATATAACAAGCCCTCTTAATGGTGTAACAAGTCATCTGAACGTTTTAACAAGCTATGCGAAAGGTGTAACAAGTTATTTGAAAGGTGTAACAAGTCATCTGAAAGGTTTAACAGGCTATTCGAAAGGTGTAGCAAGTCATCTGATAGGTGTAACAAGTCATCTGGAATGTGTAACAAGTCATCTGATAGCAGTAACAAGTCGTCTGAAAGGCGTAACAAGTCATCTGATAGGTGTAACAAGTCATCTGAAAGGCGTAACAAATCATCTGATAGGTGCAACAAGTCATCTGAAATCTGTAACAGGTTATATGAAAAGGTGTAACAAGTCATCTGAAAGATTTAACAAGCATTCTGAATGGTGTAACAGGTCATCTAAAATGTGTAACAAGTCATCTGAAAGTTATAACAAGTCATCTGGAATGTGTAACAAGTCATCTGATAGGAGTAACAAGTTGTCTGAAAGGTGTAACAAGTCATCTGATAGGTGTAACAGGTTATGTGAAAGATGTGACAAGTCATCTGAAAGATATAACAAGTCAACTGGAATGTGTAACAAGTCATCTGATAGGTGTAACAGGTTATGTGAAAGGTGTAACAAGTCATCTAAAATGCGTAACAAGTCATCGGATAGGTATAACAAATCATCTGAAAAGTATAACTAGTCATCTGAAATTTGCAACAAGTCATCTGGAAAGTGTAAGAAGTAAACTGAAAGATGAAGCAAATCATCTGAAAGGTTCAGGTCATCTGAAAGATGTAACGAGTCATCTAAAAGGCATAACAAGTCACTTGAAAAATGTGTAACAGGCCATTTGAATCCTAGACAAGCAGAAAGAAACATGCTCCATATTTACTGATGTTGGACTCGGTGCAGCCAATGTGATACATGCTGGCTGTATTGATAGCTTTCAAGTGAACTTGGTGATCTTTGGTGTAAGTGTGAATCATAGTTTACCAAATATAAGAGGTAATTAAAATAACTTTAGTATTGTGAGATACAAAAAAAAAAATCACACTAGTATTCTTAACACATATAAATCAAGACGGCTAGGAAACTGTCAAGTGTTAACGTGTTAATGGTTGACATCAAGAGCAGGCTTCCTGTTTATGTTCCTGGTCTTTGTGCATGTCAGCACTAAAGAGGAGCTGTTAGAACTGCTGCACACTTCCAGAGGGTTAAGTCTATCCAGTATTTCAATAATTTCAAGGGTTTCTGTGCACCAAGAAGTCTTTTTAGATCTTCGTTGTAGATATTTGCTCATGCACTTTGTTGAGAAGGAGACTGTGTTCGCAGGGCAAGAGGTTACAGCTGATGGCTTCATATCATGGTTATATTTATTAGCATCCCCTTAATGAAAATGTGCCTGCAGTCAGGACAGTTAGCCAGTCTTATCTAATAAAAACCATAAATAATCTAGATGTGCTGTTAAAAACTAAAGTCGTAAAAACATGATATATCTGTTGTGTTCTTCTCTAGCACTTGGTGTGACGATCACACGGTGAGAGCTGATATCTCACTCATCTGTCAATGAACATGATATGGAGGCAAAGGCATCAGCTTGTTTTGTGTTAACTCCACTCCCTCTGGTGGTAAATGGAAGTATTACAGCAAACATACACAGACTATTACATTTCTTATCAGAGTTATTAGATTGTCTTTAGATAAACATAACATTTATTCATGAGAAAAAATAATATACATTTAAAGACAAATTAAGGTCCACAATAGCCTTTTTCCAGCAGTTTATTATCTGTATCTGAGGCTTTGGTGTGTTACATAAGTTTAATCATGTCTTACAGCAACGACATTTCAACATCAATAAAGACAGTTTCAAATGCGTTTAAAATAAGTGAAAAAAATTGATCCTGAGTAACAAACAGAACAACTAACCATAAGGATTTATGAAATGAGCACTCATTAAAAACAGTGAGGGATCAGGAAACAAGCTTCTGGATTCACATATACAACAAATTAACTGCTGTTTTCCTGTTTGGAGTCTTATTTCCCCTAAAAGTGAGTCCTCGGTTTACGGGAAGATGGCATAAAATTCTTCCCGATTGACTACACGTGTACCTAATTTACAAATAAAAGCCAAAAAGATGAAGTCATCCGTTTACTGATCCCTCCAGGGAAGGCGACGCTCGTGGCTCTTCCACTGTTTGGTGTTTTCCTGTTGGTTTTTTTTTTTCTTTTTTTTTTATCTGGCAGCAGCTGAAAGAGAATGGAAAGAAGATGGAAAACATGACGATTTATTCAGGAGGGGGCATTTTAAAGCTACAATCCGAAGTTTAACCCTTTAACTCAGGGATGTCAAACTCAATCTCACAAGAGGCCAAAATCCAAAACACACCTTAGATCACGGGCTGAACAGGATAAACATTTATTGAACACTCTAAAAATAAAACTTCTAAAACTTTAAAAGCGTAACCTTTCAAAATAATAATGAACTAGATATATACCATTACTTGTGATTATTCTAGTGTGAATGTTGTAAGCTGAATTTGGCTGCTGAAGATCCTAGTGCAGATAGCGGAAAATGCTGAAATTGATTGCTAAAAACGCTGAAGCTGATAACTGAAAATGCTGAAGGTGATAGCTAAAAATGCTGAAGCTGATGAATGAAAAAGCAGAACTTGATAGCTAAAAACACTAAAGCTAATACCTGAAAATGCTGAAGTTGATAGCTAAAAACGCTGAAGCTGAAAAATGAAAAGCAGAAGTTGATAGCTAAAAATGCTGAAGCTGATAACGGAAAATGCTGAAGTTGATAGCTAAAAGCTGATAACTGAAAATGCTGAAGTTGATAGTTAAAACGCTGAAGCTGAAAAATGAAAAGTAGAAGTTGATAGCTAAAAACGCTGAAGCTGATAACTGAAAATGCTGAAGTTGATAGCTAAAAACACAGAGGCTGAAAACTGAAAATGCTGAAGATAATAGCTGAAAAAAACTCTGAAGCTGATAAATGAAAAGCAGAAGTTGATAGCTAAAAACACTGAAGCTGATAACTGAAAATGCTGAAGTTGATAGCTGAAATCGCCAGCTAAAATATTAGCTTAAAGCCAAATTAACCTAAAAAAGACTTAGGTTAGCAAAAGTAGCTAGCATGTAGCTGAAAACAATTGCTAAACTTAAAAAAGCCCCCCAAAAATTGATAAAAGCCTAAATTAGCTCAGCAAGCATGTGAATATTAGCCTGCCTCTAAAACAGTCAAAAAACCAAAAACAAAGGCCTGAATTAGCCAAAACAGCTAGCATGTAGCTGAAAACAATAAGTAAACTTAAAAAAGCCACAAAAAAACAGAAAAAGCCTAAATTTGCCAAAATAGCTACAGTGAAAATATTAGCCTAACTCCAAAACAGCCTAAAAAAATGCCAAAATAGTCAAAAAAAGCTGGCAGAATGCCAATTTTGAAGACTTTAAAACCTTAACTTTCTGACTTAATTATGAATAATAAAAATGCAGGAATGTTATTCTAGAATAAATACACTTAAACCCAATTAACTTTCAATATTTTAATCTCCATAAAAATATATTTTGTCAAAATTATACAAGTTAAAAATAAGCACCAGATAAAATCGAGCGATAATAACAATAAAATAAAATGATCTGGAGGGCCGGATATAGCTATCCAGCGGGACGGATCCGGCCCCCGGGCCTTGACTTTGACACATGCTTTAACTCTGATGCTGATGCTTAAACACACAATCTTTAACATACTGTAGCTTTTCAACCGTTTAAAAACGATAATTCCAGTAGATTAGAATCTACTAGAATCGTCTTACTCAGAAACACTCCTAAATGTTGTCCTTATGTGACGCAGAAGGAACTGACTGAAGGAAGGAAGGCACCTAATGCCAAAAGTAAACAGTTTAGGGTTTTTTCACGTGCACAAATAAACACGTGCACACACAGCGCTGTGGGCCACACTGACATTTACCGAGCACACAATAGCTCCCGTCCAAAATAATCTGTGTTTTTCTTAGGAAGTCCCTATCTTTCAAGCCCTGCTGCTTGTTTTAGGGTGGGGGGCACGAAATCACAGGAAACACCTTCTGCTGCCCAGAAGCCTGTACCGTACAATGTGAGATTGAAAGCCTGTCGCTTCCCCAGAAAGATTGCGGGAGGAAAAGCCGCGCTGAAGGGATAGAAGAATGTACGACAGAGGAGGAACTCCGACAGGAAACGGTGAATAATGCGGCTAACCGTGTTCCTCGCCGCCTGATGACTTCACCCCCAGGAGCATGACGCCATCTTTGCTGCTTTCCGGTCGGCTCTGGAAAGATGCGCTGCAGGAAACCGAGACAAATTTGTGTGTTTGTGTAAATACAAAAATAAAACCATTCATGCCTTCAGTTATCAAGCATACTTCTCAGTTCCAGTATCAATGGTCTCTGCAGAGCAGAAAGAGAGGAAACGTCGTCACACTCTGTTACAAATAATGTCTCATAAAAGGGTTTCCTGCGTGTGTTCGTCTACCTGTGTGATGGTGGACTTTCTTGCTTTTAAATTTGAAGAAAATTGCAGCAGCTCCTGCGATCACAACAGCAGGCAGAACAAGCCACCAAAGCCTTTTGTCTGTAGGTCCAGAACAAATACCAGCGTGTTGTTAGTGACAAATCTTAATCCAGAATCTTCAAAATTGGGAGAGAACTGGTAACTATTTTTATTATTATCTTCTGGAGTTTTTCAGCAGCATTAGCAGTTCATCAAAGACTCACTCCAATCATCCTTTGATTTATTACATAAGTGTCTGACACTTTTTTTCTACCCTACTTAGAGCCTGTTTGTGCTGTTCTCTAAATAGAGTTGTACTCTCTGTTGAAGGAAATCTTCAGTTTATTGGGAATTTCTCCCATGGAATGGCTTGGAATAGACACATGAAAGTTCCTTATTCTTGACATTTTTCTGGCTTAATCAAATTAAAGTCAGTTTTATAGCTTCTTGTTTTCAGCTGTGCTAACATGAGTGCACAAGAGTTAGCCTTCTGACACACCTATGTAGAGAATGCACCAAAAAACACACGTTTGCAGCTACAATAGTCATTTTTATAATGTATACTCTAATTCTGGTTAGTTTAAAGGTATTCTTATTGAAAAAGAGCAGTTTTTAGGAAAATGTCTGTGACCCCAAAGTTTTAAATGTTTTTACTGAGACATCTGATTGGTCAGTTTATAACTTAAATAACTTTTTAAAAGAAAAAATTGCATGAAAAAATTAAAATTATCAAGAATATATATAAAAAGGTTTCAGAGCAAGAATGGTTATTCATACAAATATAACGACTGAGTGATAATTGTTTATTTATCAATAGAAGTCTATTTTCTTCTTGGAACCAGCAGGTACTTCCTGTTCAGGGGAGGAATAACTGTCCAGTTCTCTTATACAGTCAATGATCACATCACATTTTTTTGATTTTCATGGCTAGAAAAAATGTTTTTTAAAACAACAGATGAAACCATTTGACTGACTTAGACCAAACTTTATAGATTTTAGGAGAAACGTTTGCAGAAAACTGTTGTAATATGTGTCGTAACTTACCAGCAACTTCACCTTCATCCGTTGTCTTCTCCTTCACGCCGTCACGTGGCGTCTCAGTGGAATGTGGTTTTTCTGTCACTATAAAACACAAAATCAAAGATTCCATGAGGAAGTATTCATCGGAAAACACTTTTTTTAAAACATTTTTAGCTATAGATCATAGATCAGTGGTTCTTTGAAGAAGAGCAAACACTGTAATAAATATAAATATGAACATTTACATAATGAAAAAAATATATATATACCTGCAGGCTGGGTTACACCTGTGAACAACACATATAACAGTATTATAATCCGATAGAATTCAAAATCTCTTGTTTAAAAGGTTTACTTTGGTGATTGTCAGTTAAGTTTGGAAATAATGGTGATTTTTAAATAGTGCAGGAAGTTAATTTAAAGTTTTAACTTCTCTACTAAGCTGGTAAGATGACTAAAAAACATGTTGGGTCTAACATGTTCTGACCTGGAGCCTCTCTGGTCTCATTCGCAGTCATGCTTTGGGTCGGAGTGGAAACAGTTCCAGATGCAGCAGTTCCATTGGTCAAAACTAAAAAACAAACACACAAAAATGGCCGACTTTTGGGGATAAAATTGGAAGCCTTAAAGGTATACAGTAATAGGATTTTAAAGACTAATATTTTATATAAAAAAAAAAAATCAAATGAAGTTGAGATCCAAAAAGTCAAAGGTTTTACCTGGTGATATAGTGGACAAACTGGGTTCTTGAGTAACGTTGGTGATTAATAATGAAGTATTGTCAGTGAACGCTGGATGGACCGGGTCTACTATAAAATATATGAAGAAAAATTATTAAAAATATGTATTATTTGTTCTACTATAGTTAAAAAACATTTTACTTGTATTTTACTGATTTTTAAATATCGAGGCAATCTAATCTAATATAGTCTAATTACATAATGGAGCATGTTTTTTTGGAAATCAAAAATGATGATATTTACCGATTTTAGGAGTTGTCATGTTGGTGATTTGTGAAGCAGAAGAGCTTGTTGGAGCTGCAGTCAGTGTCGCTGCTCTCGTAGTTTGACCCTCTATTAATGTGGGCTTTGTGGTTGGTGCTGTGAAAGAATGACAAAAGTATGATTATCATACACACATGCAGTGAAAAAGCAATATATTTTAGTGGTATTGAAAGAAATCTAATCATTTGGTTTACAGATTTGAATCCTGCATGGCTACAAAAAAAAATTCATTCTAATTCTATTTATTTTACTTGTAAAACGGATGTACTAGCTAGCATGCTAACATGTAGCCTGCATGTTAATGAGATTTTGAAACAGAAAACTGCAGAAAACTGGAGGATACGAGAGTTTAGCAGCAACAAGTCAATGCAAAAATGTCTTAAAAATTAGAAATTAAAATCATAAAAAAACATTTAATCGTTTTTTTTTTATTATTGGAAATTCAAATGGATGAATTGGGTCGAAACATCTCATGGGAATAAAAAAATTATACATTTCAAAATCCACAAACCAAACCGAAACTCCAAAGGAAGTTTTGAAATTATTATGGGATGGCCACAGGACCAGCTATTTTGTGGCAAATTTAGGCGATTTAGCTACAATGTTGGAAAAGAAAACTTTTGTTCAACGATCTTCAAGCCGTTGACCTTTGACCTTGGGTAGAGGCTGCCATCTTTAAAAAAAAAATCCACTTTCAGTAACTTTGATAATATAAACTCCTTCCAGGGATTTTCATCGTATCACCTCATAACTCTTAAGCCATCATTGGGATTGTTGTTTTTAAAGTTTGTAGATTTTGAACTGCTTTGGTGTGGCGAGCTAACAAAAGATTATAAAAATCCCTTTTCTTTTTTTTTTACCAGAATATTGTAAAAATGTAATGCATAAATCATTGGCTCAAGCTAAAAGAAACAATATACCATATAATACAAACATGACATTTAGAAATTTGGCCATTGCTAACCAAAAACCTCCGTTGCCAAGGAAATACCAAAATTTACTTTTGCCGATTCTTCTAAAAATTACAAAAACAAATTTGTCACCTCCAGGAAAACAAAAAATAAAATGGTTGCTATGGAGATAAAACCCAAAGAAGAGCTATAATTTAGAATTTTTTTTTCCTTTTCCTGAATTTGTCACTTGCTGCTGTGACCAGGGGGTCAGAGGCAGATGGGGAGAGCGAGGGGCGTGTAGTTGCTGCTCAGCCAATGAGAGCGGCTAGAAAGTGGGTGTGGGGGGGGGGCGGGTATCACTCACAACTTTATTGACAAAAAACAAAAAAGAAAGGCAGAAGTTGTGCCGCATCTGCGCCGTTTCGCAGGTTTTACAAACCCATTAGTCCTGAGAAATCCCATGATGCTTTGCTGACATCATGGAGTTTCTACTTTGTCCATAAAAACCATCCAAGCTGGAAAAATTGGACGTCAACCTTTTAAACAAAGATTCGGTGTTTACCTGCTGTACTGTTTTGTTGATCATTCGGTGGGTCGGATGATAAATCTGTAAAGCAACCAAAAAAAAAGCATTTTATTATAAAAACATGTATTGTATCTTGCAGAGAATTAGTCAAACAATAGCTGCTAGCTTCCAGAGATCAGGAGGACAAAAGTTAGCCCAAATGTGGTGCAAACAGAACTGTCGGACATGTTTCCGCAGACGGACTATTTTAGGGTTTTTTGTGCTTCCACAGGAAACCTGC
Organism: Oryzias melastigma; assembly: GCF_002922805.2. Classification (NCBI taxonomy): domain Eukaryota; kingdom Metazoa; phylum Chordata; class Actinopteri; order Beloniformes; family Adrianichthyidae; genus Oryzias; species Oryzias melastigma. The sequence continues at coordinate 12,040,367 of NC_050529.1, read as the reverse complement.
TTGACTTGAAAGGAGATTCTCAGACAAAGAGCTCCAAGTGTCAGACCGGGAAGAGGAGTAAATGCAGACGTAGAGGTTGTGCCACGCTGAGGTGGACATCCTCTGCTCCAAGTGTGAAGCTGCATCCTTTACAAGGTCGAAACTTGTTCAGCGGCAGACTCAAACAGCAGCGTTTCCTCCAGGTGTTTACAGCCAGCTGGGACCTTTCAACTCCGGGACGCTAATCTGATGTCCCGGAGAGAGCGGGGACAGCCAAGTTCCCACTGCCTATCTGCTGCTGGAGGGAAGTTATCACATCTTCAGGCTTCATCTGGAAATCCAGTCATTTTTGAGTTCCCTTCAAACAGCAAAATGATATGAGTGCATGATTTTAGGCCTGTCCCTATAGGGTCACAGAGATCTTCATCTTAAAGGACATGAAAGTAGTCTAAATTACATGAGGAGGAAAACGATAAGCCTGTAATCCAAACAGCTGAAAGACAATTAAACGCTTCGTCATGGAAACCAGTGCACAAACAGCTGTGGGATGTTTACTCCAATGATGGGATGAAGAGGAGTGGTGCATTCTGCAGCCAGAAGTTCACCTTACCTGAACCGAAGACGTGGAGAGTCACGAGCAGCAGAACCAGAACCCCGGTGGACCTCATGGTTGGTCTCCTCCGACTTGCACTAAAGGGCGTTCAGGCTCGGGCGCTCGGCCGCCGATGCTTATTTTTGCGCTTCCTTTAGAGAAAGAAGGGGAGGAAACGGACCGGCTTCCCCTGATGTAAAGTGGGCGGACTAACGCGCGTCTGACTCTGGGTGCAGACCTGAGTCCCTGCAACAATCCCGGCAGCTTGGAGTAAATGTTTTGGAGGCAACTCCCATGGTTTATTTTTTCCTGCCCCGGCAGCACTTGACCAGGTGGGAGGAGACTCAGCAACAAGCAATCTCTGAGGTTTACACTTTTAGGAATGGTGAAATGACAAAAACAGATCAACTTCAGGGTTTGATGGATTCCAATTCCTCCGTCATCAAGAAGAAACAAGGATAAATCAAATCAAGTTAAAGTTAAACCACAAGATTGAAAGATTTATTTACAAGATAGAAGTGAGACACTGAAAGGGATTCAACAAGTTCACAAAATGGATGAATAAATGGACAATTGTGGTTGTGTGGCTTTGCAACAGACTGGCAACCTGTCTAGGGTCTCCACAACTTCACCCAACGCTAGCTAGGATAGGCTCCAGCAACCCCATTACCCTGGACGGTATTTAGTGGGTCTAGAAAATGATGGATTGATGCACAAAAGTATAATGTTTAGTTTGATCCTGTACGTTTTTACGGTTGGAGTCAAAAGGAAATTGTGTCCTTTTAAAATCGGCTTCTAGTTGTGATTTTATAAACTTCAACGTTTGATGGATTTGCTTCAGTTGCACATCTAGAAGGTGATAAATAGTTTGCAACAGATCAAGAACATTTAGATGCTGATTCATAACTCTAACCCGTGATGAGGCGTAGACCTTTCTGAACTTTTAGAGCAGATCTGTTCTAAAATGGAGTTTACTAAATGAAGGTGTTTAGTCTTTAATCTAAACCTGCAGGAGCATCATATGATGGAGAAAATGTGTAAAGCCCCTCAAACTGGATTCATGTGCTGAACTCCACGACTCTTCAGTCTGATCTCACCTTCATGTCAGCAAAGTCTCCTGGTTTTCATATTCTTGGCCCGGCGCTGCCAAAGCCTCGCTCCTGTTTTTAGGTCCTCCCAAAAACACAGGATGTCAGAGTTTACTTCCTTTGGTTGGAGCATTGTTTTTGATGGCAGCTGAAGAAATCCATGGAAGACAATTTAGGAGCTGAAGGACACGAACACATCAGACAATTGTTCACCATAATTGTTTTGATAATCAGTGATGTGAACGATTGCATCATCAAATGCAAGGAAACGGAAAATTAACTGGAAAAAACTAAATTTATTTACTATTTTCTATTTTTTTGTGATTAAAATAAAGTTTAAATGTATTTCAATTTAATTTATACATATATCCAAAACAGCATTTATAGTCTCCTCTGCGTTTTGGATGTGTCACCTCTATGTGCTACCTCGACATCTATGTCTACGTTAATGTCTTAAGAGAGAGTAAAAAAAAAAAACCTTGTTTGAGGAAAAAAAATCTTATTTTATGTCTGGGACAAAAAAGTTTTCAAAAAAGTCAAGCTGAGACCTCACACCCCCCAATAAAACAAAGCAGCGCGTTTCAGAGTGGCCTTTTATTGTGGCCAATCCAAGGCACACCTGTGCAATAATCATGCTGTCTATCATCATCTTGATATGGCACACCTGTACAATATTCATGCTGCCTAATCACCATCTTGATACAGCACACCTGTGAAATAATCATTACACTGTCCAATCAGCATCTCGATATGGCACACCTGTGCAATAATCATTATGTTTAATCAACATCTTACTACAGCACATCTGTGCAATAATCCTGCTATCTAATCAGCATCTTAATATGGCACACATGTTTAGTAATCATGCTGTCTTATCAATTACTTGTGGCACACCTGTGCCATAATCTTGCTGTCTGAAATGCATCACGATACAGCATCCCTGTGCAATAATCATCTGTCTAATTAGCATTCTAATATGGCACACTTGTGAAGTATGAAGTATTATCTCTGCAAAAGATAAGTGCTCACTATCACATATTTAAACAATGATTATACCGTCTAATCAGCATCTCGATACACCACACCTGTACAATTATCACGCTGTCTTATCAGCATTTTGTGGCACACCTGTGCAATTACTTCGCTATCTGAACAGTATCTTAATATGGCACACCTATGCAGAAATTTTGTTGTCTAATCAGAATCTTGTGGCACATCTGTGCAATAATCCTGCTGTCTAATCAGTATTTTGACATGGCACATCTGTAGAATATTTATGCTGTCTTATCAGCATCTTAATATGGCACACCTGTGCAGCAATCAAGCTGTCTAATCAGAATTTTGACATGGCACACCTGTGCAATAATCATGTTTTCTAATCAGCATCTTGTGGCACAACAGTACAATAATCACACTTTTTGTGCAATAATCTGTCTGTCTGATTAGCATCGTGATACCACACACCTGTGCAATGATCATACTGTCTAATTAGCATCCCAAAATGGCACACCTGGGAGATGGATGTATTATTTCACCAAGAGTGAAGTGCTCACTATCACAGATTTAGACAGATTTCTGAACAATATTTGAGATGGTTATTTTGTGTTTGTAGAAAATATTTCAGATCTTCTGAGTTCATCTCATGACAAATGAGAGCAAAAACAAGAGTTGCTTTTGTTGAAATCCAGACTTGCCTTGTGAACACATGAAGGCTCTCAGTTTCTTGGCTTCAGTGCTTAAGTGTAATCAGAAAAAGTGTGAAAGGTTAATAAAGAGGAAACACCTTTGCAGATGAGCTGCCAAAGAACTTCCTATTGAAGCAAAGAGGTTGATTGGAGATTCCAGAAAAAGGAAGAACGCACACATTCCAGTAAAAACAAAGTATCCTTCAGCAACTCACCGCATTCACTCAATGCACGTCTTTTAGTTTACTTTCATTTTGAATTATGGGAGAGGGTCGCTTCCTGCAATCTCGTTGGAAAAGTTCCACTAAAAGAGGGGGCGGGGCTTTTCTCCCAGACACAAACAGGAAGCACAGTTTCAAGTTGAAATTCATGCACATTTTTATTGAACAGTTATATAAAATACTTCCCATAGTTGCAAGTGCATGCCTCATCTGCCAACAAGTTCTGAAGTTAAATTACAAAAAGCAAGGCTTCATGTCGTGTAGTGAATTACTTGGGCACTTAAAGCTGTTTTTTTTTCTCCTTTTTTAAAAAAAGATTGACGTTTTTTTTTTTCTTCCCCATTTTCATCTTAAAGTATTGAACAGTATCAAACCTGTAACTGATATACAAAGCAGAGTTCCAAATAATAGGATAATAATAGGAATCAAATGACACGTTTTCTGTGGCACATTTACAAAAACAAAACCGTTTCACCTGTAATATGACACCAACAGCTAATCATGCAGTTTTGGAGTTTCCACATGTAACCACACACCTCACAAGAATTGTCAAACATGCGTAATTGGACTGTGTGCACTTACAAGCGCAGGTTAAAAATATCATTTCTCATCCTTCTTAGATCATTAAAAGCTTAAACTACAAAAAAAGGATTTCAAGGCATAGAGCTTTATGGTGTTAATTGAAAGTATGCAGGTATACGTTTTCCAGTATATGTTCACTAAAGCGCAATATATCTCAAAAACAGGCCCTCCACAGCCAACGTATTCCCATCCTCTATTCCCGTTGGTTGATTTTTATAAAACATGCATAGGCAGACACTTTATTGTACTCTTTTTTTCGTACACAATATAGGTTCTCTATATTTTTTTTTACTTTGTTCGCAATACTTAAAAAGAGGAAAAAAAATTAACACTCAGTTCCAGCAAGCCACAATAAATCTACCCCCCCGCCCCTTTTAAAAGAAAAAAAAATATTTGCAAATGATAGATAGGTAAGTGTAAATTCCAGTTATGAAACTCAAGAAAATAGGTATTCATTATCATTTAGCCATTGTACAGAAAAATCAGGTCAAAGCACACACCAAAAGAACCTGAGGTAAGCGTAATATATACAAAACCATAAAACGTTCAGTTATTTGGCATTTCCACAACATTGCAACATTCTTATTAAGACTGCCTAATTCATTTATGAGCTATTTTGTAAAAGTAGCAAAAAAAAAAAAGAAAACATAAAATCAATAAATAGTCCTTATGTAGTTTGTACACCCTTATACGTTAAAAACATGAGCTCATGTTCCGTCCTTTTTAGTGCTGTTTTTCTGTAAACGTACGTCATTTTAGTAAGAAGTTACTTTCGGTGTAAATGAACGAAGGGTCATCGAGGAAAACTAAACTAAAGTGGACCCCTCCCCCCACCCCCTCCCAGGTCTGCGTTTTTCCTGAAAATCTGATGCGGGTGAGAGCCGGGCCTGTTTTGGCTCCGCCCTTCACAAATGTAACCCGGCGTTAACTCGATTTGACGATGAACTAAAGTTATGAAGGCATTCCAAAGACTAGCAAGTAAGATGCCCCCCACTTTTCAGCCATAACTCTTCCCCCTAGCCCCACCCTTGTTTTTCTGTGGTGGCGGGCCGTGATGAGGCCGGGGGCCCTGGGCGAGGTGGCGCCTGCCTCTTCTGGCCTTCACTGGATGCTGCTGCCGCCGCTGGTGCTCCCCTTGGCGTCTGTGCCGTTGGTCTCTGAGGACAGAGCCTTGTTCAGCGAGTTCAGGCTGGCGTCGGAGGGCATGGCGTCTCGCCGCGGCGGCATCCTCTCATTGATGCGGTCCAAACCCTTAGCCTCCTCAAAGCTGGTGATCTTGTGCTGAGGCGAGAAGCCTTTGATGGCTGTTGAGATGCAAGAAAATGGAAAAGAAAGGACAAATCAGCGACGAGGTCGTAGAAGAGCGGTGTGTAAAACAGAGCTGCCCAACTCTGATCTTTGAGATTTTCTACCGCTTGTTTTCTAGTTACCCCTCCCTCTTCATCTGCTGGATCAGGTGTGGTCATCAACCAGAACTTGGGATCACCAGATCCAGCAGGAGGTTTGGCAAAGACAGCTAGAAAAGAAGTACAGTGGAAGATCACTAGGACCAGAGTCGGGCAGCCCAGAAATATAAAAGATCCCACTTCTGACACCAAATCTGGCTGTTTTTTGGTTTGTCGTAACTTTAGTCAATCCAGGAAAACCAATTATTGAGAAGATCCCTTCACACGTAAGTTGGCTTCTAATCTCTGAAGACAATGGACCTCATCCACCAACTGTTCTTCCCTCTTGAATTTTGCTTCTAAAACAGGCCCTCCAGGATCTAGCAGGTCTTTTTTTGTGATAGGTCAGTTTTTCTTAAAAGTTGCAATATTTTACATTGAAAGTTTCCAAAAGATGGACATGGGACAGTTTTTATTTATAGTTAATTGAAATGCAGATTTTTGTAACTCTACACAACCTTCAGTCATTTTCTGCGTATGTTTGATGGTTAAAAAGTTCCTGCCAATCGTAGACTTATGTTTGTGCTCCACCACATGGTAAAAAAAACTCAAAATATAAATTGAATACACTTGTAATAATCATATGTTTTACATTTAGGAATACATTTGAGGTCACAAGCTTCAAAAATATACTTCTGTTTGGTTTGTGGCTTCTATCATCTTTTTACCTGGGATTCACAGTTAATATTATTTAGATTTTAGATCCAGGAGCATCTTTGTTATTTCAGAATGACAGTTTTTGAATCTGCAGGGGCTCCTCTATAAACCATTCTCTTGACATGAGCTATAATAGTCACATAAATTATCAGGACGTTGAGTTGGAACTTACCAAAAAGATGATTTTTTTAAAAAAAAGTTAAATAATTTTTGAGAGTAAATTTGTAAATGAGGTCCATTCTTTAGAAAAAAGAATTCAACAATTTGAAAAACTCTAGTTTAGGTTCTTTAGCAAAGTCACATGAGAAGTTCCATGAAAACTGTACAAGTTTCTGTATCTCAAGAAGCATATAACTTATTATGTGGAACAAAGACGTGATTAAAGGAACAATAACAAAAGCGCAGGTATCAGTACTGTGGATTTAGACTAAATTGTTCTGTTTGTTCTGCCTTGAGCAGAAAGAACTTCAGATTATTACGCTTAAGATATATAAATATGTATATATATATAAAATAAAAAGAAACAATAAATCATCTACTGTGACCTATTTGACTGACGAAGGAGCGTTTCATCCAATTCCATAGGAACTATATTTTGTTGCAAAAGAATCTGTGGATGATGAACAATATGGATAAAAAAATGGGGCTAAATTTTTATTACAAATCTATAAACAAGAACACTTTATAACATAATATTTGGGTCAAATTTGAACCGTTTTGACTTTCAACTACAGTAAATCAAATGTAAAAGGTATCTGTTAACACCCAAAACACTAAGACATGTATTTTTCTTGAAGCTTTTAGTCTATTGCTAGGGGAGCTGACGGATGTGGGTTCGTTTAAAGGAAACAATAGTTTTAGGGAGACTTTTCAAACATTGTTTGTTTTTCTGTTTAAGAAGGCTGTTCTGATGGATATCAAAGGAAGACCCAAACTTCAAACACCTGCTGGTCTTTGAAGATTCAAACACAGAACTTCAGGGTTTAGGCATTGAACTTCTCATGAAACTTCACCAAGAAAACTGCAATAATTCTCAAAATGTTGAACAGTTTATCCACGGAACATGAACAGCCAACCACGGATGCAACTGCTGGATCATCAACATAAGCTAACACCACTGAACATTTTAAATATACCTACTTTGAAAAGAAAAGAAACCCCTAAAAAGGCATAGAAATGTGTTTGAAGACCATTTACGTGAGTCTAAAGAATGTAGCACACAGACAGAAGGATTAAATGATCTTCTAAGTCTATAAGGTGGCTGCAGGTGCCAGGGTCAACAGGTTTCCACTCTGCTTTCTTCTGCTTTGGTGACGAAAACAATCCGGGGGAAAGTAGCACCCCTACCCAATCTAGAAATATGACCGAGCACCTGAGGACCCTGAACCTGCAGGTTCACATCACAGCTTCCAATGACGGAGATGAGAAGAAAAATGAAACCAGAAAAAAACCCAGAAAATAAAGGAGGGATGGAATGGAACGTGGAGCTCACTGAGACATTCACCGTCACAAAAGTCGAAACCACGCTAAGACCGACCTCACGGACAGAGACACTACACATGTTTGGGGTGCTAACCACTTGTTTTGTCTGCTTGGAGCATGCAGCAATTTTGGTCACGGAGGTACGGGGGTGATGAGTTTTCTACCTCCCATAAAAAAAACTAAAAAAAACAAAAAAAACACAGGATTGTAAAATCATAGTCACTTAAAGTCCCACTCCGACCATTGTTTCATTTATTGGATATGATAATAAATTTTTTGACTAAAATCTAAAAACTTGTGTCGTTTTCTAGAACGTAGAATTGCTTCTCTGCCCCTCTAGCTCCTCCCTATTGCTCCAATTGTAAGGGCATTTGAAATTGTAGTGATGTTTAAACATTTTTTTTTGGCTAAGGAGCAACTTAGAGCTGGCTATTCTTCCACCGGTGGGGTGCCGGGGAGGAGAAACACTTGAAAAGATGCTTTACAGGGTTGCAAAGCCACTTTTCTCTGTAGAGCAGCAGATCTACGCTGATCATGTTAGGAGTGACAGTTTGTTACAGACCATTGTAGTTTTTCACAGAGGCACCTCAGGTGTCAAAGGTTCAAAGCTTAAAACGCAAAAAACGTAACTGTTAGGGTCACCGGTTGTTTTAGGCTGTATCTGAATTCCCACCTTAATCCCTAACTACTAAAAAACTAAATAGTGCGGGACTATCAAGTGATCAGGATTTAAAAAGTAATTTGGACACCATGCTCACTACTTCTTTTTTTTTTCCTCTTTTAACGGCAGATATGACGTCACAGGTTTTACGTTTATTTATGAATCCACTGTCTTCTGTTAAAAAAAATTACTAAAACACATTTTTTTGCAAAAATTGTTTAAATGAAATGCATTGTGGTCTATATTTGCTAATGTAGTGAGCATTGATGCACACTGGTTTTTCGCAAGCGTTCTGAGAAATTTCTAGCGTACTCGATTTTGTATTGTAGATTTAATCAGCACTATAACATGACGAACACACTCGATAGTGAGTCCTGAAGAAATTTGGACATGCCCTTAGTCTTATCTGACAAAAACGGGTATTTTTCGACCAAAAGGTCTGGACTTCCTTCCGGCTAAAAATTGTATCCTCCTGATAGTTTCTGTCATTAAAAATGCACCTCTGACTGTTGGCTGAAAGCACTCCATTTTAATATGCGCAATATGCCCAACTTATCATTATTGGTGCAACAAAAGTGGCAAGGAATATTGGAGCTATCTAGCTGTACAGTTTTGATCCAGATGCTGGAGCAGGGAGCTTGTAACATGCCTAGCGTATTTTCTAATATGATGTCATGACAGTTTAAATAAAGAAATGTTCATTTTAAGCTTAATTTTCTTTATATATATATAAAAAACACAGTTTTCATCAGGGTGGGTCTTTAAGTTTCTGAAAATAAAACCAAAAACAGGGAATCATTTTAGGCTGTTTAGAGGAAAGTGGAGAGAGGGGCATGATGGGAAGTTGTGTTGCTGCATAGCACAGGTCAGACACAGGTTATTAGCAGCTCACAGGGGGGTGGGGCAAAAAAACAAGAAACAAAAAAAACAAAAAAAAGGAAAAACACGACACAGCAGGGCCACAGAGGATCTACATGAAGAGAGAAGCAGAGGAGAGCGTGGACACCACAGCGGGCCGTCCTTTACGGGGCCGGAGAGTCAATACTAGACACATTTCAACGTAAATAGCAGCTGACAGACTACTATTTAGCGCGCAGTTGAGGTTGTTCTTGCGCCAGGGGAGGGGTCGCTTTTTAGGGGAGAATCCAATCAGCTCTGTGGAAATTTGAGCAACAACAAAACACAACTGCTTCAAGGTGTTTCAAAGGGGAAGATCCAGAGTGGGCTTTCATAGCAAGACTTCATAGTTTTGCCCTATTCTCACGCCTTAAATGTAACTTCATAAAAATAATCTAAAAAAACAAGCAAATACACTTTAAAGGCCCTGAAAACTTAAAGTTTGGTATTGTTTTTATCAATTTTTATCCATTTAATTTGAAAAGAAGGTGATTTCACACACTCCCGCTGTTGTTTTGATCACACTTTAGGTATGATACAGTCAGGTTTTCAGGGGCTTTAAGGACGTGAATTCTCTGCTCTATCTTTAGTGTTCAGCTGCCAGAAAACCTGATGATCCTCATATTTACACCTCCCACGTTGTGTGAGTGTGAATGTGCGAACTCCTTTTAGTTTGCATGAAAACTTTTAAAAAAACACCTGAGATGAATGTGCACCCACCGCCATCATGAAATCTGTGCTATGAAAGCGTTCCCCTTTAAAACACGCCACGGGATTTCCTAACGTACTTACTGTTCCTCAGTCAACAACTTTTGTTAGCCCCCACACCCAAACACACTCTATTCAAGCACCAGCAAGAATGGATAAAAACCCAGCGGAGCCCCCTGTCTATTGCCACGGGAAGCAACAGCAGAGGGCGGCCAGACCCATTTACCTTCGTCAGCCTCAATGGCTTCAATAGTAGCTGAAGAGAAGAAGAGGGGGTTGCAAAATGAATGAGAGAGGTGAGCAGAGGAGTTCATTTTGTCCCAGTAAGCAGCAAAGACAGCAACATGCCAACAACAGAGGTCATCTCCACATTTCATGAGAAAAAGGACGCGTGGAGGTGAACAAAAGGAGGAAGAGAGGGATGAGGCTCCTGGGCTGTGAAAAGAGGCTGGCGAGTGTTTGTAAGAAGACTGTCCTTTTGAATAAGCAAAAACATTTGAGTTAAAATCATTTCAAACCACACAGGAAGGCCAAAAAAAAAATCAAAAAACATCAGTCGGCCTTTTTTGCTGATTGAACAGGAGCGTCAATGACAAAAGCGGGGATGGGGTTAAGCTGCACATGGATCTTATGGCTGCAGCTTATTGGTTAATGTCGGGTCGGACTGTTCACACTGTCACTGCGGTGCAGTTTGAGACAAACGGCAGCGTTTGTGTAAGCAGCTTTTGATGAAAACCATCAAAAGTGCCGGCTTACTTCAGCTGGGTGTTTCAGCTACTTACCTACTCATCCTGTCAAAACAAAACTTCATAAAAATCAGCTTCAGACGAGGACAGCTTCACAACAGAAGGATGAAGAACTACATGGAAGATGAGGCCAACGACAGAACAGAAGCACACTGGTGTTTGCCTTTAAAAAGAGGAGGAGCTATGCTGACTTTACCTGCGGGGGGGCTCCAGTCATCCGACCCTTCACTCTAAACTGATCGGATGATTTTCTGATCTAATGTTTCCAATCTGCAGGTGTTATCAATTAGATTAAATAAAAATCAAATGGTTTTCAAGGAAAAAAAACAACAAAAATTCAATTAGTAAAAAAAAAAACACATTTGCAGAGTAATACCACTGACCACCACTAGGAATTGGGTCCAATTTATCATCCAAACTTGGTGAGTTAAGTTCCCTGGTGGCTCCTAAACAACCCTTCAGGTTCAGAGGAAATCATCAGCACAGTCAACTTGTCATGCAAAATGAATTTCAAGCTAATTTAGTTTTGAATGACAAACTTCCTTCGACTAAATTTTGAAAACTAATTTCTTTATGCAACATATAGATTAACAAAAGTGTTGGAGGTCAATGACACAAACATCTCTGTTAAAACAGTCAGGTTACAATCTTGCAATGTGCACCTCAGACCTCACTACTTGAAATTAAAAAATAAGGTTTTTTAAAGTTCCATAGCAACTAATTTCAATTAAACAAAATAGGAATTGCTAGTATCATTAGTGAGATGCAGAAAATTCAGGAAAAACAAAAAAAAAATGTGGTCATTCTGCATAAAAAAATTGTTTGAAATATAAAAATAACAAAAATTGAACTTAATTTAGAACATATTTATCTTTGACCACTAATGGGGATCTAAAGCTGCGTTCACAGCATTTCAAATCCACAAGTAAGTTCCTGATGCTAATGCACATGTGGGAGGAGCTACTGAAAACCATTGTTTTATGTGGTAGACATAGGCGATATTGAAAGAGAAGTTTGGGTGTGTTTAGTTTGGAAAGCACCAGCAAGCATGTCGCCATATTTGAAATAATTCAGTCACTGCAAGCTCAGTGTCTGAGCTGCTTTCAGCGGTACTTCCGTATGTCTGCATGTCACCCAGATTGACGACTTGTTGCCCAGTATTAATCCAAGCGAGGTAAAACAAAAAATAATAAAAAAAAGTTTTTTATTCTTCTCTTAATATAATTACGAAAGAAATCATAAAAAAAAAGAAGTTAGTTTAGAAGTCTACCCACTGATTACATCATTAGGACTTCACTATTAAAAGAGACTTCCTGATTGGTCGACGCAACAGGTGTTCTTGCCAAATTTCAGATATTTGAACTCTAAAAAATGGAGTCATGGATCAAAATCTTTAACGCTCCGTGTTGCTGGACCACCTGACCACCTCTCATGTCTGTATAGTAAATTGACATTGAAATCGGATGAATGAATTGTGTTTGGTGTTTAATAACTGATAGTTGGCAGATTTATATTAAAAAAATGATACTACAAAAAAGTTTTAATTTAAAAAACTTTTTAAAAAATGGACTAGATTTATTAACCCTTTAACACCTGACCCGTCACTGGTGACACCTAAATAACACACACTCTTTGAACTATTGCTACTATTCAACAGCTAACATGATCAATGCAATTTCAATGAATCCTGAAGCTAAAATGAGCAACTTTACACTGATATTCACTTTTTGTTACTAAAGTGTTGCATAACGACGCAAATCAGCTGACTTACATCGGTTGCGTAAACACTTCACTACTGTAAAGTGTTGCATATCAGCGCAAGGCTGCTTTATTCTGCTACAAAATCTTCTGGAATGATGTTAATTGTATAAATCATTTAAGAAATACGATAGTCAGAAGAAAGCTAAAGCTTTGGTGTTAAAGGGTTAAAAATTCTACAGTTGTACTAAATAAAATCATCGGAACCAGAAAAGGTTATGAACAAAATTCGCCAGAATCCTTTGTGTAAAGGTTACCGTGGTGATAGCATTGCCACTTTTGAGAGGAAATAATCTCCTAACTGAACATTTTTATGTATCTGGAAAGTTTTGGTATTACTTTACAAATATGGTTCTTTAATCATGTATGTATTTTTTCTCTATTATAGGAATCTATTATAGGAATATTCACTGATAACACCTGCAGAACAGGAAAACATGATCAAGTCAGGGGGACGGCATTAAAAACATACTATTCATTTACAGATTGTCTGACATAATCTCTAAACTTCTAACAACTTATGTTCATGTCATGTTACCATGTTTTAAATGAAATAAAATGGTGAAATAGAAAACTTTTTCTCACTAGTGACTTTACCTCCAAACATTCACTTTAAAGTAGGGCTGCACCACATTAGCAGGACCTCCGATCAACTCTTTGATATTTGCAGTTCTCTGCATTTTTTTATGCGAAACAGTGTTTTCAGAATACATTTGACTCTCTGTGCAGCCATACTTTGAAGTATTAGTACATACTACCATGCATGATGGTGACTGTACGAGGAAAAGAAGTTTGTCTGGTTGATCCCAGCTCATCCTTGACCTGATAGAACTCTGTCCAGATCCATTGACTATATCTAACTATTTTTATCTTCCCATGAGGTCTAGAGACTGTAAAGGCGGTTCCAGCTCAAAAGTGGTTGAGGGAATGTTTGGAACTGAGAGGGTGAACTCATCTGACAGAAGTGAAAAAGAACAACCCAACCGTGTACTTGCGCAACCGATTATACCTGCGGTTTCTAGGGAGAAAAAAAGAAAGAAAAAAAGACACAAGCAATATCTGAGACAGAACCAGTGGAATACAGGAAACAGTGAGCGGAGAACAGAGTTTCAATGTCAGATGCTAAGAGAAGACAAAAAAATCCTTCAAATGCGCATGAAAGTTTGAAATGAGCGTCTAAACTTTACGCTGCAGTTATCCAGGAACACACGACTGTGCTGAAGTTGGAACGAAGCCATGCAAAAGAAAAAAACAAAAGGATGTTTTAGTGAAGATCTTACCGTTCTGGAGCTTTTCTTTGCCGCCGGACAGAACGCCGCTGGGCAGCATGCCTGTCGGGGTCAGTCCCTTCAGCGTCAGCACGCTCTCACTCTCCTCTCTGAAGCAGACAGGAACATTTTCATGGTCAGCTGTACCTTTCCAGGTTTATTTCAGAAAGACGTAATCTCATCAATGTTGATTTAAGCATTGATGACAACAACCACAGACCTAAAAACCTGTTTTCAAAAGAAAATCTACAGCTCATTGGACCGTACGGACATCCATGACTTTTGTGGTTGTTGTCTTGACAGGTGATGTGACAGCAAACTGGATTAGATTAATAAATGAAGATAAAAACATCTGTTTTGTTGTTTACACCACAAGATAAAAATCACGGAACCATTTACCACACAACAAAGTATTATAATAAAACATGTTTGTTTGCAGCTTGTGTAGGGTTCATACCTGAGCACAGAGAATACTCGGGCCATCTTTCCAATAGCGCGGATCTTGTTGCGAATAACCTCCTTGCGAGCAGAAGCTGTGGCACCTGGAGGAACCAGAAGTGAGAAGTACGGTCACAAGAACTCATCGATTATCAGGCAATTCAGGCAAAAAGCTAATCCATAGTTTACTGTCTTGATTCAACATCAAAACTCCTCTTTAAATGCCAGATTTGATAGAAACTGAGACCTACACCACAAAAAAAAGGTAAATAAAAACTGTGCTGATGCAGACCATGTTTGTAGGGATATTAGTGAAGAACACACAGCTGTATTATTTATTTAAAAATCAGAGTTTGAAACAAGTTTGAATCCATAAACACATCACAACCTGAGCATTTCCCAGCATTCTGTGCGTCCATGCTGCATGTCTGTTATGTACAGCAGAGGTCTCTTCAAACCTTTAAACCCAATTTAACACCATATTAGTCCACCACGTTTAAATCGACCGGTCCTTATCCAAACATGTCTGTTCAGCCTTTTCAGTGATGTCACACGTTCTTTAAATTAAAGACTGAAGGAATTCAGCTAGGAAAATGGAGGGAATTGAATGCAGAGAGTGTTTTAAAAACCTTTACTGTCATTTTATTTTGGATTATTGTCACTTATCAGTTATACCTGGTGTCACCTGCAGGCAAATTGTTGGTATTTTAGGTTCTTCACGACAAAAAATGGCAGTTTTATGTTTTTTCCCTTTACTGAAAGACCCACTCTGATTAAAACTTGGGGATTTTTAACGTGTTTATTTTTTCGCTTTTCTTATGACAGAGAACATATATCAGGAAAATTCAGCTCAAAATTACGTAGCTCAAATTTTGCTCGTCATTGTATTGGAGGTGTGAGGAGCTGTAAGCTGGCAGGAGTGTGTAACAGGGAGGGAAAGGGGGGCGGGGTTGATCTATGCTAACAGTCTCACCCACAACCCAGAGGTAAATTTCTAATGATTTTGTCTAAAATTGTATAATAATAATAATAATTTAAATAATTAACTTTGAAAAAGATCAATAGATAATCAAAGTGGATCTGTAAAATAGAAGTTCATAGAAACTAAATTTCCTGTATTATTTCATTTATTTGAATGTAAGATTCTTGCACTAAAACATATTTTTTAGGCTTTGACTGAGCAAACTTTTTTTATTTAGAAATAAATCATTAGATGAGGACAGAAAACAGTTGGTTACAGAGAGTTACATCACGCCTCTCTATAATTACACATTTTTGGAAGCTCTTATTCTGAATATTTTATGAGTCTAGCAGCTTGAAACTGAACAGACGAGTGCTAAAATGACCACAGATCTGTGAAATGTTGCCTTCAATCAACCACTGTGGACACTTTTTTTTTCAGCAGGTTTAATCCACAAGTCATTCTGCAAACGAATGAACTGTTTGGTTAGTAGAATTCTCAGTGCAGTTTTTTTTTTGCTTTTTTGGTTTTAATTTGGATAATTGTCATTCAGTGCAAAACATTCATTTTGTACATTCAAGCCTGTGTATTTGTAAATTATCCTTTTGTTTTTTTAAATAAAGTTGGAGAGAATTGAATGATCATTTGTGATTTGTTTGATTTCTGTCTGAGTCCTGTTCTGCAGCATTTACTAATCTCACAAGAAAATGATTCTTATTTAAAAAATAGTTGTACTGACTTGTAATTTTTTCTAGGAAAGCAAAACTTTGAAAAAAAAAACATGGATTTAATTTGTTAGTCACTTTTAAGAAAATAAATTTTTTTCATTTGCTTGATTTGTGTTTTTGGGAGATTTTATGGTAGTTGCTTTGCCTCTGGATTTAGATTCTCTAGCCCAGAGTTTCCATCCAGTTTCTAAATAAAGTTCTCTAAACTAGGACTAACAGACAGTTTGTAGATAAAAAAAAAAAGATTTTTTTTCTATTAATCTCACATCACTTTCAATGTGGGCGTGTCTCATTGATCATGTATAAACACACACACACATAAATATAAATATATTTTTCTTTTTACAAATGTTACTTCCTTTGAAAAGTAACTTAGTCGAAACTCAACTTTTTAAACAAAATGTGATACTTTTTTAATATACACATTATATGAAATTCATAGGACAACAGCAGCAAATTTCTGTCTCTGTCACTGTTCTGTCTCTTGTGAAATTTTCTTGTCAACGTTAAATGAAAACAGCACTCCGGTGGAACTCTTTAGGTATATCCAGCTGGCCACTAGATGGCACTGTTTTTCCTATTATGATTAAATAAGTTCAAAGTTTCCATTTTTTTCTTTTGAAATTTGAAATCAGAAATTTATATTTGGTTTTTGTGTCTAGTTATGCAGTGGTTACTTTCTAAATGGTGTTCTGTATCTATATGAACTGAACTGTTTTCACTGTAAAACGTTCCAAACACCAAACTATGAACCAAGAACTTCAATAACAAACTGTTGACTGTTCCTCAAGTGTCTCCTGATAACAATTCTTCCCTGACTGTGTCTTTTTTGTAGTTTTCTGGTTATTTGAAATATTTTTAAACTTGATAAAAATATCTCAAATAATCTCAATAACATTTTTTTTATAAGTAAATTGTTTTTTTACAGACTCGATAGTTTTCCATTTAGCGTTCTTTGTTAAATAGGATTTCAAAATAAAATTCAAGATAAACTTTTAAAGACCCACTCCATTTAAAATGATGTTTGTAACATTTTCTCGAGGCATTTTTTTTTTATAATGGAGTTTAGTTAGTTTGAGTAATTTATTTATTTGGATGAAAAAAACGCAGCTTCAAAATAATGTATTTGTTACATAGAAAATACATCGGGTGGGTCACAAGCTCTCAGCAATGTAGAGGGCAAAGGGGGCGGGGTTGCTCCGCCCACATCTCAGAGGTGAATTTCTTGTTAAATAACTATTGATTTGGGCAGAAAAAACCACAGGGAACACTTTTAAAATAGCTAAGAAGATAATCAGCGTGGGTCTTTAACTCATTCGAACTCATCTAAACTGAAGGTTTTAGGGATTTAGCAGCAAAGCTAGAAAAAGCCTGAAACAGTGATGTTAGTTTACAGACAGCAAGCACAAGTCCCAGCACCGCTGCGCACACCGCCACAGCCAAATGTTTGTACCTTTTTTGGGGGCATATATTAGCTGTCCTTCTCATGAAACACCCCCAGAAGAGAAGACAAGAGAAATGATAAGAGATCAGAGGATGGCTGCTGAATGACAGGCGACATGGAAGAGGAGATGGGCGAAATGAGAAGCGAGAAAGCACAACAAGTGTAAAGGAAAGCGATGCCTCGAGCACAAAAAGTCTGGAAAATAAAAATAAAGATTAGATGAGCAAAACCAAAAGAGTGACATTATATAGCATGAGACAAGACAGAAAAACAGATAGAAAAGAAAATGGAAATGTCAAAGGGAGATGTGAAAATGGTGGTGAGGATGGATAGATCAATGTAACGGTGACTGGAAACCATGGAAACAATAGCAGGTAAAGAGCAGGGCAAGAAAAAGGACAATCAGGGCGCTGGAAGAGAGGTCATGAGTTAGAAAGAAATGATTGAGCACTTCAAATGTCGACATCGACAACTGATAAAAAAAAGAAAGAAAAAAAAGTGGAAATGGCTCAACAACTGAAGAAGCAAATGAGCTCATGAAGGAAGCAGAGACAAAATAAAAGCTTGGCGGAATTGACGAAAAGTTTGCTAATAAACTGTGTAGAGTTGAGGTTGTTTCAGTATCAGAAATTTGCTCAAAATGGAAAATAAATGTTTATATTTAAGTGTTTTAAAGAATTTAAAGTGATGTTTAAAAAATTAAGTCTTATTTTGAAATACTTAAAACCAAAAATCCAAATAAAATTTTATTTAATTACTATTAAATTAAAAAAAACACAAATTTTTCTGTTTTTCTCTCCAGAAAACAGTTTCGAACGGAGCTCATTTTCTGGCAACATCCTGACGCCCCACCCAGGAGCGAGGGAAACAAACTGTGTGGGGAGGGGAGAGCGGGAAAGGACTGGTGAGGTCATTTCCTGTTTGACCACACATAATAGCAGAGGAAAACGGGCCATCTTACGTTAGATAAACTCTAACCTAAGATCATGACCTGCAAGGCTCTCAATAAAGACAAAAGTTTCATCATTCTTAATTGTTTCAGTAAAAATATTCAACAAATTATGTTCAAAAAACAGGTTAAATGCAATAAAAAAAATAAATGTTCACTTGAAAACTGAACTTTTTCAACCCATTATATAAGAAGTGAGAAGTTTTGACTACATTTTTGTTGAGAAAAATTAAATAAAATAGTTTTTGTGTGTACATACAGATTAATATGAATGAATAGAAGTAGGTCTCCCCCTAGTGGAAGTAAAATAAACTGCAGTGAAGCCACAAACAGGAGTTCTTACCATCCAACTCCTCGTCAGTCGTCAGCTCATCATTGGAACAAATGCTCAGTACGTTCACCAGCATCTCAGTGACTGAAAAAAAAAACATTAAAAGAACACATTTAAGGTGGACCCACATCATATTGAACCCAATGGCACTTCAGTTCATATTTTTTGCCCATATCCACCCCTAAGGGAAGTTATTATGTCCAAGGCATTACATGTTTCAGCTTATTCTTCAGTTCTCTTTAAACAATGTTTGCTTCCGTTCCTGCCAGTAGACATGCTTGCTGCTAAAAATACAATCACATATTTAAACAGAAGGTCTTCCTCTTTTGTATACTTTAAAGGTGAGATGATTAGAACAAATTTAAATAATAAAGCATTTTTTTAAATCTAAAAGCCACATTTTCTACCAACAGATAGAGCTGATAGTGTTTTTATTTCTTTGTTTTTTCCTCTTTTTCTTCACACTTTCATTAAAGGTCAGGTAGATTTCTTTGCAGCTATCGTGTTTTCCTGTGTTTCCAATTTTTTTTTTTTTTTTAACTCACACTTCATAAAACCAGCCCCCGAAACAAAACAAAGTGCTCATCTTTTTATAGTTTGTGGAATGTGACTCATCTTCAATATTTTTTGCTTTTTTTCCTGCAGAGATTTGCGGCAAGTCATGAACAAAAACTAATTTGAAATCTGCAGATTATTGTTCAACATCAACCTACAAACACATTTTTTCATCAAGACACTTGTTGAAGGACTTTTTTTTAACTTAAATCCACAAGACTCTCTTTTTTTTGGTTTTGTAAATCCCGATGGTATGAAGGTAAATGATAAAACTAGTCAAAAATCATTTGCTATCTTACATTTAGTTGCTGGAGCTTCAGTCTGACTCATTAAACTTGACACCCTGAAAAAAATCGGTCCTTTGTGTTCTAACTGAAGGGCTTCATGTCTGAAAATAATGGCGTTTTTTAATAACACTCAACGCCGTTTCTGTATGAGTGGTGATGGGGGACCTTTGATGACGGGGGAGCAGAGCCCCATTCATTCATCTTCATATTGTTGTACATTCATTGTTTTTCAAGCTAAAACTAGGAAACTTGGAGCTCATTTCCATTCAGTAAAGGAAAGGAAATCTGATCTGGGGGTCTTTGTTCTCTTCTCGTGTTTATAATTAGCGTGTGGGCTCACCTTTCTCCCCCACAAAGGGCAGGGACCAGGTGAAGACGTCCATGAAATTGGGCAGCCAGTAAGGGTGAGGTGAGCAGTTGAACTGTCTGATGTTCATCACGTTGTTTTCGTACTTCAGCACTGCCGCTGTGGACAGAAAAAAAAAAGAAAAATGAACGTGAATCCATAAACTAGGGGTGTGTATTAGTGAGAGTCTGGCGATATGGTGCATTTCATAATACACGATACAATATGTATCCCTTATTTCACTGAATCGATATTTTCTTACACCCCTTACCACAAAACAATAAAAAATGAACCGCAATGAGATGCTGTGTTACCATGACAACGTACCAGACCATGGATCAAATAGTCTGCTTTTTGTGAAAACGTGATATACATAAAAATAAATAACAAGATTGAAGTAATAAAGTAAAGTGATAATGCCCGACAAAGTCTTCGCAAATTTTCAGGAAAAGATTTCAAAGATCTGAGTATTTGGATAGTTGTTACAGCCCTATTTTTATTATTCCAATAAACCAATAAGTTGCTAACAAATTAATTATTTTAGAGACATGATCTGTGTATCTTTGTGCTTTCCACCAATGAAAGAGGGGATTAAGAATTATGGGAAATATTTAACAACTTTTATAAAACTTTAACTTCTTTTTAGTTTGTTCAAAAATTACGATAAGTCAGAAAAAACATAACTGAGCTCAATTGCTGACCCCTAGAACAGCTTTAAATTCAGCAGGTGGGTGTGGCTACAAGGATTTCCAAAATAAAAGCAGTTAATGGTAACTTTTTTTTAAGTTGCTGATTTAAATAAAAGTTCCCCCTGATTATGAAGCTGCGTTTCATGTTTGTGGTTATAACGAGGCATCCTCGAGCGCTGAAACCTTCACGCCACATGACCTCACACATGATTGGGGTGCAGCCCAAACGTGGGCGAAGAGGCAAACATGAGAGCGGCTGGACATAAATATATCTGTGCTGTATTTAGAAGTCTCAGCTTCACTAATGCACAAGGACAGAGCCAAGAAAGCAGACACCGTGGCCGGGTCACCACAGGGGACTTTCCTGCCCCCGCCTAAGCAATATTAAGATGCAAGAGCAAGTGAAACTACATGGACATTTTGTGTCTTGGGTGCATCAGTGAGATTTGTAGCCCTAATCTTTAAACATAAACATTTTTATGTGACTTTCTTCTAAATAAAAGCAAAAATCTTCAGTAAAGATTTGATAAAAAATTATCGTATTAGCAAATGTGAATATTTCTGCCAATAAAAGCTTCACGTTTAGCTTTGCGTTGACTTTATGGGCAGGGTGGATGAACGTCTGCACCAACATGTAAGCTGTGCTGAGGGGTTTTGGAATCTCAGAAGCCTGACTTGCTGTTTTATAACCTCTGTAAAGCAGCATGACAGGCTGAGGCAACAATTTCAAACACTTTAATTGTATTTTTAACCCAGAAAAATGAGAATCTTGGTGTTTTATCTCCAGTAAAGGAAAACAATGCTCTATATTTTATTTATAGCTATTAGAGGAAAAAAGGAGGTTTCAAATCAGCCTTATAGAAAATGAAGGTTATATAAATACACCTGATTTACAGTCAATCAAAGTTATATTCTAAGGAGAAAATTCATCATAAAAAAATTTTACTGATAGTTTTTCCTTTCCTTTTTCCTCCAAATAGGTGAAATACATGGCAAAATATTTCCAGACTTTAATGCATAATATTATTTAAGAATCTTCTCAATGCTAAATACAAATATGTTGGGTTATTAATTAGGTCTTTCTTTTGAATCAAAGAAGATTTAACAATATATATTGGCTTCTTTTCAAACAGTCGTCTGATCCAATAGGGCATACCTCAGGGCAGCTGTCTCGGCCCTCCACTTTTCTCAGTCTTAACGAATTATCCAACACACTAATCATCAGTTCTCATAAACGTTGATGAATCAACTATATTTACTCAAATTGAGGTATTCAAGAGTTCTGGGAAATGATATGGAGAATAATTTGATTCTAAATTGAACAAAACTAAATCAATGTTAATTGGCAGTAAGAAGAGACCTTTACAGCAACACTTAGATGACTATTAAAAAAAAGTGCTATGTTTTGGAGCAAGTTAAGCCAGTGAAACTAAATAGTTTAGAGATGAATATCACTTGATTTCTATTTCATCATCATTGATTACTATTTCTAGGGCAAATGTGTCAACAAAAACATCCCACATGGTGGAACAAACAAACCTGACATGTACTAGAAGTTGGCTGTAAATCTAGATACAATAGAACTGCCATTAAACACATTACAATGTGAGGATTCAGCATAGGTATAGTTGTCCCAAACATTAGAACAAACTCCAAAAACGTTTGGGAACTAGTGAGAAAGTTGGATAATTTTACAATAAAAAAAGAATCTGATTTTCTTTTGGAGCAAGCCCAAGTGCCGGGGTCTGAAACCGGAGGCTCCGGAGCCACCCCTCCATTGTGGCTCTATGGCTTTAAGAGAAGAGCTAACAACTTTTAATAAATATTAAATTAGTTAACTGAGTTAAATGAAGCACTCTAGCATCAAGCTGTTGTCATAATGAAAGAAAATGTCACGTTTGACTTGATTTTCTTGGATTTTTAATTCAAAATCTGCCGCAGGAGGATCTTATTTGACGCAAAGTGTATTTTATTTTGAAAGGAACTTGTATTTGCTGCTATCAAAAGTAAAGACGTTAATGTGTTATTTTTAGAAAAATATCACACTTTTGAAATTCAGTGATTGTAAAGATCCAGAAGCTACATTTTCTAAAGAAATAGCTAAATGGCCACATATGAAATAAAGTGTATTTTCTAAAAGATTAAGTAGGAGATGGTGGATCTCGCTGGGTTCTGGTCTGTCAGAAACTGGACTGAATGGCTCTTTTGGTATCAAAGGTTGCAGACCCCTACCCTAGAGGTTACTTGGTGAACTGCAAGCAACTACAGTCGCTTTTTTTTTTTTAAAACAAGCTTTAATTTGGAAGTCAAAGTGTTTCATCTGGTCAATAATATTTCCCTTTAATACAACAATTTTGAAATTCAGCCAGTCTGAACATTTGTACTTAATAAAGGAAAAAAACATACTCATACGTTTGATTTTTGGCTACAGTTTTCTTCAAAAAGAAGATGGATTATAAAATATTGAAAGGGTTCTGTGGGAAAAAAAAAAAAAAAAAAAAAAATAGCACACAAGAAAACACAAGAAAATGAATGAAACTTGTGAGTGAAAGTAAAAAATTGTTAAATAGATTTGATCTTATAAAAAACCATAGACCCTATAAATCAACATAAAATGTTTATATGTGTTTATAAGGATTAATTTTACTAGTTTTTCATAATTTTTGTGGTGGTTTTGTGTTAAAAAGAAGACTAGAACTCCTGCAGGGATTTGGTTCCATGTGCTGAGACGCAGAGAACTCTACCGAGACAAAATCGTTCGTGACATTGGTTTCTTCCTGGATCTGCGTCACAAAACATCACAACTGATGAGGAAACGTCTTCTCTAAACTTTTTTTTGGCCTTTTCAAGCATTCTAAACGGTAACCGTCCAAGCGGAGTGCTGCCTGAAGCGCCACATTCCTCCGCGGTCACCCCTCGGTCCTGCGTGCGCACATCCTCCAACACAAACCGAAGCTCTCCTGACAGGAACATCAAAGCACTTGCATAATTAATAGGGCATTATTATCAAGATCAGCAAAACATGGCATTACTCCGACAACCTTCACTCAGTGCTGGGGCTGTGGGTGTTTATCCATGCGCGTTGGCGTGCGTGAAAGCAATCGCACACGTGGGCAGCCACTGGATAAACATCACATACTGCATAAACACAGTGGAGGCACTTGATTGAACGCAGCCATGGAAGCCCAGAGGGAAAAAGGCAGAGCGGGGGAGAAGGTCAGCTCCCCTGCTGTCGCTCCTTCAAATCAGATTCCCTTTAAAGGAACAGAGACAACCCAACAACCTCCCCCCTGTGCGGCACAAACGCTGGCTGAGCCGCGGCGGCGAGGAGCTCAAGGCCTTCTGCCTTTTTGGAGAGCTCCGCATGCAGATGAGGGAGACTTCAACCCACTTTGCTGGTTATCCCAGAGCTAAGTTCACACAGCTGGTCGCCACTAGAGGTCTCTGCTGATCTGAGGGAGCTCCACTCGCCAGCTAAGCTGCTGCAATGCTAACACAGATATTGCAAGACAGCCGCTCATTAATAATTTATAAGGGAGTGCCTCCAGCTGGTTTCCCAGGTAACAAGGACTATTAAATCTGCTTTGAGACCACGGGGAGATTCCCACTGTCTTTCCCCAGCACTTACTGTCGACTGCATAGCTGTCTCTAATGCCGCTGGTATAAAGTTCCACATGGTTAGTATTCCAAGGCAGCTATTTAGACCTTCTTGCTTCATTACATTCAGTACTCGACTTGTAAGTGATGGCAGATGTGTGGATGAGAGGCACTGGATGCCGTCCATTTATGCAGAAACTATTTGGGAATCGTTTTCAGTTCATTTTCGGGACGTTTGTGCTTTAAGAGAAAGCACACAAAGCTGGCAAATAAAGCAAATCCACCTCTTCTTTTTTTTACATTTTGGCTTAGAATGAGGGTTGATGCGGCAAAATGAACCCACAGAAGTTGCTGGAAGTCTTCAGTTCTTGCAAATACGCGGCGTGATTTTCCTTACTCTGGTGCGTTACCACAAGTCCTTATAGCCTCTAATTATTGCATTCCGGTTTCCCGCAATCAAAAACTCAAAACTCCAACTGACTAGCCAGCTAAAGATCACCTGTCATGCAGGGTTTTTTTGCCTTACTGTTTTGTAATAGAGCGTGTTTACACAAAACTAAAAGGGAGGCTCAGGAATGGTGAGAGTGATAACAGATGGGTGAGCGTCTGCAGTCAGGGTTACTCCTCTCTATGAATCAAGTGACGAAAAACAAGAGAACAAATTCGCTAACTGAGCTTCCAGAGCGCTGCGGTTATATCCCCTGAAGCCAATTTTCCCATCTCATCAGAACCAGAGGAAAAGTATGCGGGCATTTCCAAAGACAAACCCCAACTCTTAAACCAAAACGACAGGAAGTTCCCTTCTATCATTCGAGATTCCACTCCATCCATGTTTCCATCCAGTAAATACACTAAACGACGTTAGAGCAAAGAGATTCATAGAGTGTGTTCATATTTCTTCATTGTGGGCTTTCTGGACTGATCAATAATGAGGCTTTAATGCAAAGCCACAACTGTAATCTTGCATCAGCTGCTTGCTACCCCCCCTCCGCCGCAGTCACCTCAGAATTCAAGCAGGAAAAAAGTGCCGAATCACGTCTGCAGAGCCTCCCTGCCAGACTTTGTGTTTCGCTGACAGGGGCGCAGAGGTCAGTTTCTGACGCCTGCAAAAACCAACGATTTGACTTCAGGGAGGGATTGAGGGGATTGGTGGTACTGCCGAGCCGGACTTCAACGTGTCACCCACATCCTTCCTTCCGACTTTAATTTACTTTCGCCCCCTCTGACGGAAGGTGATGCTTTTCTTCCCTCCCACGTGAAGACGTCCCATTGGGCGATTGGGGCCGACTCCCGGTCCAGGATTGATGGGGACTGCTGATGTCTTCCCTCTACCCCTCAAGATGTATGCCCCCACCCGGCCGGCCATCAATCACAGGGTAGTGCTTGTAGCTGCAGCACCAACGTAGGAGCTGCTGGATTCATCACGCCAGCAAACCCCACCCACATGACTGATGAGGGGAGCATCACAACCCCGGATAGTACTGTGTTGCTTAGTTGTGGCTACAAAGTGTAATATTGTAGCTATGTGAAGACAAATACATCAACCAAAGTGAATTAAGTACTCACTATAGCAAAAATTCCTTATTATATT
The DNA here is from genome assembly GCF_002922805.2 of Oryzias melastigma. Lineage (NCBI taxonomy): Eukaryota > Metazoa > Chordata > Actinopteri > Beloniformes > Adrianichthyidae > Oryzias > Oryzias melastigma. The sequence continues at coordinate 12,014,682 of NC_050529.1, read as the reverse complement.
CATCAAAATTAACCAAACGTTTGAACAAAAGATGTATACTTCCATCTAAATCAGAGATTTACAAGCTCAAATTAAAGAAGATAACTGATATGACTGTATGTATAATTTGTTGTGTTTGTGTGTGCGCCATGGAGGGATTAGATGTTGTGAAACAACTGTCCAAACAGCAACAGAAACTAAGAAATCCCAGCGGCGGTTCAGGGAAAGAGCGTAAACACGTGTAAGCAAAGCTTCCATCAACGGGGAATGCGAGGGAAGGAAAAACAAGAAGGGACAGTCCCGGATCCTGCATCCTCATGCTAGCAGAACACCCTGCAGTCTTATGGCATTTCATCACTAGATGAATAGCAGAACAGCACGCTCTAGCACCATCACCATTTCCCCTCCCATTTCCTATGTTTTGTCTGTTATCATCTTCCTTCCAAATTTGCCCCCACAGCTACAGGAGATGCTGTCTGTTCTGCAGGGGGAAAGTGCTGACTCACAGCACAAAGCCAGGCCTGTATTGGTGCATTGGCACAGCAGCAGAGCATTGGGCTCGATCAGGTGCCAAAAGAATCGGCACCAAGCCATTTCATTTCACACCGGTGCCCTCCTCCAGTAGATCTGAATTAGTGTGGAAATGCTTTGGAAAATGTAAGAACTGTTAAAATAAAAAATATATAAATATTGGTCAACAATTATTTCTTCAATTAGTCAATGACTATTGTTTATATAAGGTGATATGCAATTTTATTTACAAAAGGTGATAGTGGTGATATTCATTCTGTGGAGGTTTGCGTCATGTACGATATTGCAAATGGTTGGTGTTTAGTGTGTTCACAGAAATTGAATTTTTACATGTACAGTTCATGAACTTCAGTTTCACTTTATAACTGACAAAAGGTTTAAGGTCCCAGATAAGCTATATGCTAGCACAAAAAAGTCATAATTGGATCACAAGCTATAGAGTTCCTGATCCCTGTTCTAAATCATTCTCTGAACTTCCCGTAGAAATAAATAAAAAAAAAACTACTTTCTGGTTACCTTTAGTAAACAAAACCTAAACATCACTGTTGTTTTGGATCATTTAACAACAAATCCTGAAAATGTTCTCCACAGTTTTTCCATCCTCAAAGTTCTGCAGCACTTTACGTTCTGAAGCACATCTGTGCTTTTCTCCACGCCAGAATCAGCTGATTCTCCATGATTATGTAATCAGTTCACTGCTGTGCACCGATACACAGTATATGGTTGATTTTCTCCACCTCAAAATCAGCTGGAATTACATTAATACGTAAACTGTCGAAGAGTTACAGAAATCAAAAAGAGCTAAAGATCCACTGTTGAAGCAAGTTCATTTTCTTATTTCAGTAAATGGACTTTAGTCTCATTGTTTTCAACTACAAAACCACACTCACTAGTTTTACTTTGAAAACAGGAAGCTTCACCGACACTTTATTTTGAAGATTTTTTTTTTTTTACTTCTGGTGACAGTAGTACTGGCCATTCGGCTTATTTTTAGTTTAAAAACTTAAAATCAAATGTTATACTGCACGAGGATGGAGAACATTACACCTGTTTTCTTAAAATAAAATGTGAGTAAAAATTACCATGACAAAGATGAGTTGAGTATGTTGAAGAAGACGTCTGAAGACGGCTGCTTTGCTGCTTTGAAACCTAAGTTTGAATCTACCTTCTTCTATGTTGAGGACGAGCATTACTACCTCAAAAACTTCCTGTTGTGCTTTGCAATCCAGATTACTTTGTGTCTGGTGGTTATCATCATCATTAAAAATAAAAAATAAAAATAAAAAAGCGACAAAGCTGACAATACCAATTTAGTGCAGACAATTTTTTTATAGCCGTTGACCGCCCTAGTGTAAGCATTGACAAAATGTCTTCAAGCTAAATGTCTTTAGTGATGTGTGACATGAGAACAATATCTGAATGTATATTGTACAATACAATAATAAATGCAATCCAACATATTAGCATTAGAACAGCTTTGATTTACTAGTACAGGTTAGTTTAACAGAGCAGAAAGTTGCTTCTTTAATAATTTTGTGATTACTTCACTGTAATGCTGGACACACTTTGTTTTGTAAAGGAGCTTTATGCTTCTTAAAACGTCCTAAACAGGCGATTGACTTGATAAATGATTACTCTATACACAATGAGGAAGGTGAACACAATAATCAAAGCACATGTCACTGGACACAACATATGTCTGCATCTTACCTTTATTGTTGTAGACATCTAGGTAGTTAGGTGCTGAAAAGATGGTGATAAGGGACGGGAAGCCGGTGGTCTGACTCTTTCTGTACATGCGATACCTGATGAAATATTAAAAGGTGATGAGTCGGTTATTAAGGAAAGCATTTAGGATCCCAAACAAGTAATCCCACAGCCTTGGGATTACTTGTTTTCACTTAAGGTGTATGTTTGTCAGAAGCTAATGTGTAAGGACTCCCTCAGGACAGCTGATACCTGTGAGAACTAAATCATCATGGCAGATTTAACCACTTTTGCCTTCTTCTTATCTAACAGTTGTAAGATCCAATATGGCATACCTCAAAGCAGTTCTCCTGGCCCTCTGCTTTCCCCAGTTAACATTAAAGAATTATCCTACACATTAGTCTTCAGTTCTTACATACGTCGATGACTCAACTGTGTTTATTCAAATTGAGATATTCAAGAGTTCTGGAAATGTGATGGACTTATTGACAATCTGATTCTAAATTAAATAAAAATAAACTATGTTAATTGGCAGTGACTTTGTAGTAAGTGTCAGATGAATATAAGAACATGGCCCTCTGTATGGGAGCAAATTAAACCAGTGAAACTAATGATCATCATGGTCATATCAATTTAAACTGTAAAATCAGAAAAAAATGAAATTTATTTTTTTCAAAAGATGCTCCTAAAACATGTTCTACAATCACATGTACTGTATTATTTAGAATATTGCTGTCATTTGGTATTTTACCATACAAATCTACAATAAATACGTCTACAAATAATTAAAATTACAGCTGCAAGTGCACTTTTAAATGTCAATACTCCATGAGTGTACTTTTATATCTATAAAAAAATAATTGTCGACCTGAATCAAATTTCAACCAAATACAAACATCAACTCAAACTTGAATTTATTGATTAACTCTACTAACTCTAATTTCATAGAAAAATCTGTAGTTTGGTTCAAAAAAACAACTAAAATATTGGCATAATTAAAAAATAAACATGCTCTAAAGGGTAATTAAATAGAAAAGTGAGCTATTCTTCTAAGTGATGCATTTCTAACTTTTTTCCCATTTTAATGTGTGTAGTCTAGCAGGTGTTGAAAGCCTTATGGTTTCTCATTCAAGATGTCAACATCAATATTCTTACTGTATGTTTTACATTTATGAAATGGATCTTAGAAAGAATGGTGTCCACTTAAGTGGAAACTAATGGAGGATCCAACTTAATAGGCAAATACACCGTGACACTTACCCAGCATCCTGTGCTTCATGGGCCCGGATGATAGATAATAAGTTATTGTGTTGTAGAAAGTCACAGACTGCAGGGTAGCTGTGGAATAATGAGACATGGATTATTCATATTGAAAGAAAAGTCGTAAAAAAATCTAAAATCGGTGAAAATAATTATTTAAATCACTGGCAATATTGATTGTTCTTGGAAAACATCACTGAGTTCAAACTGAGGAGCAGCTAAAGACTTGAAAAAAATGAGCACCTGAAATTTGAGAATTGGCAGAATATTCAATTTTCAGAGCTGGTGGGATTTTTTTGGCAAACGTTACATTTCTTTTTTTCAACCAAAGAAGTGTGACTCGGCTGGTTTTTAAACCTCTTCTTCAGGAAGAGAAGCTGCTGCCACCGGGGGAGCTTCGGTACATGTTTCACGCTCACGCTGATCTGTTCAGCCTTCCCCTGGTTGTCAACAATCCAAGCAGCGAGCGTCGAGGCTGCAGAGCTTTCCGTTGCCCCGGCAGCAGCTCCACTTGAAAAATACCTTCAATCGAAACTTTCTGAAAGAAGTCTACTTTTTAGGTGAAAGCCGTGATGCGAGGAAAATGTGACTTTCAAACCGCACCGAACAGCGCTCCCTCAAAACAGAACAAAACACAGAGAGGTCATTGTTGTCCTAAATAACAGAGGCTCCGTTCAAGTACTGTTATTTATGTCATTTCACTGCCAGAGTTTTTCAGCTAATTACATCAATTATTCAAGGAGTGTTCAGGTGCTTCACGGCCTTGCATGAAGCAGACGGAGCATTTATAAACTCGGGGCAGTTGAATGTCAACATGTTGTCTGTTATACGCTTTAATGACCTGAAAATGTGGCGACTGGAATAGATTTGGAGATGTTTGTATGGTTATATATATAAACGAATGCTGTTTGAGTTTGGAAGCTTTTCTACTGTCTTTAGTCATATTTTCCTAAATTAATCGAAAAGAAAAAAAAATGTAGAGTTGATCCGTGGTTCCCAGGTGATTTTTCACTACTTACATCTCAATAGAGTTCTGGCGACATAATTTCTGTTAAGATTACAGATTCATAACCACATGGAAATGCAAAAAAAAACTTAATGAAACTGCAATAAATGTGTCAAATTGAGAACTTTCGTCTTTTTCTTCTGTCCCCAAAAATCCTTATCTTCACAAATCCAGCTAATATGTTCACAATCAGATAATAAAATTTTATTTGTTTTACTGTGAGATAAAAGGTGAAATAAAACGTTTCTTTTATCAAAATGTGGCGGACAATAAAAATCTAATTGAAACTCAAATTCCATCAAACTGAAATCCCATAAAACACAGTTCCTCACACAGCTAAAAGTATCCACTTTGACCAGCAAAGGTAAAAAGACACTATCCTAATCTTTAGGATAAACATGATTTACTTTACTTTATTATGCATTATTTTTCAAAGCCTAAGTCCCACACACCCATACAGGGTGTTTTGGAATGTCCATAGAGAGTCATAGACAGCAGCAGCTGCATCTTAAGCTACGTTCAAACTGCTCTAGAAAACATGCCTTCAAGTTGCCACTTTTAATGAAGAGTCTTTGTAAAAGAACATTTTGAGCGTCTGCCTTCAAAACTCTCTTGTTCACACATTTACAACCAGTATTTGGCTCTATGTACAAAACGCGCGGCCATTAAATGAGTGTTCATTGCTAAACCAGGTTTAACTTTAACCAATCAGAGACTTGGATTTAGGAGTGACAAAATGATGACACCCCTTTTAATTGAACCATTTGACTTTTGATTTTGGCTGGATGGCACATCTGGCTGTATGCAGGACTAGTGAATGGAAAACCAGGGTTTGTTTACCAGGGGGTGCAATGAGCTTGTTCTAGTGTGGGTACCTTGGCAAGACCCTTTACATTACTGCCTAAGACGTCTAAGTCTGGGGCTGAATCTGAATTCTTCCCCCCACTCTTATATTTAGGCTTCCAAATGGAGAACTTTAAAAAGTCATGCTAAAACAAAAAGTCATTACTTACGCTTAAATGTAAACTTGTGTGATTCAGATCACACCTGTGTAAAGAAATGTGTTTCTCCTCTGCAGCAAAACTCGAGGGTTACCCCTTAACAAAATTATTTCCGACAACCCTACCCCTCCAAGTGCCCCTACAATTTAAGGGATAGGGAGAAGCTGCAGGGGTAGGGGAAGAATTCAGATTCAGACTGGGTTTCCCTGTACTGGCCTCCAACCAGGATAAAATAGAGGGTTGGAAGGGCATAAAAATGTTAACTACAACCTGTTGTCATGAACATTTTCACTCTACGGGCCCACCAAGTGGCCTATGACCTTGATATTTCATGCGGGCCACCTCCTGTGCAAGTCCCTATTTTTCATCTGCAGACAGCCCGTATCCACCCATAAGGGTCGCTGTGACTAAGGCTTACGTCCTAAATCAAATCCATGTTGCACTTGTTTCTGTTCTATTTGTCATCCTTTATGAATTAATGGCTATGGCTTCCAGTTTGTTGTTCCTGGTCTTCACTGCAGGGAAACTCATCATACAAAAATGTCATTATGCAAGATTTGTAGGACAACACTCCCAAAGCTGAGGAGTAAAACCCCTGCAAGGGCTTGTGGGTAGGAGTTGTGAAGCGGCCAGGTCCTTCAGTATTCACTTCTAACCTGGAGGAAGTCAAATCAGTTCTCTCCTGGAGTCTTCAGGGATGCAGAGGAGAGATGCTGCTGCAGCCGGTTTGTGTTTATCGAGAGCAAATATTCTTTTCGGTACTTGAAGGTCTGGTATTGACAGGATTTAGTTAAAGTCCAAGAACACTGTGTTCTACAGGCCGGCGATTGCCTCACTTTTCCTGTAGGCTTATGCTCTTTTCCATCGTTACATCTGATTTACTGACGACTGCTGTCTTTATTTCTTTGCTTCTGCTTTTTTATACGCACTCTGCGTCAACACCACCTATTACATGGTAGGCAGCAACTTCAGGGATTGTTGCAGGGATCATTGTGAAAAGACCACACCGTCTTAGCTGGGATGTGTGTTTTCAAACAGAAGCTTACAATATAAATGAATTTAAACTGGCTTCATCTAAATTCAGCACATTTTTTACACAATAGAACAAAAGAAAAACAGATTTTCTTCCTCTTGTTGTCCATATCAAAAAATCCATCATATTATGATCGTCTTTGGTGTGCAAAAGCAGAGAAATTGTGGATAAATCTCCCAAAAACCCAAATTCTACTTAGTAGAATTCAGTTACAAGTTTCAATTTTCATGGAATAAAAGCCTCTTCCGTGTCTTTATATTCTGGAAACGTGTCAATTTCTGATGATGAGGGACATATATTTAAAAAATTAAGCTAATAACTAAATTTCTGAGTATTTCTTTATTCAAATTATTATAAATTTGGAACAGGAAAAAATGATTCAGTTTGAAAAAGATAATTTTTGTAACCTAAAATATATGCTGGGTGGGTCACAAGCGTCATGCTCCGCTCCATTCTGATGCATCCACTTGTAGACGACTAGATCCATGTACATCTTTGCTTTCCTTGTCAAAGCTGGCATCTAGCTCCAAAAACGGAGAACTCAGTTATGGACGATGGTTCCTCTGCACCAATGCCGTCCTCCCACACCTCAGAGGGAAATTTCTATAAAAACTCCTGCCGCTCTGCAGAAACTATGACCTATGTTGATACAAGTTTTTAAAATTTGGACTAAAACGGTATAATCAAAGTCAAAAGATGACTGGAGGGAAACGTTTAAACTTTTATTTGTTCATCTTCTGCAGAACACCCCCAAAAATGTAGGTTTTTTGGGGGTGTTTTAAGCAAAACAAACAAAAAAAAAATTGTCACAAACTCCTAAAATTATCATTATTATGTGTTCAAGTGAAGTTGCAGACACAAACCTTTAGGTTTCAATTAAAAAAAAAGGATGAGGGTCGGTCAAAAGACAAAATAGAAACCCAATGAAGGTTTATCAAAAAGTCCTGCAAGATCAGAACACAAGCACCAACAACCCCCACATGGTGCAATCAAAGAGAAACTATACGTTTTTCTGCCACACAACAACGCCTACTGATTTAAAATTAGTCCTTTCGACACAATTCCTCCTCTTTAATCAACACACCGCTGAGGTTTCGCGAGGACTTGTGGAGTTCTGGGCAAGTGTGATACAAGTGTACTATTATGCAGCTTTATTGCATTTCTTATTGCGCAGTCCTTCAGGGACAGCTCGTTAGAAAGAAGGCCTGTAGGAGTAAATTAACTCCCCACTGTAAGCATCAATGCATGGCTACGGCTATTCGGTGGGAGCGCCTGGAAGTGGACTTGAGAAGAAAGAGGACTGGAAAGAGGAACTGAAAAGGGCGATATTTTTCTGGGAGACGCACGACGTACATACGCTGACGTTTGGAAGATGAAATGAGTTTCAGCTCGCTCTGAGGATGCACCGTCCTGCAACAAGGTGCAGATGTTAGACGGGAAATAATGTCATCAAGACGGCTGTACAGATTAAACAGCAATAAAAAGACATAAAAGGCGTTTTATAGTGTCACGAGCAAAGGAAGTATCTTCCGATGGTTCTCAAGGAGGCGTGTCGCTCTCTTTTCCTCCGTTTGCCTGAAAAGAGGCTCGTAAATCCTTAAAGCCAGTGTGAAGCCAATTAGCGACCATTCCCTGGCAGAGGTGGCGTTGGACGTTGATAAAAACAGACCTGGGTAGGAATTTGGACAAAATGACAGAGGAGGGTTACCTGGAACAAAGGCAAAACTCAAATCTGAGAGGTTGGGACGAGCTGTTGGAGGTTGAAAAAGCTGCATTCCAAACATTCCTCACAGCTCCCAGTTTGCCTGATAAAAAGTAACACCCTTCACGGCAGCACCACTTGTGGCTCTGCAGTTTGATGCCTATTTTAAAAAAACACAAATCTTTAGTCCACAGAGTTCATTTCACAGGAAAAAACCTAAAGTACGATTAGATCTGTGTTTGTGCGGCATACGCTATCGTGTAAACAAGAAGGGGAGAAAAGAAGCCTGGGGACATTTCTGCAGACTGCGGGCTTCTCCACGGCGTGCCGAGGCCACGCGAGCGTCGCTCGGGCCGTAATGAGCCTAGGGAGTGCATTTAGAGACAGAGCAGCGCCTTGTGGTAATGTGCCAGTTCATTACCCTGTGTGACAGCACAAGCCGCTGGCCTCCAGCGCTTCCTCCGCTCCTCTTGTTACTCAGCTCAATCGATGGTTGCACAAACGCCACAGAAAGCATGGAAGCCCTTTGCTAACCACACTGCAAACTATTTCATACTTGTAAAGGTTTAGAACTTTTTTTATTTTAGACATTCAATACCGGGTTTGGAGTTGTTTAAACTTATCCTTGCTTGACACCTTTCAAAGATTTTCTCAACATCAACATCACAGTTTTTTTGTTAACCACACCATTCCTGATATGTTCATAATTTATCTCATGTTCTTACGTTAATTTAAGCAACGGATTCATGTTAAAGCATGTCAAAAATGTGTGAGCAACATCAGTTTTGCAAGCTTGCGTGTTAACCACGTTCAAAATCAACAAACTTTTAAACCAACCAAGTAGCTTCCCAATGATGCACAACGACTTAGGAGGCGATAGATGAAACTCCCTAGGAGGAGTTTAACATTGTAGGTGGTACCAAAACTGATTTGTGGCTATGTCCGAGTTCCCACCTAATCCCTAAAAAACTATATAGTGTAGGACTTTCTAGTGCTCTGGATTTTAAAGAAATTTGGACACCATGCTCGTTTTTTAAATGACATCACCAATATAACCGATATAACAAAGTGAAAATCTAATCAATACAAACATTTTAAAACAAATATTTTTGACTCCACTGTATTTCGTTGATCAAATTGTTGATAGTTTATTAAAAAATTACATTTAAACAATTTTTTTCACATAAATTGTTGGACCACAATGCATTGCACATTGTGTGCATTGATGCTCACTACATTTGTGAATATAGACCACAACGCATTGCAGTCAAATAATTTTTGTAAATAAAATAATATGTTTAGGTTTAATCTTTTTAATAAACCATCAATATTTTCATCATCTCCTTATTTCTCCCTTATTTTTGAATAATTGTGTGGAATGACTTGTTTTTTGATTTTCATTTCTTATCATAAGATGCATGGACAGATAATTTTCTACTTTCTAGTGATTTTCTTCTTACGACTGTTTTCTTTTCCTGATTTTAAGCGCCCTCTTTTTGCAGCATAGTGCTGAGGATTGTTATTTATCCTGGTTTCTGTTTCTGCACGCCATCTTTAAATCTGACACCCACCTATAGAAATAGGAACAGCCTCGCACTGTGTTGTGCGTGAAGTGCTCCTGGCTCTTCTCGTTTCCAAAGTCCTCCAGCGGGTCGGACCACAGCAGGTCGCACATGGGTCCGTAAGCTGGGGGCTCTTTGAATCTGTCTAGCTGCGAAAGAAAACATAAAGACGGCTGTCAGCTGTAACAGAATCAGAGGGCCAGTCAAACTGGAAAAAAATGTGACTTTGCTTTCTGTCTCAAACTAAAGGGACCGAGAGGGTCTCCAGTGCGGCAGATTTTATTATCCGCGTCCTCATTGCAGCCTCAAAGTCCATTTGGAGTTATCGAATTAGTTTGGAAGCCGGATCTGACTCCTCAACATTTTCTAAGCAGATGCCGGACATTCTGCTGCTCCACACTCTGAAGACACATCCGAGTCACTTCACTTCCACGAGAGGCTGAAAAAACATCGTCTCTACGAGTGAAGCTGAAACAAAAGCAAACTGCAGTTTCACGCAATGGCGGAGATGTCACACCGGACACATACTTTCCTGATGTCGTCGAGATTTGTGATTTCTGGAGAGAGTCCCCCGTGTACGCACAGGAACTGCTGGTTCATTAGTGCAGCCAGAGGAAGGCAGTCGAAGGCGTCCATACATGCGTCATACACCCTCTCTGAATACTTAATTTTACCTGTCACGGAGGGAGAGAAAGCACGCCAAGTCAAACAAAGCTCCGCTCGGATGCTAGGGGTCGTGTGTCTGAGACGAGGACGGAAAGGTTTTCAAAAGCTGCCAAAAGACTTCCTTTGAGATTAAAAAACACCGCAATTTTCTGCTTCTCAGTCCAACAGAAACAATTTAAACATGTTTAACTACCAAGGACACGATGATAACTATATCCTGGGAAGACTTAGAAGTGATCGCTTGAGGTCAGTGTTCAAACAGGACATACAATCCAAAGTTTGTCTCCAAAAAGAATCAGTGCCTGCTATATTTGAAAAAGAAATGTAGGCTTCTTTAGTTTTTAGAGAAACATTTCAAGACCCACTGATAAAAACATGTCTTTATGTCATTTTTCTGATGATTGAGGACAAATATTAAGGTTATTAAGGGTATTTCTATATTCAAATCGTGAATCAGGATAATTGCAGTTTGATAAAGATTGTAGTTGTGATGTAAAAACTACAATAGGAGAGCCACAAGCTCCCTGCTCTGCTCCATTCTGATGCACCTGCGTACAGACTTTTAGATCCATATATGTCTTTACTTTCCTCGTCTGAGATGACATCTGGCTCATATTGCTCGCCATATTTGTTGCACCGATAATGTTAGTTTGGGGTCGTGAGGGGCTGTAAACTAGCGGGAGAGCATATAAACAAACTCTCTGCAATAGGGAGGGGAAGGGAATTAATGTTTTTCTTTTCAATCAAGTCCACAAATATATTAAAAAAAGTTTACTTACATTCCTGCTTAAATGTGAAATACTCTGTTAAATGTCGACATTCATGATTCCCACGCAGCAAAAACAGTGTTTTGGGGTAAAGGATCTTTAAGGCCCACAGGTACAGCACACACTGAAACAAAGGAGCACAAAAGGAAAGCACGGACAGTCACTTCCTCCTCTCTGCCAATAATTGAAGTCAGATCATCACCTGAAACATTCATGAGGCGCGTTTTGTGGAACATTTCAAGATGGAAAGGGGTGACAAACCTTCAAAGGAAATCATCTGCAGGCAGGCACAGCATATTCCATTAAAATATTATTTATTAATGAAAGGATAATGTTTCAGGGAAAGGAAAAAAAGTAAGAGATATTAGTCTGGATTTTAAATACACGAGTTTTAGTCGATATTAAAAATCTATCACTACAGAACCCCGAGCTCTGCTCTGACATTTGCCACTGGGGCTACACTTCAACTGATCATAAAAGTCTATCACCCCCCCTTGCAATATGTGCAGCCTGATTTGATCATAGGTGCCTATTAATAAAGCCAGGCTTTGTGGAGCGCGTGCTGCTGAACGTCCTGCGACAACAATCGCACAGACTCACTTCAATACTGAAATACCCTCTGTCAACATAGTCTCCCAAGAAAAGGTAGCGCGTGGATGCTGGGGATCCTCCCACTTCAAACAGCTTCATCAGGTCGAAGAACTGCCCGTGGATGTCTCCACACACTGGAACAGAAGAGATGAAACCGGTTAAAAAAGCAAGATGGTGAGAGCATGTCCTTTAAAAAAAAAATTATATCAGAGTGTTTCCAGAAAATGTGGCTGTACTGCAACTTCTTCATGTTAAAGACTACTTAGGTCTTCTTAGGACAACTTACAACGAATATTGGGACTTGAAACAAAATGGGAGCGTAAAACTGAGATACATCAAAGCAGAAGTATCAAGCTAGCGGGATAAATGGGCACAGTCTATTTCTTTACAACAAACATATAGGGAAGAAAAGCTGACACAGGCCTTTTGGAAAGTATGAAGCTAACAAATTCTGTTTTTTATTTGCATTTATTCATTCTTAAACTTACAGCCTTTGGTTTTGAAAAACACAGCAGGACCAGCTTAGACATTAGACTTACTAAATAAAACTTTTCTCTAAAATAAAACTGAGATCCCTGGTACCCACAATGCAATGCAAACCATTGACTGTATGTGAGAACTGGACAGGGTGTAATACAGGATAGTTGAGTCACATTTGATAGTAGATGAGTGACTTAGACACATATCAGAATGGATGCAGTTTATTGCACCTACATCTAAATCTCTGGTCACGATCGCTGACATTTCCTCCCATTGACCATTTGATTGAGTGACCCCTCCCTTCTCACGTCCCAAACAGGAGGTACCTGCTGGTTCTGAAACGCCAACGTTCCATAGACTTCTATTGAGAAATAAACAGCTATTACTTAGTCATTCTACAGTATATCTTCCAATTGTGGCCTATCTCTTATTGATGTCGTTTTCCAATAGCCACTGGGTCTAACAGGGTGCAGTAGTAGGCCAGTCGACCCTTCATCCCGAGATTGGAGGTCCGATTCCCACCTTGGCCATGTGTCAAACCGTCTTTGGGCAAGACACTAAATCCCATAACCTGGTGGTTATAGGTTGGTGTCCGGCAGCAGAGCTGCCATCAGTGTGTGAATGGGACTGCGACTGTAAAGCTCTTTGGGGCTTCAAGAAAGGTAGTAAGGCATTAAACAAGTATACGCCATTTACCATTTACCATCGCTACTTCTAATCGCCGGTCTCTAATACTAGCTGGCTCCTTTAAGATCTGCCTATCTTTCCCAGCTTTTACAGATATTTGTGATATTTGTGTTGTGTAGCGATGGCCAAGAAACACTCATTCGAATTTGCATTTAAATTCTATGTGGTGGCATACGGCAAAAAATCATTCAGGTGAGGAATCTGCATGACATATTGAGTTGGATTGTAAACGTATGCAAGAAGGGTGCAGACGGGTGATATTGAGAAGACGATTGCAGAAAAAGAACCCAATAGATTAGCCATCACCATTCTGTCTGTGATGGATAAAAAGTCTGCCCCAACAGACGCATGTCTCTTTTAAGCGCCAGGCCGGCTGCCAATATTTTGAAATAAACACGGGGGCTACTATTGGAAAATATATGGTGTTTGTCAGAACAACCATGATCACTCTGCTACCTTTTTTAATGTTTTTCCTAATCTTTTTTTTTAAATTCTTTTCATGATTTTAATTTTGTGTATGTCGCTTTTAAGTATCGGATCGGGACTCGGTATCGGCAGATATACAAAATCAAATGACTCAGATTCGGATCTGGCCCAAAAAAACCTGATCGGGACACCCCTACTTTTAAGTGGTAGGGGCATGGCCTTCCAACAAGCTCACTACTGGCAAGAGTGGTTGCCATAGAAATCTTGACTCAGACGGCTCGGAACAATCACTCCTTTTTGATGTCATCTGGCGCCAACATGGTGGTGTCCTTATCGCAAAAAAAATGGCAACTGAATTTATGTAATTTGGTCTGAGCCAGAAGTAAGCCATTTTCTGTAGATGACATCACACTCACTCAGTCCAAGTCTCATATACAGTCAATGATGTAAACCAATGACAGAAGAATCTTACCCTAACATGAATTGCTTACAATGGATTATAAAATATTTATTCCTAACATGAATGCTTCCTTTTTACTTCATCACCTCTAACCCACTTTACTGAGGGCAGAACAGTGGCACCTGAGACAAGTCCATTAAAATGTACTGATTTACATAAAAGCCTCGCAATTGTTGTAATTATGAGACAGAACATTTGACAGCTTTACTTCACATAAAACAGACGAGAACAAGTTCCTCCAGCATTTTCTCTGCAGAATGTCAGACTTTACATTCAAACATAAAATATTCATCCAACCCCAGTTCTTTTTTTTCCCCGCCACAGTCTCCTCCGAGTGGTCTTACAAGAAGACCACATGTTGTTGTCCTACGCACCAAGGTTTGTCAGCTCCAAAGAGCCGTCAGCTGTTCCATGCAATGACAAATATAGTTCGTCAAAGCATTTACCAGCAGATAATCACCTCTTCACCTCATATTAGTGCTAAAGTCTGTCGGGCGTGAGAGTAGATCCGCTCTGCTCCCACTGATGTCATCTATAGTCTTTGCTAACAGCGCTGGAGGCAGCCTCTAAATGGCGACAGGGGAGTGTTCCGAGATGAAAACGTCAGACTTGAGCTACAAATGGTTCAGCCTAGGTTGGTTTCACATCGTCCTCTGAGACTCTATCACTCCCTCTGGAGGGACGAAGGGAATTGGAGCCAAATGTGGTTTGTCCTTATTTCTCCAACTCAATCAACCAACCGCCACCAATCTGATCAAAATTTCAGAAAAATGGTCCACTAATAATGGCCTGCAGCAGTCACTGACTGCAAGGACCATATTGTTTTTGCACTAGTAAAAGTGTATTTGCCTTTGAGCAGAAATCTGACTCCTGCCACATGTGTGAAAACTCACCTACATTTGCACAAACCTAGTACCCAGCAAAAATGAATTTTGGGCATACTGAACGACCCTCCCCCCTTTAAGTCAATGATATCATGCCGAGCGAAACGCTAGAAAACGAATGGGCCTAAAATGGCTTATGGAACCAGAAAAAAAATTAAAAATACACAAACGAAACCAAAAACAAATGGTCAGGGATATACAAGAGAACATTTAAAACTATTATGGGATAGCCACTCCACCTACGGCTTGGCAGCAATTTTGTGGCAAAAAGTGAGATTTGGCGATTTTCACGTTTTCACACAAAATAGGAAAATAACACATATCACCATCTTAAGTCTATAACCACCACAGAAGTTTAATAGACCTGTGACCTTGGGAAGAGGCCGCCATCTTGAATAAAAAAGCACTTGGTACCAGCTATAAACAAAAAGTCATCCTAGGGTTTTTCATCAATCATCTTGTAGAGGCACGCGGCAAAGGCAGGTAGTGCCAGATTTTGTCTGATTTCGCTGTAACAACGTTAATTATGTATAGGGGTGAAGAGTTACAATAGTCGAAAAAATGTCCAACACCTGGGGCAGGAGCCGTCCACCCACCAGGAGAGGATAATTACTTTTCTCTGGTTTTACAGTGTAGTAAATATTGTTGTTCCTTCATTTTGGCAACAAGGAGGAATCATTTATTTTCTTTGGAATAATTGTTCCTAATCTGACAAATCCAGGTATCAGAATCTGCTTACCAAAGACTGCATTGTTCTCTGGACAAAAGGGAAAAGCCCAATGGACACTGCGTGGCTTCACTGTGGAAGTGTTGTTGATTGTGTTGTTGATTTTCCAAGAGGCTCTGGCTTAGCTTTTTCTTTTCCATCTCAAGTTTTTAGATCATTGCTTGTCACATCGTTAGTGTCGGTCCTACAATTTTCCATCGTGATTGTCCATTGAATGGTTGTGGTCATTAGCTCAGCAATGTTTTCTCTATTGAGACAGCTGTATTTTTTTTTATTTGCAGAAAAAGTGAAGTGATTGCCTCATAATGAGCTTTCTTGACCAGTATTCCTTGGGGAATGGCTACATTCTGCTTAACTGGGAGTAAAAATGAGTGTTCGAGATGCCCTGAGGTTGTTCCAGCTCTCATCCAATTCAAAACAACGGTGTCATGTTCAATTTCTACTTAGTTGAAAGGATACAGTAACATTCATTACTGCTTACATAACTATTTTTCAACATTAGTTGCTCGTCTGTGTGGCTTTGGGAAGACATAAAGTCAGGTGAAAATCACTTTACCAATCAGATGCTAATTAGTCTACTAAACCTTGATGGGAAATTTAATTGGAGAAAGCAACAACTGCTGCCGTTTGGTGGCTGAAGTCACTTTAAAAACTCAGACGAAGCAACGTTTGGAGACGTGATTTGAATGGCAGATGAAACTGCAGCCACCTGCCAATATTTCTCAGAATACTGTCAAAACATCTGTTGAGACAGATAAAATATTACAACACAAAAACATATGTTGAATACACATCATTGAATCATACATATTTCAAATACATATACAAATATGAAAACATATGTTAAATAACAAGGCAAATCAAGCTACTGCTAGCATTCATGGAATTGGAAATGTGCAAATAGAATATCTGCACATCAGTCTAGATGAAAAGTAAACAGCGTAGTTATGGTTTTCTACTACAATCAACCCTTTAAGACTGGAGATGTCACCAGTGACACCTAAATAACACATGCACATTTAAAAAAAAGAACAAGAATAATATTTCTAAAGACTTTAACAGAAGAAAAAGGCTGTTAATACAAAAGTAAACACCTAGTTAAACCCAAAGAATTAAACGTCCCACTTTGGTAATTGATCTTTGATTATTTTTAATCTATTTTCAAAGCGTTCTCAGTAGTCTTTTAATTATGATCGTGATGTTTTTAGTCAAGATAAAAAAATATGTTGTTTTGTAGGACATAGTTTCTGCAGTTTATTAAAAATTCAACAATTCGGTTGTGAACGATCAGCACCACAAAATGCATTTTTTTATATTTGAGTCAGTGAGACCAAACTTTAGCTTTTGTGAAATAATAGTTCCTTTGTTTCAGAGGCCGGCCGCATTTGATTTAAGTCTTGTTTTAATGCCAGAAACAACAGAAGGAAAGAAGCTGTATGATTCATCAATGTTTTAATCAAACAACTGTATTGTTCTAACTCTCTTTATTTTTAGCTAGCATATACAGTATGTTAAAGGGGCCCTACCAAGAATATTCGACTTTTTGAGGTTTTAAATGCATTTTACTGCTCATTCCTCACTATAAAGGACCCCAAAGCGGTATTTTGATCAGTTTATGCATTTAAGAGCAATATTCTAAAAACCTGCACTGTCTGTCCCTTCCATACCCACGAAAACGAGCGGGTGGAAACGTGCTGACCCAAGATCAATGCCAGCAGCTCCTTCAAGGAAGAATTTGCTCTGACAACTCCGCCCCCAGACTAACACAATACTCAATTTCTCCACGTGGCTAATGATTATCAGTAGAAAAACTTTCATTTTAGATGCAGAATATCGTATATCTTCCAGTTGTGTCCTGTCTTCAATAAATTCCAACTCAAATAGATGTTTGTTACTTTGGGCGAGACGCGCCTTTAAGACCCCCCACCCCACCCTCGGTCCGCACAGCCCTGCGCTTGTGAAGGAGTCTAGCGATGGCCAGGCCTACTAAAGGCAGATATATGGTATGTGCATTCATCTTTAAAGAAGTTTGGATTATTTTTGTGGCAGAAATACAAAGATACTGTCACAAACTCTAGGATGACGTCATAAAATGGACTGGACCAACATGCAGCGGCAGGCGGAGCTTCAGGAATCAAGCCGTTTTACTTCCAGGTATGAAAACACTCACGAAATATAAGTAATATTTCATAAATAATTTGTTTTTTAGTGTTCTAAAGGTAACATATGATCAGATACAGTATAATGATATAGTTCACTCTGAAAGGCTTAAGAAAATCATGGTAGGGCCCCTTTAAACACTTCAAGTTTAAAGCAACGATGGTAAAGATGTGGGTTTTACATCCAGTGCACGCATGATCTAATTACATTGATTGTGTAAACACTACAATTCTGTAAAGTTTTGTCTATCAGCGCAAAGCTGCTTTTTCTTTTCGTTAGACTCAGCTAATTTACTATGATTGTAAAAACAACCAACTACTGTAAAGTGTTGCAAATAGAATTTCGACAATTCAAAAAGAGTTAACAATGGAGCAACTTAAGTCTAGATGCTCTGAAGGACAGAGCTCTGTGATAACCTGACCTGCAGGACTAAGACTATTCACAGTTAGCGTCCACACACACATCTCAATGATTAAAAACAAACCCTGCAAGCTGGTTTATCTCCTACTGCAGAATAAAGAAAATATCCTTATGCAAGAAAACCTCTGAACCCCATCTCCGCTCCAGGTCTTCTACCTCATCTGCTTTAATCTTCTCAGCAGTTTCATACGCCAGCTATTAATAACAGTTGCCAAGCGGCAAAAGCCAGGAGTGAATTTGACCAGAAATTAGCCAATAAAAAGATATGAGGTAAAAAAAAAAGTCTTGTTTGGTTGAAAACTCTTAAAATCTTTCTTTCCACTCATTTTTATTTTGTTTTGTTTCATGAACTGAGATAAACTTTACCCTCTGAGTGTGAACAAATGGAGTTTGAATATAAACTGCCTTTTTGTTAAAAGTATTACATTTTAAAAAGTATATAGACTTTGAAGAAACAAGCACTGACACTTTTTCAACAACATTTAGAAAAAAATCATTATATATATATTTTTAAGCACATCTTGAGTAGATTCAAACCTTATTTATGCCTTTAACAACAAAATTGCAAAAAAACATTAGTAATTTATTAAGTAAGAGATGGATCATGCCTCCACATTGTCCAATAATTTCTGAAAATGGACATTTTAAAGGACACTATCCTGCTTGTCACTTGCAAAAAATAAATATGACATTAATTCTAAGTTCTTTAATTTTGTTCTTTTAGATGTTTAAACAGTTTTCACTAAAAGCGATAATTTGATACAGGTTTGATGCGTCATCATAGTAACAGCTACACAGCCCGCAGCTCGCTCTGGCGCAGCTGGTGTATGAGAACTAACCAGCGGAGGAAAGTCGAAAAAATGCTAAATGTCACGTTCAAGTCATTCAAAGCATCATTTGTCAGGAGTCTGAGCTCTGTCTCCCCCTCTGGTCACCGATGGGGGCCATCTCCAGAGTATCAACATATTACATTTCCCAGTTGCCCCAGCGCACAGGCCCTGAATGCTGCTCAGTTGACACTCATTGACAATAACCCACAGGATACTTAAACACTGCAGGCAGCCTGACTCAGTGCGAAGTATTGTTTGTGTCAATATGCCAACATTACTGAGTGTTTCTATCTGGACCTGGAACTCGCCTGGACCCTGATAACTCTAGTCTCTTCTTTGATGACCTCATGCTTGACCTCTGCCTGTCTGACTCTGATTTAGCTTTGTGGACTTTTAGCTGTGCTTAGTTCCTGTCTGAACTAATAAACCAGTTGTCTACCTGTTTTGTGACATCATTTCAGAGGGAAAGTTAATCTCTTACCGCTTGCTTTTGACCCTCCATTAGCATTTTTTTCTTTCTAAATGTAATGCGAAGGTTGTGAACAATTTCTTAACTTTGAAATTTTTGGTTTAAAACAAACACAACATGAGTTATGACACGTATTTGAGATGCCCCTTGGAATAAATTCTTGGAACTTTGAGTGGAGCCTCATCCGTTTTTTAGACAATATTCACATAGCTTTGATTACGCCTTTGTTTTGTTTGTGGATTTACAAATTTATTTTGCCTCTTTTATGTTTGATCTAAATTATAAAACACAAAACTGTTTGATCCAAGTTTTTGCAGTAAAAATTACTAAATTTACCCCTCTGAATTTTGTTTTTTGACAGTTTGTGAAACTATTGTGTAAATTAATCAAAAATATATATATAAATAAAAAGCTGGGGGTGTAATAAAAAAATGATGATCAACTATTGCCACAAAAGAAGTTTTCAAGGTAAACTATTAGAGGAAACTGTAAAGTGGTAAAAGAAAAAAAGAAAAAAAAAACCTGGGATACCAAGGGTTAAATAACACACTAATAACTAATGAACACTAATAACTTGTGATTTTCAGTAAAGAATGAAGAAAAAAAACAGGATCCAAAGTAATGTAAAGTAGTGATAGCAGTAATAAAAAAAATGTGTTAGTTGTAGCCCGAGTCTTCAATTCATCCTTCTATCCTTATCATTCATTACTGCAGACAATACTCGAGATGCTTTGATGGGTTCCACACAACACTGACCCTGAACGTGCAGCCTGAGTCATGATGAACCATCTCCTGCCATATCATCAAACAAGACCAAGCAACAGATGGCACCGCCCCCACAGCTCCATGAACTCTGTATCATCCACAGAAACTCAAACACAGCCTCCAAAAAAAAAAACTACAAACAACTCAAACCCCTGAGTAAAACTGCGTGTAACCGTGCCTGACTGAATTATGAGGTGGTTTGTTTGGAAGCGTTGTGTCACAGCGAGAAATTTCCTGGTTTTAATGAAGAGAAGAATAGACGGGTTGGATGAAGCCGTCTTACGCAACAGCGTACGGTTCAAGGTCAAATCCTGGCTCCAAAGCAACTTTTCCACTGCTGCAGCTGTCGGTTTTACTGCCCGTTTACACATCCTGGGGTGAAAATCGACCAAAAGTGAAGAGTGCGATGTAAACTCAGGTTCACTTCTTTTAGCTTTTATTTCATGGATTGAAATGTGAAACTTCACAAATGTACAGTTTGGAGGATTTCTCTCATAAGCTGTAGTTGGGAGGTACTAGTCCTAGCGAGACGCGGTCTACAAATAATGTGCAACCACAGGCTAATGTGGCTTTGGTGGCACATTGGCGCGATGTCTAATTAAGTTTTTCATCGCTGGAGCGATCAAAATGGCAACTCCAACAGCTTCTTATCTGAATCAAAGCCCGCTGAGTTCACTAAAGCTGTTAGGAAACTCATTTTCCTTACAAACAAGATAACAATCTGAATTGTTTACTGAAGCACAGTGACATCAGTGATAAGGCCGCCTTCATGGCTGCCATTCTTCGAGCCTGTCAGTAATCGGCCAATTGAGTCATTAACAAAAGGGTGAAGACTTTTAGAGCCACTTTGATTAGTCACAGATTTGATCCTCTTCTTCACCTGCATCAAGGATAAAGAAATAACATAACAACCTTACAAAAGAGAAATTATAACAAATGTCTGACGCAAAGATAACCAATTAGTGGAAGCTGGAGGACAGCGTTGGAGAGCAATTATCTCGATTTATGAGCCTCGCGAGACAGCTCTGAGAATTTGTTCTCCTTGACTGTATTGTAAACCTTCGCTTTAGCATTTGTCTTTTATTAAACCCACATTATGTAAGTGCTCAAATCCGCGGAGGAGACTGGCTTCAAAGAGAAAAGCTCGTTATTTGCCTCAGATTTAAAAAAAATATATCCAGGTTCTCTCCAGCGACTAAAATAAGTTTACAACAAAAGCAGAGATGTTGGGTTCTGAATGAGCCTAAAGTCCCAGGGAAATTCTTATAATATGAGGGAACAGACGGAACAACTCTGTTATTTCATGTTTTATGTGTCAAATAAGAAGTTCTGTCTTTGAACTTTTTGTCAATAAAGATTGGATGGACAACAACAGAGTGACACAGTCATTTTACTATGTGCAGCTACATTATCCATCTGTGTAAACCAGAACTTTCTCTTTGTCCTTTCTTGAAGAACTTAAAGGATTAGAGCCAAAAGGAACCGAACCACGGGAATAAAAGATCAACCTCTACAACATATTTTCTACTGCAACTACATACTTTTAAAAAGCAGCTTAAATCATACTTTAAATTTTGTCCTATATTTTATTTTTGCAGGGTTTTTTTCGAAATCTTTTTAATATCACACAGGATTTGCAATGAAAATCCATGCTTTTATTTTGAAACTCCTCATGCACTGAAAGTAAAATCCTTAGATCACTTTTAATTTATTGCTTTTACATTTAAATATGTAAAATGTGCAGTTCTTGACGCCCCTCTACACACACACACACACAAATCCAACCTTTACTATAATGAACAAGAATACAGAACAACAAAAATTGGACAATATCATCCGACTTTATCCAGTGAAGGCATCGCCATGGAAACATCCCAGTGGTAATAAATCCTTTCAACAGCCGCGGTTGATATCACCAAAGAGAGAAAACAAAAACTTAGGCTGCTGCTGACCTGATAAAAGGCCTGAATGAGCATCACCACGAGCAACAATGCAACACAAATCCCTCTGAAAGCGTGTGTGCTGCTCTGACCCTCAGAGCATTTTCACTCGCATTTGTTTTATGTTTTTACTAAATTATTAAGCTTTTTGTGATGAGCGATATGCTTGAAAACCTCTCTCTTTTCATTAAATGCTTGTCGGTATATTGAGGAGCTGTGAGAAAACACAACTCCACGTAGGATGGCGCGGCGATGCCGACGGCTCAATCAAGACACAATGTTGGCCACGACATCGACGCGAGCATCGCTGGTGGACACAGAAGGACGGGCTCACTCTGCTTTATCACAGAGAACACGCGGTCCACCCATCGTTCAACTCCACTACACCTCCAGGCGTGCTTTGCCTCCCTTCCTCTTGTCACACATCACAGAAAAACGAGGTGAGAACCAAAGCCCACATAAGAAGAGCAGGTGGGAGTACATTATCTGGAGTGAGAAACAATTGGTTCTGGCCATCTCCGGCTTGTGAGCTAAAGTGATCCCCCTGAGTAGCAGCATATTGAGTGGGCTGTGGGCATTACACAACCTGGTTCCAGAACCTACACAGGGCCAGAACAAAGGCGAGCTCATTGAGTGAGTGAAATCCACTGTGCTGCAGACTGTCCTGTTTTTTTTTATTTGATTGACAGTCGCTCACAACTATGAGCCTTGGTTTTATGAGGGTTCTTTGGCCTCCTATGGTGTCTGCTCCACATGTCTACGTGCTGGATAGCACTGAGGAAGCTAGAATTGAAGAGCAGCTGCAACAAAAAGTTGGAACTTTGCCTGATGGATCTGCAAACAGAACATTTTTGTTTGACTGAAGCATCAAATACTAAGTTAACAGATGAAAAAAGTGGTTATAAGTCTTATTTCTCTAGACAAAATGAGGTGTGTGAAGGATAAATGGATGCATGTCAATTTCATGCATCCTTTTATCCAAAAGCTTGAAATGTATAAATATAATGCTGGAAAATGTTAATTATATTATAAGACCATACAAATCTTTGGTTTCATAAAAAAAAAAAAAAAAAACTTTATTTCTGTAATTCTTGATAGAAAATCACGTTAGCATCAAATTAAAAACTTTTTTTGACCTCACTGTTTAATACAAATTTATTGATTTGAACGTTTTTAGCTATTTTTTTAAAAACAATTTAACACCATAGCTGTCCCTAAAGACAACAAAATAGTTCTTCGATATACTGTAACGCTAATCATTTGCATAATTAACCAAATTCCAACAAATTCCGAAAGCTGAGACAAGTTACTTTGCACTGATACACAACATGTTACAATAATAAAGTGTTTTTTTCCCACCTGTCAAAATACGTTTGAATTACGTTAATTGGAGATACGGCTAAAGAGTTACGATCGTTTAAAGAGCGTCAACTCTGATGTAAAACAGTTAATAAATTAACCAAATAGATCATTTCTTTCCTTTATACAGTTTGTGTAAATACCTCAAGATAAAAAGAAAAAAAACAAAAAACAAAGGCATGCAGTATCAACAGACACTCATTTGGGGGCAGTGTTGGTCTCTAACAAGCTCCTAACAAGTAGAAAAAACTTTAAAAAAGAAGAGTCTTCACGCTATATTCTATTGAAGAACATCTTTATCACTTCATTACATCTCAATCACTGAAAATTCATTTCAAAACTTTTCTATAAAATAAAAAAGAAAATTACTTTTATAAATATAACTTATTAAAGGGTACTACACCAGGACAGTTGCAGGCTGTGTGCCAAAATATCGATATTGGGATATATCGCGATATTTAGTCTTGCGATTGATTCTCGATGGATGCTCACCAAGTATCGACCTTTCATCTTTGTTTGAAGAGGCTGTAAAACGTTATATTCATCATCTTTTGGCGAGACGTTCCTTTGGAGGTAGATAGGGGATAAGCATAGGGAGACTGGCTATCGCAGGCACTGATGTGCCTGGCAGCTACTTGAATTATTTAATTTTTGTTCTGTTGTTCACAACAATTTTGCACTAAGTAGTGGCACTGCTGTTCATATTTATTACTGTCAACACTGAATTTTACAGATAATTACAATTCAATTGGTGTCAATGCTACTGACCAGTGTCTGAGTAGTAAAATGAGGCTAGCATCAAAGCTAAAAAAGGCTAATGTATTAAGCTAACAATCCTGAGTGACGTGTTCATTGCAAATCCATCACCAGGATGGACTTCTCTGGATTCAATACTAATTGCCCTAAAACCCCAGTGGTCTAACTTCCAAGTCCACTGGAAAGTAGTGCAAGCCAGTAGATTTTTGATGACACATACAAGCCATGCTAAAGCTAACACAGTAACCACAGACCGTTACATAATCAAAAAAGGGCTAGGGTTTCATACTGGAGCTGCAGACCATGATGACGTGAACTTCTGAAACGTGGGACGTAGATCAGTTGACCTATCACAAAATTCAACTGTAACCCCTCATTTCAACCTATAGGGGGCAGAATAAAAATGGCTTTTAACTGTAATTTGAGGAATTAAACCAGTTTATTTTACATTGTCAAAAAATGTAAATAAAAATGTGGCAACGATCAACAGATAGCACTTTTAAAGCTCCATTTATAGGAGTCAACAGCCAAAAAAAGTCTTAAGTGTTTGGTTACCCTTTTTAGAAAAGTGTCTTTATGTCTGTGGTATCAATTTTAGCATTTTTTGGTTTTTAAAGTATAATATTTTTTAAGCTGAAACCTAGAAAACATCTTATCCTAGTTTCCCTGACCATATGTTTGTAACAACAAGCAGATGGTCGATCAGCAGTAGTTTATTTGACATTTGGAAGAAGTATTTTTAATACTGAAGCAGGTGAAACACCATCTAAATTTGTATTCCAGGTGATTACAATGGAAACAAAGTCTTTACATTAACATTCTGCTATACATCAAATTATACTAGTATTTTTACTACATATTTCGAAACAAACTATTCAATAAAACAAAATTTCAAGTTATTTCAATGGAAAAAGCACAAAGAGCATAACCGTAGGAAACTACAAGCCTAATTTGCCCTTGTGACGCCTCTTTGGAGCTGTTCCGTCCACATGCACACGTGCATTTCACATTTGAAGGCTGAAGAAGAGATTTAACAGCTTTGAAAGGCTGCAAAGAGCAAACACACTCTAACTTATACTCATAAAGCTGCCATCTTCATCTCTGTCTAGCAGGAGTACAAAGAAAACACAAAGGTCTTCATTTATTTTTTAAATATATGACATTTTCAGGAAGAAAACACATGATCGGTTATGAAACAATAATGGCTCGGACAACTTGGAGGAACTTCAGCTCCTCCTCGTAAATGTTGTCTCAACATCTAATAAAAGAGCATTTTACTAGAAAAATATGTTTTCCTGTGTTTGGACACAACCTTCGCAGTGGAGCCGCAGAGGAGTGCGAGAGCTGGCTGTTGCCTGGCGATACGCTGACGGAAGCTTTAACGATAAATTAAGAGGAAGTTGAGTGAAAGCCATGAGAGCCGCTTCCTTCGTTTCACCAGCATCATCCTAAAAACTTCCATCGGTTTTCTGGACCCCTTTAAGAAGAAAACAAAATCCAAACCCTTGCTTGGGTTGAGAAACTGAATCAATTTGGGGTTTTTGACAGACCTGTGTCCTCAGAAAAGGCCTTTAATTCCACATGCTTTGGATAAAAGCGACCAAACTTAAATGTCAGACGCAAGAGAACAATAGACAGAGCATTTTGTCGGACTGTCCAGGAGAGGGAAACGCAGCAGGAGAATGATCACGCGCCACAGAGAGGTCCTTGTTGAAAAAGACTGGTGAGTGGGAGAGGGGTTGAGACAGGGGTGTTGAGTGGGAGGGAAAGAAGTGCTTTATTGCCGCACTCGTACACACAAGTGGGTGAACGGGAACGCACGCCCTGCTCCTCACGCCAAACAGAGGCTGTCCGATGGCCTCAAATGCAGCACAACAAAGGAGGCGGAGCTCACTGCTTGAACGAGCAGCGTCTCCTTCTCACTATCTGAGGCAGTCTGACCACAACGGAAGGCCGAAACAAATCCTGATTGCAAACGACTTCAACTGTTGTTTTCTCGAAACCTTTATCCCATCTTTCATTTTTAAACCCAGTCATTACATTACTTGATTAATTCCTATCAAAGCTGAAAATCATTAAATGAAAGATAATAACTTTAAGAAGAGTCAAAACTCCTTTTAGCCTGTGTGCTTACTTCAACTTAAGCATCCCAAATGATAGCATTTAGGGCAGAAGGTGATAAGTTTGTGAGATTTCTGCAGAGGTCTGAGGCAGCTTACAAGCCGTGAGGATGGGTTTTGGCCAGGACTGTCTCGTTGAGGGTTGGGATGATGATGGGTTGCCATAGATCCCTTGAGTAGGTTCTGATTGCGCTAACATCAAAGAGGGCTCATCAGAAAGTCTAATCGAGAAGCAGCGCACTTGACCAGTAAGAGACAATAGATGCTCTGAACATATGCATATGCATCGTGTTCCCTCGCAGGCAGACATGAATGTTATCAACTTTAGATGCTAAGTGCTGAGATTGAATATTTAACACCAGTAAAACATTTAAAAATGCATTTCAGAGACATTATATTTCAGTGGAAATGTGAAGTGAAAGCCATTTTTTTTAAATAAACGGCTTTGAAAATCACATATGAGAGATAAAAACATTGTATGAGTGCTAAATGAAGTAGCAAAAAAAGCCTTTTTATTCTCAATGTTGGTTAAAATTGTGTTTGAAAATGAGATACTTATAAGTCTCATTTTGCAAGTCCAAATCAACTCTCCGTGTGGCTTTAGTTTTAAGTAAAGACTCAAGTTTTTTTCAACTCTCAAGTCTTCAGGTGTAATTTGATGCTGAGTTTTACATTTTTAGCTGTTATTTAGAGTCAAGTCTTAAGTCTTTTCTGTAATTTGACGTCAAGTTTCAAGTTTTTGACTGAAATTTGATATCATGTCTCAATTCTTTCGCTGTGATTTGATGTCAAGTGATGGAGGTTACACGCATGAAGGCCACACTGCAAAACACGTAGAAGTTGGAAAAAAAAACAGTACTTTGATACAGATAATAGATGGCATTGTTAGGAAAATTTCATATCAAAGAAAACGATCAATTTTCAAAGAAAGCTATCAATTTGTCAATCCTTTCCGTGTCCGGGCCGGTTGAGGTTTCCTGGTTGAGAAATATGTTTTAGTCATAAAACGTCATCCAGTTTTTGTAATTTGATATCAGCTCTCAAGTCTTTCGCTGTATTTTAATCTCAAGTCTTTCTGTGTGATTTAAGGTCAAGTCTCAAGTTTTTGCCTGTAATATGATGTCAAATCTCGAGCCTTTGCCATTTGAAATCTGGTCTCAATTCTTTCGCTATAATTTGATGTCAATTCATCAAGTCTATCACAGTATTTTGAGGTCAAGTTTAAATTCTTTCGTTGTTATTTAAGATCAAGTCTAAAGCCTTTGCTGGATTTTGAGATCAAATCTCAAGTCTTTTGTTGTACTTTGATGTCAAATCTTAAGTCTTTCGCTGGATTTGAGGTCAAGTCTAAATTTTTCCGCAGTGATTTAAGGTCAAGTCTCAAGTCTTTGCCTGTAATATGATGTCAAATCTTGAGTTTTTGCAATTTGAAATCAGGTCTCAAGTCTTCGATGTCTATACTTTGATGTCAGGTCTCAATTCTTCTGATATATTTTGAGGTCAAGTCTTCAAGTCTTTCACTATAACTTGATGCCAAGTCTCGAGTCTTTCACTATAATTTGATGTCAAGTCTCAAGTCTTTCGTTGTATTTAAAAGTCAAGTCTCAACTCTTTCACTGTATTTTGATGTCAAGTCTTCAAGTCTTTCACTATAATTTGATGTCAAGTCTCAAGTCTTTTGTTGTATTTAAGAGTCAAGTCTCAACTTTTTCGCTGTATTTTGATGTCAAGTCTTCAAGTCTTTCACAATAATTTGATGTCAAGTCTCAAGTCTTTGCCTGTAATACGATGTCAAATCTTGAGTCTTCACAGTTTGAAATCAGGTCTCAAGTCTGTCGCTATAATTGGTTGTCAATTCTCAAGTCTTTTGCTCTATTTAGAGTCAAGTCTCAATTCTTTCGCCGTGATTTAAGGTCAAGTCTCAAGTTTTTTTCTGTATTTTGAGGTCAAGTCTCAATTTTTTGCTGTGATTCAAGGTCAAGTCTAAAGTCTTTGCCTGTAATAGGATATCAAATCTTGAGTCTTTGCAATTTGAAATCAGGTCTCAAGTCTTTCGCTTTACTTCAATGTCAAGTCTCAAGTCTTACGCTGTATTTAAAGGTAAAGTCTCACGTCTCTTGCTGTATTTTGAGGTCAAGTCTTCAAGTCTTTCGGTATAATTTGATGTCAAGTCTCAAGTCTTTTTAATTTAATTCTTGAATCCTTAGCTGTCATTTAAAACCATGTATATAGCTTTAATTTAAGACCAAGTCACACGTCCTTGACTCGAATTTCAAGTCAAGTTTAAAGTGCTCTCCTAATATTTAGAGTCAAGTCTCATGCCTACAGCTCCGATTTGAAGTAAAGTTTATATATTTGACCATAAATTGAATTTAAGTCTAGGTCATTTGCTGTAATTTCAAGTCTCATGTCTTTGACTATAATTTGGATTGGCAGTTTGTGTTTCTACATTTTAATGCAATCCCTGCCAGTATGAAAAGATTATGGAACAAAGTCAAGGCAATAAAAGTTCTTGGAATCTTATTTAAAACTTTTTTTAAATTATTTTTTAAGGTTTGAATTTGAAAAAAATTATGTCTTTCAGATTTTTTTTTAGCCTAAAGAAATATGTTTTGGTCATAAAACTAAATACAAACTGTGTTGTTATGTTCCGTTATGTGTTTTCTGTTAAAAAGAAACGTTGATGCCATGGCAAATGGCTGTGAATATGGATGAGAGTGGTTTTAAGAAGACATGACTTTTCGGGAAGATGACTCAGCCGGCAGGCTAACAGAGCTCATCGGGAAGGTCTGTGTGGGAATGCGTCACAGAATTTTCCAATGATTCAAAGCCGAGTTTTGCTGGAAAACCTGATGCCCTTTTCTCCCTTTCTTTGTTTAATGTCAACACTTTTTTTTAATGTCAAACATTATTAACCATTATAAACCAAAAATTGTCATTCAACCTTTTGCGTCTAAAAGTGCTGCATTGAAAAAAAGGGGGGGGGGGGGAATGAATATTTTTTCTAAAAATGTTTTAAAAGTTCAAGTGTTTTTCATGGCCTCCTGCAAACCTGTCTGCAAAACATTGCTTTGACGGACAGCGACTTTTGACACTGACCAGTGCAAGCTAAATCAACAGATTAATTCCTGTTTGAAGCTGGTTTAAAAGCATAAAATCTGAACCCAGGTTAATTCACCACTAGGGGGGCTTAATATACAAACAGCATTCTCCATTTAATGCAAATTTAAAACAGCACAATGAAAAAAATCAAATAAGACACATTTCTTTTAGTACAGACGTTTTTTAGACTGACACTAGACTATTGAATCATTATCTATAGGAAGGCCTTAACTGGAGTCCGGTAGCAACCAGAAAGGTAGAAATACCATCTTTAAATTGTTTTCTAAACGAAAACAATAAGTGATGAAACCATAAGGTATATTTATATAAGAAAAGATAGGCAAACAGTCCAGAGTAAACCTTGAACTTTTATCTTTAAGTTTTTACGTCCAGGCTTGGGCTTTTCGTACAAAACCAGCGATCATTGCTTGCGCACTGGAAGTTCTTTTTCAATGCTAAATCGTGAAAACGCTGACCAATCAGGAACTTGGACTTGGTAGTGACGTGTGGGTAGCATCCATTTCAAAACACGGAAATTCCAACCACTGTGAACATGATCACGGAAGTGACGATAATAATTGCTCAATTATAGGACACCAAGTCGTATATATATATCAGAACAGAGCAGTGAAAGACAAAGATATGCAGGATTTGCAGCACTTTATCTTTTTGCACTGGGCCTCTACCAATTGTAGGTGGTGGACATGTGGTAATGAACTGTAAAAAAACAAAAGAAGAAGAACTTTCTCCCTGCAGCTACCTTCTTGTCCGAAGTGGGAACACGACTGGCTGAATGCACTTTCACAAAACAACGTGAACTTAGCTACAGAGATATGTCCATCAGTCAGACTTTATTAACTATGTTTAGAGTAACGTTAGTACTTGTTTGCAACTGGCTACATGTTAGTCACATTGGAAGCTTTAGCTAGGTTAGAGAAATCACAATACCATTAACTCCCAACCTTAAGGCTGGGTGCCACCATTATTATCCAGAATAAACTAGATTCACAACTTTTTTTTTTTTTTTATTCCTTCAATTCATTCTATTTGACTGAATTTATTTTTACTTTTGCACATAGTTTTACACATTTAAATATCTGCTTTCAATCCTTTTGTTATGTTTTTTTCAAAAGCTTTCTATCCTCTCCCGCCATGTTCGTTTCCAACCGAAAACTTGGAGTCTTTAGGCAAGAGAAGGGTAACATCCCTGGAAAAGAATTTATGTGGATTTTTTTTTACTCGACTTTGATCGATTCAGATTG
This sequence comes from Oryzias melastigma, assembly GCF_002922805.2. Taxonomy (NCBI): domain Eukaryota; kingdom Metazoa; phylum Chordata; class Actinopteri; order Beloniformes; family Adrianichthyidae; genus Oryzias; species Oryzias melastigma. Next base: position 11,984,030 of record NC_050529.1, on the reverse strand, counting down.
ATTAATCGATTCTTTAAACCTTGCCTGACCCAACCTTATTTGCAACATATAGAAAACAGCTTAAAACGCTTAAACAAACAAAGCTGTGATACACTAACTCCCAGTTAGGGGTGTGCCAAAGTATCGATATTGCGATATATCGCGATATTTAGCCCTGCGATTGATTCTTGATGGGTTCTCACCAAGTATCAATCTTTTATTTTTGTTTGAAAAGGATGTAAAACATTACATTCGTCATCCTTGAGTGACTGAATTTTATAAATAATTCCAATTCAGTCGGTGCCAATGCTTGTCAAATACATAGTACTACTATTTGCACAAAAGTGTCAATTATTTTTGCACAAAATGAGGCACAAGTTGTTTATTATGATTGTGTTCAAGCTAAAAAATAAAAGGGGACATATTTTCTTAAAAAATATGTGTTCTTCGATATGTGAGTTATAAGGGAAAACTTTTTTTTTTTTACCAATTCTTGCAGTATCGCAATATCATGGATATCGTGAGCCACGTATCACGTATCACTTGAGGTACCCCCTGATTTCTAGTGATTCTCAGCCCTACTTCCAGCCTTGTTAGTAAAATGCAAAAGTAAAACACAGTCCAACATGTGGTATCGTATTCATAATTCACAGTAACACTCAAACTTGTCCAGAACTCATTAAAACACAGACTGACATTTTGACAGAGTGCCGTATACTTCTCAAAATGGCTTAAACATCAGTAAGCACAAGCAGAATGAACCTATATATAAAGGTACTCTGGGCACAGTGAGGCTTTTTGGGGAAAAAAAAATAAGTGCACCTCATGGTGCACAAAATATGGTAATTATTCAACTTGATGCTTCTTTTTGAACAGTTCTTAATAACTAAAGACAGACTGGTTTGGAAATAGTGTTTTAAAAAATGATCAAATCTTCACCTTTGGGGGAATAATGCATTCTAATGGACTGATAACAAGCTGTAGAAGAAAAAAAGCCTTTAATGGAAAATAAAAGCACAGAAGGGCACACAATAGTGCACCCTAAAGTCTCTGTGGAGGAACTAAACAGTGAGACCCATGACACACAGACCATTTGTTTTAATAAGTCATGTCAAGATTTCCTCCTGACATCAGAAACAAAGCTGTATAGACTTTCTTTTGAGTGTGTTGTTTTCTGACCTGTCACAGGGGCCTCGATGTCCAGCAGATTCTTTTCTGAACGCAGGATTGCGGCTCCTTCTCCTATGAGCCTGAGGGCCACAGATTCCTCCACCCGGCCCTCCTTGGTGAGGTGAGCTTTCAGCACGTCCACTTTGGGCTTCCCATCGCTGTCAAACACCTCTTTAGCCGTCAACCGGTGGCTGGGGGGGAAGGGGACAGCTGGAGAGGATAAAAAAAAAAAAAACAACTAAATAAGAAAAGCTAAATTTGATCGTTATCCCTACATGACTTTTTCATCGACAAATGACATAACAGGACGCACGGCTCAATCTGCATTGCTGAGAAAACGCATTTGAGCTGTTTAATTAAGGTTCTTTGCACTTTCCAGGGGGTCGCCCCCCCTGCAGGACAGGGAGTTCACTCCCATGCTTTCAGCCCACCCTCTGTGACAATTTACCAGATTGCTGCTGTGATCTGTGACTCATTTCATTCTCAATATTCAGAGCTGAACCGCACACTTTCAGCTGGCGAATGACAACATACCAAAAAGCCTTTTACTTTCCTGAAACTGTCAGGATAATAAGTAAAAAAACATTCTTGTATTAAAAAAAAAAATCCCTGTTCTATGTGTTGAAACAGCATAACACAGACATTACTCTCAGTCTGACACACATTTACTTATTTTTCAGTGGCAGTTGCTTTGAAGAGTTAATTTGCATTTATTCATGAACGCACTGAAACTATTGTGGAAATTAGAATAACCAAGTCTGCAGCAAACCTGTCACTGTGAGTAATAAGTGGCTGGGAGGAACGGCTTTCCGCATCTATTCAGTGAACAAGAGCAGGTTTTTCCTTAAGACAGCTGATGCATTGAAACGGCTGTTTGCGGGCGTCCTAATTTAAAGCTGAGTGCTCTCTAATCTAATTACTGCATGACGAATTGGATTACTCTTCTGTTTTTTTGCATTTGGTGCAAAAAATAAAAAATAAATAAAATAAAAACAAATGAATCACAAGGAGCTTCCAGACAGAGCAAAATTAACATGAACCCTAAAAAAGTACAATTGCTCCAAGAAAATGTTTAAACTTTTACTTTTATTTAAAAGTAAACGTCACAGACCCAATCCGATCATCTTCTGATTGATTTTAAAATAGTTCCTAGTTTTATTTTAATTATGGTTATGCCGTTTTAGCCAAAATAAAAAATAAAAAACTGTCGTTTTTTAGGACATAGTTTCTGCAGAACGGCAGGAGTTGATTAGAAATGCACTTCTGAATAATGGGCGGGACCATTGAGTAAGCCCGTCCCCTTCCCAGCACCCATAACTGAGAGCTCTCTGTTCACATATTCTTCTCTCGCAACAATCTGTAAAATTAAAGACATGAAGCCCAATGAGGCAAAACATTTTTTGTGATATTGGGTTTTATAAATAAAATCGAATTGAATGGAGCTAAACCCAAATCTAACATTATGGTGCAACAAAATGGCGAGCAATATTGGAACTATCCAGCCATATAGTTTGGATCCAGATGCCAGCTCAGGCGAGGACAACAAAGACGAACAAAGACGATCTATTTGTTTATAAGTGTATACATCAGAAAGGAGCTGAGCACGGAGCTTGTGGCCTGCCCAGTGTATTTCCAATGTCACAAATACGCCTTTATTTCATCTAATCCTGAGTCACAATGATATGAATTAAAACAAATGGTTGGAAATTAAATATTAAGCTTCATTTTCTTTAAATATGTCCTCCATCATGAGAAAAAAGCCACAAGAACACGTTGAAAACACAGTTCTTTTTGCAGTGAGAGTTAAAAACCATAATGTAGAACACATTTTAAGAAACAAAAGCCCAAAGATTGTGTATTCAACGTTGAAATTATTTAATTTCTTTACATTAAATCACCACTTTGTCTGCTGACAGACAGTATTTGGGATCAAAGCTGCAAACAGGTGGAAGACCAAATTAAAGATTTAATGGACCTACATAGTTGAACCCTGACTATTTATGCATGCACCATGCTTACCAATCCAAAACACTATAAGCGATCAACCATAACGCAGATGCTTCATTTCACAAGGTTTCTGGGGGATTTTGAACAAAAAACAAATTTTCTTAACTTTCACTTTAAAATTGTTTAAATTAGAAGCTCTAGATGGATGTTAATAAAATATTCATTTAACTTCAAATGCGTGTAGACGTAAGCCATAAATTGTCTTTAACAATACCGAACTGAAGACCGCACTCGTTATCTAAAGCCTTCATCCGACTGTCTGAGATAGAATTACCCAAGGCCGGCCTCGCATGAGCACCTGCTGCGCAGCTCAAGCCCAGGGCCAAGGTCTCTGGGCTTTGAACGCCACAGTGGCAAACAAACCGCACAACAGCAGCGCCTCCCCTCCGGGATGCTGAGGACATGCAGTGGGAGCACTCGCGTGAATCCTCATGAACCTACAGGGTTTGTTTTTTTTTTACCTGACTGACAAGAGCCCTACGATGTAGGTCAGAATTATGAAACGCGTATGAGGCAGATGCTGATTAAAGACGCCCCGAGGTTTGTTCACAGAAAACTTTGAACTAAGAAAAAAAAGAAGAAAAGAAAGAACCGATGTAGCAGTAAGACACTGCACATCATCATTATGACAATGGTGTACAGCACGGATGGCTGTTGAGACGCCATTTAAAGTCTTATGGGGACAGTTAATTTTGTTTTTTCTGATTTATTAAAAAGCAAACCTTTTACTTTCTCAAGGATTATCAAATAAATTAGTGTTGTCTTTTAAAGAGATTTAAAAAAAAAACTTATTCTGAAGGCTTGAATACTTAAGAATTCAAGTGATATGTGGATTGGTTTTCCCTTTCAAGTAATTTCTTACATTTTTAGTCTAAAAAAAGCTTTTTTGTTAGTTTTCCCAATCGATTGTTTTAATGACCTCTGAAATCTTTGTTGATGACAACACCGTTTTTCCATAAACCAAATAACTTTGTTTTGGAGGAAAAATACAAAAAATGATTCAATATCAACAAATGTGACAAATCATCCTTAACGCAAAAGCAACACAAAGCCAACCGAATATGAATGCAATGATGGCTAAACGCCATAAACATCTTTTCTTTCAGAAGATCTGGCACTAATTAGTTTTAATTCCATTTCCTTTTTGGCCAAGAAAACCTTGTTTGCGTGGTCTTGCTGGTAATCTTCCAAGATTACAGCACAAGCCAAGAAAAGAGATGAGTGAAATTCCTGAAAGTGTCATCCGCCCTGGAGGCAGATGTACGAAGGCAGCGTGCCAATGCAGGAGCACTGGATGATACGATGACCATGTGTATGGATCTCAACCATCGATTGTATAAGAGTACTGGACAGTGTCCCTTCCCCCCCTCCGAATAGGTAGTGACTACTGGTCCAAAATGACTGAAATCCCATAGACATCTATAGATAAATAAACAGCTATTACTCAGTCACTCATAAATGGTTGTCAAAAAAGTTCACACAGATACTTTTTTTTAAAGTAACAAGCTTTTGTCCAATGTGTCGACAAAACAACGGCGTGTTTGCCAACTCCTAAAGCTAGCATAACGTTGACACCAAGAAGAGTATAAGGTTGCTTTAATCACATCCTCTGATCTCTGGGTCATATTTATAGACAATGAAGGAATTCTTGCTCTGCAGGCAAAAGAAAATCACCTCCTGAAATGGTGCCAAGAACACAAGTCGAACCACTATTTCAACAGATCCTGCTGTCACTCAGTAATGTTTTAAACAATTACGCGTGAACAATAGAGATGCTTTAGACTGACATAGATGATTGAGTATTTGTATCAGTTTGTAGTTTTTTCTAACTTCGAGTTTTTGTATATAAACACGTTAGGGCTCCGTTTCAAAAACTTAAATAAACCTATTATTTATTTCTCTGTAGATAAACAGTGACTAGTCTGTCGCTGATGTAACCTTATGTAAATATGTTTTTAAGGATAGGCCCATTACAGATTTAATTATATAATGCCAGTAATTATTTTAAGGAACTTGCATGTATTTTTGTTGAAAATTGTTGAATATTATGTAAAAGTTTTTCAGTCAATGCCTTTTAATTAGTTTTAACTTCAATGTTGTCAGTCTTTATCAAAAAAATAAATAAATAATGTTTTCCCTGACAACGAAGAAATGATAGCTTAATAGAAACGAACAGTCCGGGACAAAAACATTAACTAAAGACAAAACATATTAAATGTTTTTGACAGTGAAGATGTTAAGAACTAGCTTCCTAAAGTTGTAATAATTTTTGGTTGTCTGAAAGCGACACTTCCGAAATACTTCTGTGACACAACTCAAGATAGATAACAAAAAGCCTACAGTCATTTGTTCTATTCGTGCAGATGTCTGAAAGGAGCGACATCTGTTTCTGTGAGCTGCCAAAGCAATGACACGCTCTCAAGTTGAACTAATTAAGACATAACATTCTACAAATAACTAAAGAAAGATGTTGCTGTTGTTAAAAACCTGACGACTTTGCAACAAAAAAAAAAATCACGGTTTCCTTCAGAGTAGAAAATGGAATTACTGAACTCTTTTCTGGGGTTAATTATTACCAATTATACCATGGTCCGGGTGAATACTCGATTCTGATTGGCTGCTGGGTGTAGATTAAAAAGTGATAATGCACAGTGACAATGCACACCTAAAAGATAAGTTTATTCTGCTCCTTATTCACAACAATTTGAATAAAAAAAAAAAAAGAAAAAAAGAAATTCCTAATTTTCTATGAAAATGTCCTCCATCATGAGAAAATTGCTACAAGGACATGTTAAAAACACCATTTTCATCAGAGAGAGTCTTTAGCAACAAAGCTTTAGCTTCAGTGTTGAAGGTCTTTTGACTACTGTAACTCCTTAACTGTTTGTGCAAATAATGTAATTCCAACAGATTTTAAAGGTAAGAAAAAGCAGGTTTACAATAGTGAAGTGCCAACACAATTAAGGTAATTCCAATTGTTGCGGAAAAAAATGGCTTTGTATCGTTGTGTTACATATCAAGGCAAAGTCAATATTTTGTGTAGTAATTGCCTAAATGGTCAAAGAGTTGCCCTGCGACAGACTGGCGACCTGTCCAGGGTGTACCCCGCCTTCGCCCATCAGTAGCCGGGTTAGGCTCCGGCACCCCCGCAACCCCGAAAGGGAAGAAGCGGCCAAGAAGATGGATGGATGGTCAAAGAGTTGCGGTCTGTCAAAGTGCATGTGTTATTTAGGTGTCGCTGATGAATTTGCCAGTCTGAAAGGGTTAAACATAATATCTATATCTTTAAAGCCACCAGCAGCTCTAGCATCCCAAACACTTTTAACAAATTCATAATTTCATGCAAACAAAAACAAAAGTAGGCCTGATATTTTCTCGTGGAACGCAAATGTTCTCTATTAGTGGGCTTCTTTTGTGCTTGCATTATTTTTTTTTTACCATGCTTTTATTTCATTTTATTTTTGTTATGCAACTGAGAAACTGCATTGCAGCTTTAAATCTTACCAGAGAGAGAAATGACATGACAGTAAGAGAGGGTCAGGGACAACTGATTTTAGTTTCCATGGTAATTTGTCTTAAATTAGCATTGTCATGTCTTGGCTACAGATCAAAGCCATCTGCCATCAATCCAGTTTAAGACCTATCAGACCAATAAATCTTCCGAATGACTGAAGTGTGCTTAATTTGTTTTTGTACTTTATTTGTATACACTAATATTCTTCTGTAGTGGTCAGGTCAATACCAAACACTTGACGATTGGGTCAGTTTAGGGTTTTGAATGCCGTGTGTTCTCAGCCACATGTGTTCAGGATAAAACGTCATAAAGCAGGCATTCAGGTGTGAATTTAGTTCCAATCTTCCCCACAGTGTGCGCGGCTTTTAAAAGTGTCAAGAAACAGTGGGAAAATGAGCAGCCAGAGCAGCTGAAATTGGAACAGCTTTAGTAAAGAATCAGACAGCGGGAGGTGTATGTCAGATGTTTCTGGACAGATCGGTTTAATTGGAGAATTGAAGTAAAATATGCTGGCTTGGAGCTGACCGGCTCCTGGTTTCATTTAGCGAAGAACATGAAGTGCAAAAGGGATTTTGACCTGATCTGAGAGTTCATGTATCTATGGTTCCTATCATTTTTCTTTTTAAAGTTGCCAGTTTTCTGTAAGTTGTTCCATGCCAAAATGAAGAGATTGCATTTGAAGTCACACATTTGTTATTTTATTGAGTAAAAGCTAGAACCCAGAAAAGAATTAGTAGAAATCAAACCGATTTTTTTCCCCAGAACAGAAAAAGTTAGTACATTGGTTTTCATACCAAGTTCTTTTTCGTGTAATGGCAACATCAAGTTTTTTATCTAGTTTAGATTCAACTTGGAAAGTACCCTGTAAACGAGACCCTTTTCCAATGAAATAGTTGGAATTGGGGATATAGAAGGCGTTTTAGTATTACCACTTCTTCATACTTAGACTAATGACAGTATTGACCATCAGGACTAAGGACTCACTAGTTTTTGTTCTGATGTTTTAAAGCCAGTTTTTCAGCACGGCGGTCATTTCCATCTTGGCTGAAAGTAATATAATTAAACCCCAGCCCTTTCCCAAACTTGTAAAAAGGGAGAAAACAATTTGGGCGGCCGTGGTGAAGAGGTAGAGCAGTCGACCTCCGATTGAAAGATCACAGGTTTGATTCCTGCCTTGTGTGCCCATGTACCAGAGTGTCCTTCGGCATGACACCTAACTCCAGGCTGCTCCTAGTGATTATCGGTTGGTGCAAGCGTTTGGCAGGGGAGTGTGTAATGTGTGTGCATGACTGAATGGGACTGTGACTGTAAAGTGCTTTGGGTCTTCAAGAAAGGAAGAAAAGTGCTTTGCAAGTTTACGCCATTTACCATTTGAGGATAGCCAACAATATAGACGTGTCAATCAAAAGGCCGTGCCCAAATTTAGGATATTAAATGCTGAAGCACAATAGGCTATTGAGAAATGAATTGTATCACAACAGAGGGAAACAAAGGAGTTTTAGAGCAAAAATTAGCATTTAAACCCTTTTCTCATAAATCAATAGTATGCCTTAAGTATGAATTCTGGTCACAGACCTATGAACCGATTTTCTGTGGTACATGATGCTCAGAAACCAGTCCAAATGTCTTACTACAATTGTGGTAAACTATGAAGCTGCATTGCTTAATGGATTGTTGGAGCAATACGGGTGGAATACGCAGGAGCCTGGCTGAGTGATACATACTGTGTTTCGACATAATGAACTGAAAAAGTGAGAGTATTTTTTTGTATTGTATGTGTAACAACTGAATAATGTAGAGATTTTTTGTCACTTAAGTTAATATGACATGTTGAAGTCTCTAAAAAGATTATTACAGTTAGAAGATGGGTCGTCTCTGAATTCCATCACTTCTCACAACTTAGTGCATTATGTAGTGTATTAGCCATTTGTTTGGGGTGTCCAAATCTACAATTCCAAACTCCAGTAGACTAGAAATTTTCTTTAAGTCTCTTGAAGAAAAAAACATTTGAGAGTCCAAGCTCACTAGACTGGTGAACATAGACCATTGCATTTGAAGGATTTGTCATGGGAAAAAAAGATATTTTCTTTTGTCAGTCTGTGTCAGTTTTTATCTTTAAAGAACACAGTGGATTCCTAAATAGTTTTTGAAAATGTTCATATTTATTAGGTTTTTACTTTGAGAAATTGGTAAAGTCATGTTTGCTGTAGTAGCAACTATAGTGTTTGAAGTGTTTTGTAAGTCGAGGGACTTAGATAGTGCCACATTATACAGTTTTTAGTAGTTGGGGAGTAGGTAGGGGATTCAGACATTGCCATAAAAAACAACACAGTTCACTAGAAAAACTTCCCATCAACCTCTTTGACCAATCTCTTGCCTCTTGCCCCTGCATGAAATTCCAGATACTGTAGACATACCCTGTTATATGACTGTTTTGATTGCTTAATTCGCCTTTAAATCTACTTTGTATTGTGGTCCAACAAACATGTTAAATTTTGCATTACAGTGGACAGTGACTCGTTTTCTGGGGTTACAAGCCACCTTGTGGTAACATGATAAACTGACCAATTATCAAGTGTTAAAACACATCTCAAAAGAGAAATGCTGTCCTTTGGTTTTGTATTGTACTGAATGCTGACATTCACTCTGCATACTGTCACTTACACATCTCACGACAGACAAAGCCATTATTAAGTGTGTGCTGCAGTGATTTTTAGAGGCAGAGGTATTCATAGAGTTAATTATGCACTATCACAACAAACACTCCTGTTCCAATTAGCGACTCTTGCTTGTTTTTTCCGCACAGCCTGAATAAATGATGTGAACTGTTTGACTTTTGACAACACAAGCTGTAAATTACACTGATTTGCATTCTATGCATCACCAAAAGTAAAGACTCCCACTTTAAAGCACCAAAGTTGATTAAACTTTTTGTAGGCGGAGTGAATATACTTAACACCCATTTCCATTGTGAGATTCACACATTTTAAGATAGCAATACTGGTTTTTAATATTTTAAACAGATGTAATATTTAAGAAAATATTAGAGAATATTTAAGAAATATTTAAAAGATGCTGGCTTAGACAAGTTAAACAAAGACGTTAATAAATCTATTTGTCAGCAAGTGGAGGCATCAGAATGGAGTGGAGCAGGGAGACTGTCCTGCCCATCCTGCATTTTGTCTTCTACTCCTGAGTCAGCAAAAATTGAATAAAGAAACATAAAAATGCAGTTTTAAGCTTAAATTCTTTTATATGTGCCCTCCATCATCATGTTAGAAAAGCAAAGATCTAGATCAAGCACGCAGCACCATTCTAAAAAAAGAAGCTACTGGATGGGAGGGACTAAAAAAGGCTGCGATGCGTTTTCAAATGTCGTCTATCAGATTGATCGCAAGTGCTTTGAAGTGTTTTTGCAAAGTCTATTCCTTTAGTTTAGATAATGCATGATAAATACTAACTGCAGCTTATACATGCATTAAAGATGTTTGTGCAGTTGTTACTACTGTTGGACTAAGGCGGGGTACACCCTGGACACATTGCCAGTCTGTCACAAAGGCTGTCCTATCTATATTACCAATAGTTACTCTTCATCTGCGGTGTGGTCCATTAAAGCACATCATAATGGCTGTAACTGTCCATTACCTCAACCATCTTTCATGTGAAAAGAGAACTGAACCCTCTATAAACAAAAGGGCTGGGCCACAGTAATGAGATTAACCCTAAAACATCCCAGTGTGACAAAAGTTTGTCTCCACAGATACCGTGAAAATTCAACTAACTTTGTGACCAGCAAGAACTAAAGTTAACACTGATGAAGCTAAAACATGGATCTAAATTCACTTGCAAGTGAACCTTGGTTCAGATTTGAAGCAATGACTCAGAATGACCAGAATTTTCCCCTATTTATGTCCAGGTCAGTCATCGTCCCAAAACAAGCAAAGTTATAATTTGGTTTGTTGCAGTGTTAAAAAATGTGATATGGATCAAAGCAAATTAAGAATTTTGTTGCATCCCTAATTAACCCTTTTAACACCGGAGTTTTAGCTCCAGTGTTGACATTGTTTTGACTATTGTAATTCTTCAACCATTTACAAATTAATGCAATTCCAGCTGATTCTATCGCAAGGAAAAGCGGGTTTGCGTTGTTATGCAACACTTTACTAATACAAAGCCGATATGCAAGGGTACTTTACTGCGTGGCAGATTCTGTTGAAACTACGTTAACTCAGTTATGGTAGTTCAAAAAAACGTGTTAGTTTGGCGTTGCATGCATCTATCAAGTCAGTTGACTGTTCTGATCTATACATCTAATTTTTTTTAATAAATGATTAGAGGAGCTCAATTTTTTTGACCCAATGTTAACAGCTAAGGTCGTTCCATACGAGCTAGAGAATACCAGAGAAGATTTGAATGTGCGAACAGAAGTTATTATGCAAACCCAACTTGGTTTCTGATCATGCGCGCGATGCTGCTCTGCAGCTCTGCTTCCTCAGTCACACAAAGCAGCAGTCACCGTTTGTCTGATCCATTTGCCTTTTTTTTGGATGGCTGGGCTCTTTATCACAGCGAGAGGCAAGTGGCCTGCTGCATGAGCAACAGCACGCCCAAACAAATGAAAACTCCCCATCAAATTATAAAAATACCAGTTCTGGTGAGCCGGCGCAGCTTAAGTGTTTTGTTTGAAACCACTACCAGAGAGAGGAAAAACACAAAGATCCAATTTACAATAAAGAAATGGAAAAATGCCTGTTTTTTTGTTTTTTTTTTTACTGTTCAGAAACTCCAACACTAATCTCCTTGTGTATCACAAACACAAAGTGAGCGTTGAATAAGGCTTAGGGAGGCTGCAACTCTCTCCAATGACAGTCAGCCTGTTAATTAAATTACATATAGGCACCGAATTAGAGGAGGATTTTACAACAAGATTAGCAGAATGCATGAGGCTCCGTGGGTGGCACAAACACAAGAACATAGTGTTGTTCACCGCAAATGATATCAACTTCAACCATCATGCAGGAGTGCTGTTAAGTCCTTCATTAATTCACTATTTGGTCCACAGGGAAATAGATTACCCAACAGCCCTGAGGCCAAAGATCAAAATCATGGCGGCCTGTCAAAGAGAAAAAGTTGACGCATCCAACAATTAAAATTTACATGGGGACAGATCATTTTACTATATGGCCACCCTTACGGGCAGAATGTCATAATGTTATTAACTCTAGCCCAGAATATTTGGATTTATTCCCCCTTAGTCCTTTCCTGATTCAACCCACATAAAAATCTTTAGTGCTGACACCTTATTTCATTAATCAGTATTCCTGGAAAACTTTTAGAAAAAGATCACAGTTGGAAGTGAATATGACAAAAATAACCTGTTACAAAGATCTACAACCATTGGGAATTGGATGAAATACATCAAAATAATTCATCAGTATACACCCTGAGACGTGGATATTGAGTTTTTTTTCCTCAAGTTCCAGTTCTTAGACAGTGCCGCTCTCTCTGCACAACCCCTCCCACACATGAGATCAGCTGTGTGGCTTTTAGTGTGTTGATCTCCACTTTTAGAAAAATACTAGTACATTTGTTTAAAAAAGGATTCTTTATTGAAAAAAACAACTTTTTTTATTTCCAAAAACCAAACTAAAGCAGATAAACTGGCTGTAATTCTTCTTCACCTGACAAAAAAGTACGTTTGAGAGTTTGTGCAGACCAACAACTTTACAAAAGACAACAAATTCCTGTGTTTTTATTCAACAAAATGACAATTACATTTTCTGTTTCTTTGAGTGATAAATCTTTCTAAATAAAAAGTTGTCTTTTTCATTAGCAGTCTTTTGATTTTACTTAAAATTTAGATTTTTTTGACTAAATTTAGTTAAACTCTTAAATTCAAACTAATAAATCAATTTAAGGGAAAAAGTAATAAATGCACTTATTATAAATAGATGGGTACAAAGATGATTACTCACTTTGGAAAGCGCATTTATCATGTGAACAGCACTAACAGGCTTCTTGCGCAGTCCATAGTATAGAAAATATCAGATTCATGGGTGGCGAGCTCATGAATTGACAAAAAACAAATTTTTTTGTCAATGATTAATATGTCACAGAACAAACCTCTAAAAGTTTTGACCGAAGCATTCGCTTGGAGCCTGTCCTGAATAAAACATTTAGCAGATAAAGCTTTCAGCAGAAGCGTCCTGATTTAATCTCAACACCGGAGTCGTGGTAGAGGCAGGCATGAGAGAAGATTCATATTATTCATTTAAACGGAGCTCACTTTATATTAAATTCAATAGTAAAAAAAAAGAAAAAAAATAGTCTGAGCAGAACCATTAATTAAACAGTCACGAACTAACAGAAAAAAAAACAATAAAGATGAGTTATGCTTAAGTGTCTTGCAGTCCTCACTTTTGTGCTCATACATTACAAACTGACTTTGAATAACACAGTGTGCTTGTTTAAAAGAGACAAACATTTATGCACAAAAATGTTCCGATTGCCCACTGAAAGAAGCCAATTAACTGTTTTTTAATATATTTAAATTTATTCTAATAAAACCAACCCAAAGAGAGCATGATGTAAAAATGGAAATCAGCATTTTGCTAAAACTGATCTAATTTAAATTGAACTTGGTGGATGATAATATTATAGAAAACAATGCAGGTATAATGCAAGTTGAGCACTTTGTAAATCATATCATTGGAGCCTATTTTCTTTAAAAAAAAAAAGAAACAAAGAAAGAAAAATAAGGCTGATTACTGTATAGCTGAAAATCATCAGAGATTGCTGGACTTAAAAGAGCCACTGACTGTGATCTGCTAAAGGAATTTAAGCTTTAGCACAGCATCAGCAAACAGGAGAGCTGTTTGATAAAAGTGAGTAAAGGGGTTGCCAAGGAAACAGTGCTGTAGAGTCTTAATCCTTCATCCATCAAAACACAGACTTAAAAATAAGTTTTCCAGCAGCATTGTACATTTGCGTGCCCCTTGATACGATGCTGGTAAATGAAGTAAAAGCGCACTTAAACATATTGTTTCTATAGTGTACTATATGCTATAGTAAGAAAGAAGCAACATGTGGCTTTCCACAGGGAGGATCCCACAAGTGACAGTTACTCAAGGACGACTGTTATTAAGAAAGACAGGCTGTGCGCTGAATGAGCCAACAATAAATCCGAGACCTAGGTCTATGCTGTCGTGGCTTTTAGGGTTATCAAAGAGTTCTGACAGCGCGTACCCTGCAGGAGGTGGTGTTTGAGAGAGGCGGGCAGCAACACCGCCACAGAGTGACAACCAAATGTTAATCCTGCTTTTTAGCCTTGACAGATTCTAAAGGAGAAAAGATGGACCCCTTTGAAGCAGGAGTTGATTAAAATGCAAATCTCATTAGATGGAGAAGTAAAAGTCTTAGTCACAACTCCAGATGCAGATGAAAAATTGGCAAACCGGTAGGGGGCAGGCAGGTGGCCCACAGGTAAAAGCAAGGCCGTAGAGCACTCAGTGAGCCCAAAGAGTGAAAATTTTCAGCTACATTTTTCTCCTATGGGCATGCTGCGGGCAAGAGCTTATAAAAAAGACTTATAAAACACGTATGGGTAGGTGCGTGAGAGGTAGGGGTAAAGCAGGAGAGACACAGGCACGATGTAAGGACTCTTTTTCTTTTTTTTACCTGCCCAAATCCTGCACACTGTGCAAGGGGTGCATGACAATGGAATATTCCATTTTAATGAGATACCTTGAGGGAGCCGTACAAGCCTTAGGAGCTCCCATTAACATGCGCCCAGTTCCTCTGTATGGCCCTCCATGGGCCTGGACAACCCAAAAACTTGCTGCACCATTAAAAGTCAACCCCTTTATGGGTCCATGTGACTAAGCTATAAGGTGGACTTGTGGGACATGAGTGTATGTGGGGATTCTGGAATATTGGTGCCTCTAAGGATGGATGGAAACAGAGTAGGTGGAAGAGGAAGGAATGTTTTTCCATGTTCTGGTTGTGTGGTGAGGCATGAGTGCATCCGATCAATGACTTGGAGGTGGAATTGGTGATGCTCGACTCAAGAAAGAGTGAAAGATCAAATAGTGACATAAAATGCATGGAACTGAAAGAAAAAAAAGTAAGAAAAAAACAAAATAAGGTGTCAGTTACAACCAGACCCACTGCAAACTCAGGGGACATATCTACAGATTTACAATATTACCACTTAGTCTACAGAATATTATACTCCCTGTCCTGATGACAGACGGTCCTGTCAGCTCAGTGTCTGCAAAGCCACATGAAATATTGACATCCTGACAAAGCAATTAGTCTCTCTCTTAAGGCAAAATTTGCAGGATTGAGGGTAGTTTTTTTTACCCTAATAAACTACAGATCAGCATGTATTTAAAATAGAAGATGCAAGTTTTACTTGAGTTAAAAAGAGAGACCTGTTTCAATTAATTCAAAGAAAGGAGGAAGGTAAAAAAAAGGGTTTATGTTGATAATATGGCAAAAACAACTTATATATTCTTTGTTATATCAGTGCAGGGGGAAATACTAATACTATCCCAACATCTCTAAAACTGTGAATGTTATAGCTACAAGAGGGTTATATTAAAGGCCAAATATGCTAGTTTTGTTTTATATTATATTTCCCTTAATTATTTATGGAACTGGAATGAAAAAAACAGCATTAAAGTTGGCCATCACTGTCAAAATACTAAATGGATGTCCATCCATTTATCTTCCAAACTTGCTGAATCATGGGAATGCTGAAGTCTATCCCAGCTACTGCTGGGTAAAGGCGAGGGTACATGCTGAACAGTGCACCACTCTGTTGCAGGACCAAAAAAACTACACACAAATGCACAGCTAGGGAGAATTTAGAATCAATTATCACATGAAACATCATTTTTGACTGGGGAAGGAAGATGGAGTTCCCAAAGACAGCATGAAAGGACCCATCTGGGATTCGAACCAGAACCAGGATTTGCCATGAGATGGTACCCACTACACCACCATGAAACCCAGTAACTTAATTTGGTTCCCAGTTCATTTTCATTCATCCATTTTCCAAACCATCTTAATCCTTTGGGGTCACAGTGTTTCTAGGCCCTATTGCAAATACTGTTGGGTGAAGCCAGATTACATCCCAGACAGGCCCCCAAATCTTATCAATGTGCCAATTTATTAATAATGACCTGCATTTCAAATTTCCATTATAAAATCAATTTTGTTTTGCTATAAAAAACATTTTTCATATAACCAGCAGTTTAAATTAGAAAAAGGTGGAATGTGCGTTGAATACATTATGAATTCTTACATTAATGTACAATAAGTCACTTAATAGGAAAAATAAAACCGTGGATTTGATAAATTTATATCGTAAGATCTAACTAAAAATCCATCCATCTTCTAAACTTCCTTAATCCATTTTGGGGTCAAAGGGTTGCTGGGCCGTACACAAACTAGTGTTGGACAAAGGCTGAGTACATCCTGGACTAGCCCCATTTTCATTGTAATTTATCAATTTATCAATGTATCAATACTGACTAGTGTTTCAAGTTTCCATGTTAAAATCTGTAATGTTTTACTGTATATTACAGTTTTCATAAAACTAGTAATTTAAACTGAAAAAATGTGGAATTTGTATCAAGTATATATTTTTATTTCTTGCATTAAAATTTAAAATAAAAGTTTATTTTTTGCTTAAAAATGTACAATAAGTTTCTTTATAAGAACAATTACCCATGAATCAGATTAACTGACATTATATTATTAAAGTGAGAACTGATTTGTTGAAAATGTTTAAAATCAGCCCAACTCTCGATAGTTAGTCTTTCCATCATGTCACAGAGGTTCCTGAACACAACTTG
Organism: Oryzias melastigma; assembly: GCF_002922805.2. Classification (NCBI taxonomy): domain Eukaryota; kingdom Metazoa; phylum Chordata; class Actinopteri; order Beloniformes; family Adrianichthyidae; genus Oryzias; species Oryzias melastigma. The sequence continues at coordinate 11,967,500 of NC_050529.1, read as the reverse complement.
TGAAATAGCAATCACTGCTGATCTGAACATAAACGTCTTGCTTGCTTTAATACAAGGACAGTCAAAGAGACTGATGTTTGATAAAGAAGGGAACATCACATCTTTATTTGGTTTGGTTTGCTCCAACTCCCAACTAACCAACCGGTTGTCTGTTTGGCAGACTCGAGCCGCTGAGCCATAGCCCCTCTGTGACAGATCTATGAGAGCATTGTGCGAATGCGTCTCGCCTGGTGACTCTTTGACACATAGATAGGAAACGGCCATTTTTCAAAAGAGGAAAACAAACAGAATTAATAGCCAGCCACTTCAACATGTCAAAATGACATTTCGAAAGACACAGAGGCTGGTACTTTTACATTGTACACACTTTCTCCACTTTTTTAACCAAAATAGTGGAAACATTTGGTTTCAAAAAGTAGATAAACCAACATTGGAATTTTAAAGAATAGCTGTCCTCCGTCAATTCTTCATGGGGTTTTCTGAGTCTTTGTCACTGATTTTTCTATGCTTAAAAACAAAATACTTCAGACACATATGAAAACTAAACTCCTGTATGATCGTTAGCTGCACAACATAAATTATATGTAGGATTTTGATAAGAAATATGAGACAAACACCTTGAGAAAGCATTTTATTCGAGCCCTCTCAGGGTGAATGGCCACTGCTTTCCTAGAAATTATATGTGTGACGCTGAGAATGACGCGATTAAATCATTATTTTATTTTACTTAGTCATAATGACAATCTAGTAAGCTTACTACCACTTTGCCAGAGGTATAAACGATTTCTGGCATGGCTAGGGCTGTATGTGTTCTCAGTTATCTTTGATCTATTGCATAAGATGTTGATGGAATGAAGAGTGGAGGGAGGAGTTAGAAACAGCAACAGGTGACAAATAAAGTTCTGCACCCATTGGAACATTATTTATGATCTGGAAAGGTGGTAAGTTTAGTGGGATTACTTCATCCAAATGGTGATTGTAAATCAGAGGTTGCGTAACAGCAGCAAACAGAGTGTGTGTTCAATAAATACTCTATATTCCTGCATTTACAACAAAAAAGGAAGTTATTGTTAATGAATGAGAGGTAGCTATCACCTGTAGAAAACTGGTTTTGACCTTAACTCATGCAACTGTAATTTCATCATAAACATCGATGTGTTATTTTTGAGGTTTAACGCTAAAAGGCGGCATTTTTACTTACATGAATCACATGTTTGACATTCTTAAACACGACTGCTGATCAAGGAGTGAACTGGAAGAATTTCTGTTCAAATAATAAATGGGGTGGAAATGGCAGCAATTGCGACCAGAAATACTGACGTAGGTGCAATAAACAGCATTCCATTCCGATATACGTCTAAGTATACTCATCTGCTATCAGATGTGACTCAACCAGCCCATATTACATTGTTCCAATATTAATGTCGTTATGATATTCAGTTGCCTGTTATCAGCTACTGTCAAGGAGGACCATGAAATTGGCTTTGGTGCAAGAGGGATGTAAAAGGAAAGAGCTTCACTTGCTGGTGGTTAAATGATTATTTTAAGGCGGAACGATCAAACTGGTAGTTGGGATATATATTTACCTAGGAAAAGGATGCAAATGTTTCAGAAGTGGCTTGGCTTTAATGGCTACATTTTGTATGCCAAAAGAAAAGACGGTGGCCTTGATCAAAGTGTAGGACAGAACGATATGTTGGATGAAGTGAAAAGGCAGAAGCGCTACAAGCTTCAGCGATGCGTCATGTGCGGCGTTGAGGGCCAACACGGAAAAAAGTTCAATGCTAAAACAGCTCACACACTTCCAATTTTGTGGAGACATAACCACTCTGGTATTCTGTTAAAGCCGCACTGACAGGCCTTGAAGAAGACATTCCCTGCTAGCTTTGCCAAGCCGAGCCCCCCACCCCCCGTCCTCCTCCTCCTTCTCCACAATGCCGTGACACAGGATTAGCTTTCATAAAAGAAGGCGCTGTAATCAGCTTTGGAGCATAGCGGAGACAGAACAATGGAGGAGCCTGAAAGGCTTTGGAAGACAGGGTCCTTTGGGTCCATGTTCGGCTGCATACAAGGCTTCTCTACAATGGTAACCTGTGGCATAGGGGAGCAGATAGTGTCACCTTGGCTTATCTGTGTACTCCCATGTCATGTGCTCTTTCCTCTAAGACCAAGATGAAGCAGATGTTAATGCTAATTGCCCAAATTGTTTTTCCTGAGTGTGAGAGGGAATCTTACTCTATTTCTACTGCACATAGTGTTAAAAGTTGCCTCTTTCTAGGACTACATTGATATTACCAGATAACTTAATCTGGTGACATACTTGGACCAATAAAAATGTTATCTTTTTAAAATTCCCTTTTTGCACTTTAATGAGTATTTTCTTTAGTAAAAGAGTCAACCCTACGCAGAAGAAAAGCAAAAGAAGAGTTCACAAAGGTCTGTTAGTGCTTTGAGGAAATTAATATTAACTCTGCATAATTGTCATAAATCTTCCCTTTCACTTATGACAAGAGAACTAAGAAAAATGATAAAAAATTTCATTTTGCTTTTGTCATTTGACAAAGTTAAGTGATAGTTGACTCATTAGGCACTCTTAGAATGTATCCCTTCTTGGTTTCTATTGGCTAATCCTGGGCTAATCATTTTACACCAGAGAGATTTATCATCCAGTGTTGACTTTTCATTAAATTACAGTAACTCTGCAATCGTTTACGCAATTAACATTAATTCTAATTAATTCTGAAGCAGAGAAAACAATGCATTCTTACTCCCAACTCATCATTTATGGAAGTATGGTTCAAGCCCCATCTGCCCCACTTTTTGATGTTTGGATGTCCCCAACTCGTAGTTTTTTGACGTGCTGACTGATCTCATTAAATCAGGGGTCCCCAAGCTTTGGTTCGGTCCTAGGGCCACTTGGTACCGGGCTACAGACAGGGAAAAATGCATACGCTTATCAAGGGTCCCCAACCGTCAGGACACAGACCAGACCGGTACCATAACCCTCACTCAGTACCGGTAATCTAACCCTAACCCAGTATTGGTTCCCTGTCTATTACCACATCCAGTACCACGTCCAGTACTGCGTCTCGAGGGTTGGGAACCCGATAGCCAGCACGTCAAACTGCCAAGGGCCCGAGGGCCGCTTGGTACCGGGCCAGAAACGGGAAAAAAAATGCATAAGATAAACCGGTCCCCTAACCTAGTACGGGTTCCACGTCAAGAGGGTTGGGGACTCGTGATTTAATGGGAACAGCCATAACATCAAAAAGCGACAAGTTAGGGACACCCAAAACGGAGGGGGCCCAAAGCATATGTCCATATATTACGAGTTGAGAGTGAGAATGTGTAGGAGAAAAGCAGCCCTGCGCTGACATGCAACACTTTACAGTAGTGAGGTGCTTATGTATTCAGCGTAAAACAAATGAGTCAGACATGAAAGAAAGCAACTTTTCTCTGTGTCAGAATCTGTCACCGCTTTGGGGGTTTTCCAGTACCTTATGGTCTTTGGTAGCCCTTGTTTCTTAGATCGGTTGTACTTTTAACACAATCTACAAGATGATAACTAACAATTTCAATTGCAAACACAGACCTTTTAGATTTCCAGAGCCATTCTTTGATCAAATAAAACACACAACAGTTCACACAAAATCAAAGTTTTAGTGCTTTCTTTTCTAAGACAGCAGGTTTAACGTTTACCTCAGAGGGCAAACAAAAACATGAGATGTTGTAGGTGACACTGCTGTCACTACTCCTTACTGTACTAACACAAAACTAGCTCAATATTTGACTGAGCCACCTTAGCGCACGTCTGCTCGCACTCTCCATCATGCTGTCAACTGCAGATTACAACGGGAAGGACTGACGACGGGGCCCCCCTCCAGAGCATATGTCCCCACTAACCCTGGAGAGCTCTGCTAGAATACCGTCAAACCACTTTACAAAGGACTCTGGTTGGTGGCTTGCTCCACGAGTGCGCAGTGACATGTAGACGAGTGGCTGCCGGACATGACACAGATCTGCATGCAAGCAGTTCAGCTGAGGTTGCAGTTGTTGTCAAAGAACCTGAGGTCTGACATCATGAGCTTTACTAGGCCTGCGAAATGCAATACTATAATTATAACTTGTCAGGCAAGTAAAATATAAGTCAGAGTCCTGAAGGAGTGTTCTTGCAGAACATCTGCAGAGGTGTTTGTGAATGTTAAACATGTACAGTACTTTTGTTTATTAACTGCACACTAGAGTAAACTATCATGGTGTATATCAAATCTCCATTTCTAATTACTTTAAATAACATCCAGCAGGCAAACAGAAGGAAAAAAAATACTATTTCCTCCACAAGTCTTAACTTTCATATAAAGTCAAGAAACTACTGAACAATCCTTAGATAGAAAAGCAAAAAACTTAATTTACTGGCAACTGCCACATAATTTGTGATCTGCATGTTGTGAAGTTTCACTTTGGTTAACATAATTCCCTTATTAATATGAGTTAACTGTATGCTTCCTCAAACACTAACTCAATACAATGGGCTGAAATAGGAAATGTAAATTAGAAGGAAAAAAAAGAACCTTTATGCTACAGGAACTCAAATTGACTTCAGTGTTTTCGGCAGTCATTCACAGCTTGCCTCTGAGATAATATGCCTCAACAGGCGTGATCGCACCTCCCAAGGAGGGCTGGTTGGCAGCCACAATGTTGGCATTTCTAGAATGCAATTACTAGAAACATACAGAGGGATTGAAGCCAGTCTATATTTGCGCTTAGTAAATGAACCAAACTAGAACAGGGGCGTTCACTGAGGAGCCGGATTAGTGACCTCCCAGTTCCAACCCTTACTTTGCAACGCCACAGAACTGGTTCACTACTGGGGTGAATCACCAAACCTGGAAACCCTGTCCTGCTCTGACGCCGGTTAGATTGTGAAAGACGTGGTCAGTGCATGTAGCAACACCTTCTAAGCAAGGACCAAAAGAGAGACCAAGCCACCGCCTTTTCACAATAAACTTTCGCTGAGGCCCTTTTTATTTTTACGAGAGGCATTTCAGTGGGAGGGAATGCCCAAGCAGCCTATAACTCAAAAATAGCTTTCGTCTTTAAAGCACTACAGCCTGTAGGTTTGCATGGTATGGTTTTCAAACATCAAGTACTTACTTAGCTTTTAATATAAATTTCTTGTGCTGAAGCTTTAAGGATTATGCAAGGAAATAAATATTATTTAATAAATAATTAATCCAACTATGGAACAGTAGTTCTAAATTATCTCACCTATTTTCTAATGTGTATTTACTGAAAAAGGGTTGGCTTAAAAGAAAAATGAGAAAACCTAGCGAATAAAATCAAGAGATCAAATCAATTTTTTGAACAAATAAATATTTTTTTCTCTAAATTAATTGTGTTTTGCAAGTAGGTCAAATAATTTAATTAGTCTTTTATAGGAGGAATTCATAATTTTCTTAACAAAAGAAACATTTATGTTCAGTTTATGTTAATAGCAATGTAAAGTTGTTTTTTTCATAACCAAATGAGTTGCTTTCAAGTGGAAATTTCAATAATGATCCACATTCATCCAAACTATATTACTGAATTCAAATTTGCAAATAAAATTGTATTGGATCTAATATTTTGATTGTGATATTCAGCCTTTTATTGGAATGTTTCATTGTTTTATTCAAATAACCAAACTATAATTGGTCACTGACATTAAGTGTACATTTAAATCACTGTTGAACTCAGTAGGATTGAGTAGAAAACACATAAAAAAGTCTCAACATTTGGGTTGATTTCCTAATACATAGCAATTTTTGCTGAAATAGTAAACTGCTGTAAGTGTTGCAGCAACAGCTTGTTTGGAAACTATGTTGATGCAATGAGCACCTATCAGGAAGAAAAAAATGGGCAAAAAAGTGCTACTAGGATTTGACAACATATCAAAGTATCGGCACCTTAGCAGCGACCAACATGTACCCAAATACATTTTTTGCATGTCTTTAGATTCATGGTGTAAGCTGTAGGACTTATTTATACTGGTTAGCTTGTGTTTACACTAATATGAACTGCACTAGTTACCTTGGAAAACCTTTCAGGTTTGCTTGTTTGGTCCACATCAGACTTTAGATGAGCTTTCATGACCTTCCCCATACAAAGCGGACGATTCAGCAAATGAGACTCTAGACATTTAGTTAATAAAATAGGAAATAAAAGTGCTCCTAAAATTGAGCCTTGTGGAACTCCTTTGAAAATCTCAGAAATTGCCAATACTAGAATCTATTTGACAGTCAACAAACCAAGTGGTTGCTAGATTAGAACAACTAAATTTGATTAAAACATTAGTAAAGATGACCTTTGACCAGGCCCTGGAGGGCCAACATGCTGCTAGCTTTTCAGGAAACCCTGCCCTAACTGCTGTTGATCACCTGAACCAGGTGTGTTTTGCCAATTCAGAGCAACAATAACAGGTTTATTCGAAAACATTGGCCTTGAGGCTTGGAGTTTGACACCTGTGTATCAGACAGTTAATGAAGAGGGTAACACGCTACATTTTAAAATAATTTAAATCCTTTTCACTAATATCCTACTACACTGCAGACTTATTTCAATAATTTAATGGCCAAAACATGCCACATATTAAGCCAACTTACAAATCTAAAAGTTAGATCTCTTCATGTGTTAGTGGTGTAGTTGCTGAGCATCTCATTATTTTACACACTAATGAGGTGAGCACCTTTTTTTTCCACCTTTATTTTCTATTTGAGCTGCAACCAGTCAGTAAAATAAGGAAACTGAAATATTAATTTATAATTATAGATGTTTCATTTTAGTAATGTGCAGTCACAGGTGTACCATTGCAACAGACCTTTGAGTGGATGGAAAACGTAGCCATTGTCTAAAATTCACATGAAGAAAGTAAAAGTTCTAATAAAAAGCAGAATAAAAAGCTTAAATAAAACACCCCCTGAACTGTAAATAACACTGCGTTCTTAATTGCCGTCCACTCCCACTCCTCTAATCTGGTGAGCTAACCGGGCAATACAGTCCTGCCAACTTTCACACTGATGTGTGGACTGGGGCAAGCCCTCCCAGCCGTTCAAGAATAGCCACATCACATGCACGAAATGGCATTCTTTAACAAGGCCGGGTCAAAAGCCGCTCGCATATTATTACCTGTCTTCCAAATGAATGCACATATAAACACGGCTAAAATATCAAAGAGGAATAAGCCCTGTCTAATGTTGCAACAAAGACTTCGGAGGCATCGGGTGTTCGGAGGTCGAGCTTTCCTCTTTGGCAGACCGATGGTGGCTTTTCAGGGGACAGGTGGTGAGGCAACAGGATGGCGCAGTCAGACACCTCCTCCTTACATCTTGCCAAGACAACAATCCCCCACACCTCCCTCAAGAGTTCTCCCCTCATCAATTCCTTTCCCCTCCCCTGTTAATCACACCCACCACTCAAGAGCGAGTCTTGTTTGTAGGCCATGACTGCGGAGGCGTGGTGGCCTCTCACGCCAGCAAGGGCAGCTGACTGCCAAGGAAAAAGAGAAGGAGCCTCGGCAGCAAAAAAGTCGGGACTGCAGGTAGGATGGGCAACAAAGGAATTGCTTCTTCGCAGACCCATAAGAAGCTCTGAGTCAGCACGGCGTATTAGTCCATGCCAGCTACACACATATATCTCGTCTCGCCAACCCTCCAGAGGAGCTCCGCACAACAGGAGAAGCCGAGGGAGCCCCCCAATGCTCCTATTATGCAACCTCTCTGGGCTAGGAGTGACTGTTAAGTAAATCATCCGTCTCTGTTGCCAGCCTGACCTCCATATTGCAGAGAAAGCGCTTGCAAAAAAAAAATCACTAGCGGAGTGTTATGCTTAAGGCGCCATCTGTCCAGGCTTTACTAGCAGTGGTGAGATTAAAGCATCACATTTTGAAAAGCCTCAATCAGCTACGAGCGCTGGAGAAAAGGCCCGGTGCCTTTATGAGCCTCTAGGCATTGTGGGGGCAAGGCGGGTCAAGAGCTGCTGAGGGCACGCCCTGAGCCCTGGGGGTGGGGGGGCTACGAGGGCCGTGTGCTGCAGAGGACAGGTCAGTGAGTGAGCTCTGTTCACTTGACAGCTTGACTGCCCGAGGGGAGTCTCTGCTCCGTTCCACTGCATTTCACAAGCTGACCGTGCAAGTCTTGCAGCCCAGATAGGTCGAGTCAGTTTTTCCAGGTCCGCTCTGCACGCTCTCCAAAGGCATTCCTGCTGGATGCGTTAGACAGAGGAGCTCCATGTTTACATACAAGGAGTAACCTTTAAGTCCCCCTCCAATCATTTTATGATCTATTTCTAAAGCACTCCCAGTGGTCTTTTAATTATGATTACGCTGTTTTTAGCTTAAATCAAAAAACTCTATGACTTAGTTTCTGCAGAGTGTCAACAGTTCATTAGAAATTTCCCTCTGAATTGTGGGGGAAAGTAACCTTCTCCCTCGTCATCGCTGATTTCTCAGTTTACATGTTCTCCCGCTTACTTGCAATCCCTCACCAGTTACATTACCAGTGCAACAAAAATGGCGAATAATAATGGCACTATCCAGGTGTATTTTTTTTTTGATTTAGGAAAATAATACATGGATCTACCAGCTCAGTGGCCTTCTGGTAGAGTGTCCGCCCTAAGACTGGAAGGTCGTGAGTTCAATTCCAGGGCTGAGTCTTACAGAAGACTTTGAAAAATGGGACCTAAAACCTCCCTGCTTGATGCTCCTTATTAAGGGATTGGATGGTTCCCGAGCATGGTTGTGACAGCAGCTCACTACTCCCCCAGGGGATGGGTAAAATGTAGAGAAGAAATTTAACATACATAAATGTGTGACAACTAATAGGACCTCATAAAGCCTCGTTTTCAATAAGCGGTTAGGTCCGGTTTGGTAAGGATTGGTCGACTGAAAACAGAAATGCTAGCTTAGCGCTATATTTATGCTTTCTAATGTCGTCATCACTTTCTGTTAATCAAAGTGTGGTCAGAGCGGCTCAGCCCCAACCGCCCCTTTCGATTTTTATATGGACCTGCAACCAATAGGAGCCCTCAAGAGGCACCTGTCAGAACTGTTTAATGGGTCCATTTTACAATAGAAACACTCAAAACACCGGACAGCTCAGTGGGAACATGGCTTAGCTACAACTTTTGACTTTACTCCTCTAGAGGTGGATGCATCAGAATGGCGCAGAGCAGGGAGCTTGTGGCCCGCCCACTGTATTTTCCACATCACAAATACAAACAGCGTTTTATTCCTCTGCTCCTAGTTCACAACATTTGACTTAAAAAAATACTCAGAGATGGAATTTTCTTAGTCTATGTCCTCCATCATCAGAAAAATGCCACAAGAACATGTTAAAAACACAAAAACCACAATTTTAATCGGAGTGGATCATTAAAAAAGACCAAAAATGCAAAAGACCATTTCATTATCAAACTGCATTAAAAAAAAACAACAAAACATAAGCACACCCTTCAATTTCCTTTGTGTGGTATTTAAGTTATTAAGCTCTCAAACACATGCTGTATTTACTTTCATCTAAAGTAAACAGTCTTTTTAAAGACATCACATGCAGTGCAGCAGCTCAGCACTGTGGAACTGCGTCGCTCTGTGCTGCATGCGCCATCTGTTCGGCTGCAAAGAAGCTCCTGCCCTTTAAACTGCTGCCTGCAAAACAGACAGCCCTAAACAAATGTTTCATACAGCTTACGACTATTGTTTGACGTCACTGTCCTGCTGGAGTGTTTTAGATTAAATTGAACCGTGAATTTCTTCCAGCAAAGAGATAAACACAGAGATGATTTTTTTTTTATGCTTCAAATAGCTGCCGAATCGCCGGCTTAAAAAAATCACTTGGAGATAGGGCTATCTGCCGGTGAGCCAGCCGGCCGGCGGATTTGTACCTCGATTTGGCCGTCCCCGATGGTTACCACATTTCTCCCCCTTAGGGATCAAATTACTTTCTATACAGGGCGACAGGCCACAAGCATTCTGGGTGTCTCGGTCTTACGACACGGGCCAAAGAAAGCAAGGTTGAAAGAGAAGAAATGCGAAAAATGAACGACACACGGCGGCTCAGAGGAAAGACTGCAATTGTGGTAAAAAAAAAAGCAAGCAAGGAAGCAGCAGCAGCTAGAAATTATTAAAGAAAAAAATGAAATTGTTATGGAATTCATGGTTGATACAAAAAAAACCCAGTTGAACCAGCGGAAAAAAATAATAATGGGCTGAGTACAGTATGTCTTTTACAAGATGGAGGAAAAAAACTCCTCTGGCTGGAGTAGGAGTCTTGGTAGAAGCGCTGAGCACTTTCTGAGTGTTCTTCCCACTGTGTGACACACAGACAAACCTGTATTCACAGCAGTAACTGCTCGCCAGCAAGCCGGTGTGTCACTCAAAGAGCTTGCCAGTTTCTGAGTGGGCACGCCACTGTTAAAACTTTGCATGATATAGAGAAGAAACAAACAAGCTGCCAACAACATGACAGCTAGCAGGAGAGTAAGTGTGGGTGTGAGGCTGGGATGTCAAAATGGTACATCCCAGGCCCGGCAGTAGAGATGTATCAAATGTTTCGGGTCGTACTTCCTTTGAAACAAATAAATATTTCTGCCATTCACATTTTGCACATATTTTCTTTGACGGAAAATTCTCAGGAAAAAAAGTCTGAGCTCGACAGAAGCGACACATTTGTCGTGGTGGGTGCCAGAGGAACCTCTCAAAGACTGCTGGTCTGATTTTTTTTTGAGTTTTTGACAAAATTTGGAAAGAGGGCAACAAGTTCTAAAGACTATGTGATTGTAAAATAAAATTACTAAGGGTGAAATGATTCATTCAAACACATCATAATTTGTGGTACCTCAATCCAAATGTAACCTTCCAGTATCGATATAATTGTTTCATTTTGAAACTATATTATAATGGTATAGCTCGATTCAATTAACAATTTGTCTCAGACAGATCAATCTGGTTGGATTGCAGCAATATAAATTGATTAACCAATCAGGTCGATTAATCATTGCACACCGAATTTTTGGTCATGGCTATTACAAACTAGGGGTGTAAGAAAATATTGGTTCAATGAAATATCGCGACACTCTATTTGGCAATACTTGTATTGATTTAAAAGACTGCCAAGGCTATATTTATTTATTAGTTAAAAGCAAACATGTTGTTCAGTTGTATTTTTGTTTTCTACTCATATGTTTCTTAAATTACCAAAATAAAAGCACTTGAATTTGCTTGGGTAAAACCAACTTGTTTATGAGATACAGCTGCAGTGCTTAATGTTCTGATCATTAAATAACGTGCATTTTAAAACTTTACTTTTGTGAAAAAAATTATTAATATTCAGATAATTCTTAAGTCATCATTTAAAAAAATTGTGCATTGGGATATATCGGGATACCTATCGCATCATGACATGTGTATTGCGATACGTATAGCCAGACACTTGCCAAAACACACCCCTATTGCAATCTGTGTGTCAGGAAAACATGCAAGTTACAATAAAAACCCTAGAACTGGGAGACTTTGATAACAACCACCGATGATGGATTATGTTTTTAGTAAGGCTGACAGTAAAATAAACAGCACTCACTGCCATAGCAAGGCCAACACCATCCATCCAACCTACAGCGTCCATATCACGGTTACACCCCTGCTGGATCCAAACCTCAGCTGTCTTCTAGCAAAATGTAGTTCACACCTTTGATAGGTTGTCGCATTTATCCTACGGCAGACATATATATATATATATATATATATATATATATATATATATATATATATATATTTAATAAGAACAGAGCTTATGTTCTTGATTAGTCTGCTTCATTTGAGCTGGACTAAAGGTTTATCTGGACTCAGATATATCAAGCAATCGCTGTTCTATTTCATTTATGGAGCCGTCACACTGTGATACTATAGCTGACCTTTCAGGCTAATGCATAAAAAATGAAAAGAAAAAAAATCACCTTCAGTTCGTACAGATGTTAGACAAACAGAATCATTGAGAAAAAAGAAAAAAAAGACTGCAATAAAACAACTTTCCTTTTTTTTATATTTATGGGGGATAATGTATAATTGTCATTGCAAATGTTGCCATTTGATACGTTATACCAGAGTTAGCCTCAAGCTAGTTTACATCTACAGTCCAAACATTTATGAGATTACATTTATTAATGAGATTCCATTTTGTTGTGACTTTAAAAGAAAATGTGTTTATAATGTTTTGTAAGTCAAAACTTTAGCTGAAATGATCAATAACTAATAAGAACAAATATCTACAACTATTGTTGAAAGATATTTAAAAGAGAAATTTTTCAACTTATTATAACATCTAAAATGCACACCTTATAATCAACTTTATTTACCTATTTTGTCCATTGAAGTATCGGTCTAAATTCACACAGTAGTGAAGCATATCAGAGTTCACTTGCACCTAAGGTCAGATACGTTTTTGAACCTGACAAAATGAAAGGATTAAACACTACCACAGAACCCTTGAAGTCACATAACACCTGCGCCATTTTGAGAGTCAAGCACACATTGTATTCATACCTCAAACGGATCAAAACATTCTGTAAGAGCTAGAGGACTCCTCATTTAATGGGAACAGCCAGCACATCAAAAAACGATGAGTCGGGGACACCCAAAACGTCAAAAAGTGATGCAGAAAAAACTAGAAGAAAACTAGTCACCAAAAACTAGTCACCAAAACTCATCATGATCTAAGTGCTTTGCAGCTGGGTGTCACAACAGAAAAACTCAAAATTTAAGCATCTCATTTTACAGATTTCAGCGGAATGAAGATAGAAAATGATGGATCGCCGCAGTCAAATGGGAAGGTGACACCATATTGACTCTGTGGTGAATATGTGAATTTGTGTCAGGTAGTCCTACAGTTATTGTCTTAAAAGTGATACATTTTTAGAGATGGGTACTGTTAGGGTTTTATCCTGTGCCAATTTGTTCCTTTTGAATGGGTGTCGTCTGGAACCAGCCACATTTATTTTGGTTTTCACCAGTTTATTACTACAAAAACACACTTCTCTGTCCGCTCCAAGATGATGGACCTCTTTTTATGGCCACGATCTTATTTCAAGTCTTCAATGTGTTTGATACCACTGGGATGGACTTGTAATTCCATTGTTAATCTAAAAAAAACAAAACAAACAAACAAAAAAACAATATGGATGCAAAATAAAGGATATTTGCAATTCTTTTTGAAATAGAAAAAAAAGCTTTCCCATTGTTTTTTTAGCATGGTTAATGCACAATAAGGAAAAAAGAAGTGTACATTATGGACTATTTGAGTTAACACTTTAAAAACGCCATCAAGTTGACAGCTCAAATAAAAGCACATGAAAAAGCAGTAAGAACATGCAATCTGCAATCAAAAACAACAAGAGTCGCTGGGTTTTGCTCTTAGCCGTCTAACGGGGAAAGTGGAAAACGGTCATCCAGTATAATGTATGACTTTCCAGTGTTCTTTGGACAAGGACAAAATCAGTTGGAGCTATGGGACCCATACCCTTGTCCAATCTTGCTAACAGGCCCACCCTGGGAGTCTAGATTGATGAGATATCAGTTTGTGCGATGATTGCAAACGATTGACTTTGGAGGTCAAGGATCAATGTTGTGAGCAAGTTAAGTTCCAGGGGTTTAAAAAAAAAGTGGAAATTAGAAATTAAATTAGTGTTAACTTTGCCATTTAACCTACCTGCAAGATGAAAGTGGATTTTAATGAGGACATTCCTGATATGTCTTTTTTTTAGATGAACTTGGAGACTAATTAAATGGAAAAACAAGAGGAGCAAGGTGCCAGCTCTAGAGTTGGTCATCCCCCAAACCTGCCCACCAACACACCACAGTCACGACTCGGGCCTGCCTCGCCAGAGTGTGTTTTGAGTGAGTGGGCCGAGCAGCGGTCCTCCTCCCTTCGCCGCTCCGTGTCAGGAGGGCTGAGGGGGAGGGAGCTAGCGAGTGGCTTGCTATCATCAGCTGTGGGGCAAACATAACACCTATTTGCCTCTCTCTGTTTTTACCACCGGCCTAAAAGAAACCCCGCACTAAAATAGGCACTCGTCGATAAAAATACATTTGTGGACAAAAAGCTGACGTCCGGAAGTGCTGCCACGTCTAATCAGACAAAGGCCGATCCAGTAAGATGACGTCCTGTCAGGTCAATGAGCTGACAGCTCATGAAAAGATTTTTTTTTCGGGTCTCTTTTCGTTTGGACAAGCCAAGATAAGCACACGCCAAATATACCACGGCGTGGAAAACTGAGCTAATTTTCAGCCAGGTGGTCTATAATTAACACACGTGAAAGGTGTGTGCAAATAAACCTTGAGGCCTCAGTTCACCTCCAGCTGTATTTGTATAGCTGGAGTTTCTCTCTTGTCCCCATGCAGCGTTTTTCCCCCAATGAGCTGACAACACCTGAAAGAAAAGACTCTCCAAACGGCAGTTTTGTGCACAACTGTTGACTGAGAATAAACAGAGAAAAACTTCACGGCATAGAACAGTTTTACTTACCAACCTGTTGTTAAGGCTCTCTTATGATTAAACTATAAAAAAAATAAAATCCATGTAGATCCTATAAAAAGCTCCTCCTTATCCCAGCAGAGTGTGAGATTATATGTGTATCTCTAAGAAGCTAAATGGTGTTATCTAGAACACAGAGCACTCCTGTTGTGGTACCCGGGGTTAACAATCTTCATCAATGACACTTCAACAAGAGTGCTGATTGGTCTGTTAACTAAAAGGGAAACCCAGCTCTGCTGTCTGATTAAATGCATGTTGCAGAAAGTGTGAACAGAGTTAAGTCAGACAACACTTCACACATATCGAAACACGTTTTTTTGAGAGTAATACAGTTTTGTTATTGTTTATAGCATTTTTTAATGGCTGTGGGGTCATGTGTGAAGATAGACCAATTAGTTAATTCTATATTTAAAGCCTTAATACAGGCTAGAGAAAATAAAAACACACTAGTTCCATCCATCCATCTTCTAACTATTTTAGTCCCATATAGGGTTGTGGCGTTGCTGGAGCCTATCCAAGCAACTGAAGGGTGTAGACGTGGTACATCCTGGACAGTTTGCAAGCCCATCACAGGGCAACATCAGAGACGAACCATTCAAACATTTCAAACCAGGACAATCTCACTGTGGGGTTAGAGTGCTGCCCACTACACCACCATGCAGCCCCTGGTTGAACGGTTAACCTAAGCGTTTCACACCACTATTTGTTTTGGTTTACCCTCATATTTAAGTGAACCAACACACCCAGATACAGTTACTTGTTTAAGAGCAGTCTAACCAAAACTGATGTCAGACCAAGAAGAAACACATGATCTCTGCAGGTATTCTGACTACCCTTTCTTGATGAGTTCCTTCACTTCCTCGTTATCCTAATTCCATCAATCAGGTGTTTTCAAGCTTGTTTTGGACCATTTTTTATTCCCAGTAATGTCTCCTTCCTAACTTCAGATGACCTTTGACCCCAACAAATTAAAGACGTAATTTTGGGGAACCAACTTTATCGTGGACTAAACGAGTCATTGTCAGAACACCTTCAGTCAGTAGATTATTTGTCAGAAAGCAGTAAGTGGAAAAACTTTTGTGAAACGTTGTTTATGCAATACAGTAGTCACTTTTTTATCACAAGAGTTACGTTTTAAAAATAACCTGCGATAAGGTTATTATTTATTTACAATAATTATAGATGTCAGTAGTGATGTCACAGGAAGTTATAGGAAGACTCAGGTACCATAACAACAGCCGACAGAGCTTGAAAGTGGAAAACATGCAAAATATATTAAAGAAAAAAGCATCCAGTGCAATATCTCCAAGGTAGAACTTAAATGATCAAGGAGCACCTGAAGAGGAAGCACGTTGTGACTGAGTGTGATAATGCTGCAGAGGGATCGCCATCTAGGTTAGCTAAGCTAACATTAGCACAAACAGAGAGCAAAGTTATTAGCTAAATGTTTTCCGTGCCTCCCTGTTATCTCTAGAGAAATTCCTCTGCTGAAGGGAACATCTGCTCTCAAAAGGAAATGAAGGAAAGAATCTGTATGATTCATTAAAGGTTTAATAAACTATCGTTCTAATAGTCTTTAATTTTAGTTAGCATATAACTCAAACACTTACAGCTAATGATGGTTAAGATCCAGTCTATGCACGAGTCAACTAATCAGAAAAGTATAATCGTCGACTTTAAAAATAATCGTTTGCGGCTGCACTAGTTATAAGGTTGTAAACCCCCTCACTACACACTTTATACATTTTTGTCAAACAGACTAAAACATTTTCACTCTATTCTCTCTTGATTAAACTCTCAAAGTTCAAACTTTCATAGAAAAATGAGGTTCGAATTTATAAAATTAGGCAAAGATCAGGTCGCCATCAAAGATTTATGCAAATCTGAGTATTGATTGAAAAGTTCAACAACCAATCATAACACAATCAAGTGTATTTTAAAGATAAATAAATACATAAATAAAATAAAGCATGTAAAATTGTATTTAAAAAAATGACAAACAGTGAGATGGTGAAAGATGATATTTACATAGCAGAATTTGGAAAAATCAATGACTGAATTGCCTCTCACTACTCTTGTCTGAGTCGGAGGAGCTGAAGATAGACTGGGTGAAGAAAATGTGCAGCACTGAAAACTCAACGTGTATACATATGTAGAAAAAAAAAACAAACACAAAAAGGAAAAACATAAAGGTCAATAATTTAACCTAAAACAGTCTCAAGTAACTGTGCATAAATACTGACTGAGAATAAACCAATAAAAATTCATGCACTGCTGTTAAATTTACATTAAATTTACATTACAGTCGTGTTTTCAAAGCCGTGTTGGGTTTTCCATTCTGCCCACAGGCCAATGTGTTTGATACACTGTTGACAATTATGTCACTGATTGCATTGGCAACGACTGCGAAATTTCTGGTATTGTGACATTCCTTCTCCGGAAAATGTAAACAAGCGTAAAGGCTTTGCCGCACGTGTGCACACAAATCAGCTTAGACGCCTTTCATTATCCCAAAACAAAAACAAGAAAGCGTGTGACAGCCGGCTGCCCAACTGGTACGGAGCGCAGCGTAGGACATCTGGACTAAAACTAAGTTTATCTGACAGCCACATAGATGGACAAAGTCACTGACAAATACTGTAGCTGAAACGCAGTGGGTGTACATTTACATAATACCCCAGTAATTAGAACTCTGCATATGCTTACAGAAAAATAGAACTTTCTTTTGCAGCGATTGCAGAGAACGAGTAGCACAAATAATGCTTTTTCCCTCCTTACAGTCTAGTAGGGAGTCAGAAACTATAAATCACGCCCCGGAAAATGTCAAAGTGCACTTTCGGGGCTAAAGCCCATCACTGGCAACCGACCAATTCAGGAAGCGCGTCTGCATGCACAGAGCTGCTGCGCCGCTGATGATGATGATGATGATGCTCCTGCAGCTCACGGTTCACTGATCTGCCAACCTCAACTCCCACAAAACAAACCTGCAGTGGAATGCCGAGGCCGAGCGGGAATCCTCTGACTGTGGCTCCCAACAACATTTCCAAAGAAACGATGTGCTCATTCATTAGAAAAAGTAGCTCCTATGCTGCATGTATGAACATGAAGATTTAACTTTTAAGGCTATAACGCAGGAAACAAGCAATCAATTGTCTGTGATGAAAACAAAAAGACAGATTACAAAACGGAAGGAGTCAAACTTTTGTCAGCCGGTATAAAAACAACCACCAATAAATACCGCGCAGCCCTGTGATGTCCTTGTTACACATAAATCAAACTGATGAGCCGACGGAAGATTTATTCCCCTCTCCCCGAGTGTGGTGGCCCTCCCTGCAAACAGATCGGCCATTTATAGGCAAAGCCGCAAGAAGCCTTACTCATTTTGTCCACATTCGAATCCAAACAGCCTCCCAGCACAGGACAGGAGTGTGTCCCTGTTTGCGTGGGCTTGCCCCTAATCTACAAAGCCGAGAAACGAGGTCTGCAGGGTGCTGGAATGTTCTAACCACAAGGACCCTCCTGTTATAGTGGAGTCGCCAGAAAAAGGTGCAGCCAAAACTTTTCATGAATGTCTGAGATAAAAGCCTGTAGGTGGAGGACTTTTGTCTGAGAGGCTCATTAAAGGCGCTATGAATACCAGGAAATAGTGCTGGGAAACATGGAAAAAATTGTATATCATGATATAGTTATTTTATAACGATATATAACACAATATACCACAATAAAGTATATTTTCGGTTATTCTCTGAATTATGGACAAAAATATCATTATTTTCCTTTCTCTGACTTTCTTTTTTCAAGTAACATGTAACTAAATAGTTACAAATTAGAAATATTTTTTAAAGTGCACAGCAGTATTATTTTTTTTTTAGAAGGAAAACACATTTTTTCTAGGGCTGTGAATGTTTAGTTAATAAAACATAATTAATTCGTTAATATGTATTAACGACCTCCACTGTCCTGCCGTGCAGCTGTGAGATCAGCGTATCAAAACCCTGTCTAAAATAAACGTAAACTTTTTTTACATCCTCTGATTGAGATATTATATTATTTATTTGTAGTTTTTGGACAAAAGCGATCTTTAATTTAAATAAATAAGGCGGAGAATGAACGTCAATCTGACATCAAACATTTTTTTGGGTTTCAAAATGAATCATATTTTTCCAAACAGAATTTTGTTCTTGCATGATTTTAAGACTAGTGTGTGAATATAACATGGAAAAATTACAAAATAAAGGTGTCACATAGGAGAGGTTGTGCTGATTAAAACGATACCAAATAAGCAATTTGATAGTCTTTTAAAGTGAAAATAGAGAAAATTCAAAAACTGAGTTTTAGATCCTAGGTTGCAAAGGGTTAAATATAAACGTTCTAACTGTACAATTTCATATTATAATTATTTGCAGTTTATAAGTGGCTGGCAGATACTCTAACTAAAAAAAAGGGCAATTAATCGCGATTCATTTTTTCCAGATTTGCGATTAATTAGTTAATTTTTTTATTGATTCCTGGCCCTAATTTTTTCACAAAAGTTCAGCGACAAAAATAAACAAATAAAAATAATAAAAGGATAGAAGAGAAATAGCATGATAGACACTTCTCTATCGCCCACACAATATGTCCTCATAACGCCCAGAACTACCAGGAAATATTAAAGACATTCTTTTATTCATGTTTAGGGGTAACATGTTGATGAATTAAGAATTTGTTAAGGTTTCCCCTTGTAAACAACAGCCAACAATGACCTAGTTTTAAAGGAAAATTAATCAATTTTTCATCGATAATAATAGGGAAAGAGAAAAGTATATTTTATGTTTTGAACCATAATTAAATGCAGCTCCTCTTTTAGAAACCTTTATAAAACAATCTATGATCACATGTGAATGATTAATGACGTAATAAAGTACATTTAAAAATTAGAAATTGAGAAAATCACAAGTCTTATAAAAAAAGCTTTAGATTGTAGTGAAAAACTAAAGTTTAAAGCTTCCTGAAATTTGCAATCTTTTACCATCTTTTTGTCCTTAGAGCTTTAATGATGGGTAATATTGAGAATGAGTTTTTTTTACAACTTCTTTCTACTTTATTAACACTATTAGAACCCTCTGAAATGGCTGTAGAGTTATTAATAAAACCATTTGGAGTGCTCTGAACTCTTTCAGATGAATAAAGTGAAGCAACGCTCACAAAGCCTTTAAATTTCTTTAGTTTTAACGACACCTTCTTTCTTAAACTAAGGCAGTAGTGGCGTGCACACGTGCAGAAGCATGCAGAAGATTCCCCTCCGACAGAACAGCCTGCTGCAGCTCTGACAGGCAGTAAAACTGATCGCCCTGCTGGCCTGCAGTCTAACCTAGCAACCGCTCATCTCCCAGGTCACTGGGTCACCCCCGCATATACACACATATACACACACACTGGGCGCCAACATGTGTTTCAGAAAACGATTGATTTGTGAATTTGCAGTGCAGAGAGGCTATCTGATGCCACGCAGCTCCTGATGTAAATGGCTTCTGTTCCCCTTGTTTGGACGTGGCCTCCACAGTTATGGATCACGATACGACATTGTCATGATTCATGTCTCAGCCATGGTCAGTGTGGGCACAGGCAATCAGGAGAGGAATTTTTGTGTTTGGCCCTCAGTGAAAGACAGATGCGGTGCGTGCAGCGCTCACGAGATGCAAGAAAATAGCTCGCAGGAGAGTTCTGGATCCCAAAGTTTACCTTCCAAAACCCTCCCAATCCCTGAGATATACGCAGGATTTGACTCAATAAGCTGTTCTGTTCGACACTTTCCTTATGAAACCCCAAAATAAATTTGTTCACATGAATTAGTAGACGCTAATGCATGGAGTCAGATTACAGCCTCTGAGCAGAGCTGCCTTTTATCCCCTCTACATGGAGCGTAATCTGTTCAAATCCAGAGCTTTCCTGTGCCCCTGAATCCACAACAGAGCGTAATTCCTCCTTAATCTAATGAGCGCTAAAGGTGTGCTGACAGAAGCTGGGAACGCCGCCGCCTTTCTGTGAAAAATATGACAACAGAGGGGTGCTCTTCACTTCAAACGCCACTTCCTCCAAATCAACCACTTGTTGTTTAAAGACCCACTCCGATGAAAATGGTGTTTTTAGTGTTCTTAGCGTGGCATTTTTCTGATGATTGAGGACATATATAAAGAAAATGAAGCTGAAAATTGCATTTTTGAGTATTTCGATTATTCAAAACGCTGTGAATCAGGGGCAAAATGCAAAATGTTGGAAAAAGATCGTATAAGCTAAACTCTCAGCAACGGGGAGGGGAAAAGGGGATGGAGCTGCTCCACGCCAACAGTCCCGCCCACAACTTAGGGGCGAATTTCTAATTAACTACTGCCACTTTTAAGATTTTGGTTAAAAATGGCATGCTAATAATTAAAAATGGTTTTAAAATAAATCAAAAGAGAGTCTTAAGATGCTCCTTGTAACTTCACCCACATGTTTTGGTCAAGCCGAAATCTTGAAGAGTTCAGCAAGTAATTTTTTGGGGCTATTCCAAATATACTTAGATAGCAAATTCAGCCCATGGTCACTACCAAATCATAGTCCCTGATTGGTCAGTTCAACTGGTTTAACTTTTGACGCACAATTAATTTTTTCATAAAGCCTGAAAACAGGCTTAAAAACTTGTGCAACATGCACATTAGCGTGCATTTATATAGACTTTTCATTGAACGTAGTATGAGTGGAAGGACGAGAAAACAGATCGACTACTCCCTTTTTTAATTTATAACTATTCTTATTATTAATATTACATGTCACCATTATTAATGTTACTAGTATTTGACCTTAGCTTAAGGGAGGTGGGAAAAGTGTAAACATTGTTGTGTGAAATAAACAAAATACTGTATTTTACCAAAAAAATAAAAGAGATTTTTCTGCTTCTGTTAAATATTCAACTCCAGTATTTCACTGACAGTTAAACCAACTTGGCTGCCAAATAATTCAGCCAACTGAGCATAAATTTACAGAATTTCATGCAGAGTTTATGCATTTTTTATTCAGTAATGTTAATTTTACAAAAAGTAAGAAAGGAATCCGACAGAAACAACGCAAAAAGGCTGGAACAGAAGAAGTCTGGTGCTGCTGTTTACTACATCAATCACACAGTGTGGCTTTAAACCACAGATAATGTATAGAAACTCCAGGCGTGTTGTTTTATAATTTGTAAGAACGAGCTTTCTGTATTCACTGATCTGTAATATGATTAAAAAAAAACGAACACACGTGAGCGTCTGCATTGAGCGGTGGCTCCACTGCCACTGATGCAGGGCAACAGGGTGCGAGGGACACCAGGCGAGGTGTCTCTTGTTGCTGTAGCAACAGATGAGGACGAGGGAGCTGTCGCTCCATCGACTCGCTCAGGTTGATAGAAGAGGAGGAGACCGTTCTCTGCTAACAGCCCGGCTGTATAGAATTCTCAAACCATTTTTTTTTTAAATAAAACATCAACTAAAAAAAATTTGTGAAAAAATATGATGGAAATATTCAAAAACAACTGAACACTGGAGGATGGTAAACTCAAAAATGCGCCACGATAATAGGAGAAAGGCCAACACAACAATACGCAAACACCAAGCCTGAGGGAGGAGAAGAACAGAACTATGAACAGCGAAGTTCAAGCCAAGTAGTTTATAGATAATGCCCCCAAAAAACCCTTACATTTCCATTTAGGGTAGAAAATGATTGATCACAAATCCTTTTTCAAATACCAATAAAGCATCCAAACACTGTACTCGACCGAGCCAAACCCGATTCTACTCATCATGGATCAGGGAGATGAACGTGAATAAGCTAGAATAAAGAAGTTTGAAGTTAAGAGCATCTAGACGGGTTTGGCAGACGTCTTTAACCACAAACAGCAGGACAGAAGCTGGGAAAGCTGGTAAAGCTCTACAGACCTACTGCGTATGATTAAACAAGCCAACAACAGAGGGGGTAGATTTTTAGATGCACCAATTAAGATCCACAAACAATTCTGAATTGCTCTGTACATTTCAAATAATTCGATTAGAAACACTTATGTAAACGTGTTATTGTTTTTTTCTGACTTTAAGTCACAGCAGATAAAAAATGCATAGTATAGAAGAAAAACAAATCATAATATAATATAATATGAGTTGCACCTCAGTATAGGTCTCACCCCAGGCCAAACTACACAGAAGAAAAAAATTAATAATACGAAATACTCCGAAAAATACGGTACGCAGAACTTTAGCAAACAACACGTTTTTCACTTGCACTTTGTTGAAGAGAGCACAATCACGGCTGACCCTGCCAACCCCGACTTTGCTTAAGCCAACAATTATATGCATTTTGGCTTTTTCAATGTTGACTGTCAAAGAAGCATTGGACAAAAGTCCTGCCATGTGTTAAGATGGTGTCGTACCAAAATTATGTATTTAGGGAACACAAAGGTTGAATGCAAATTCTTCCACTAAATTTAGCCATCCAAACAAAGAGTTTTGAAAAAATAGTGTTTTCCAATTTGGACGTCACTCCCACTCGATGATGTCATCAATAGTCGCCGGTCAGCTACGTTAGCGAGAAGAGGTTAGTGCGGCCATCTTAAGGGACCTCATAAAAATGGAACGTACAACTGTAATGCGTGTGGTATTTTGTAGTATGTGTAATGCTACGTTCACACCAAACTTTGAAACGCACACTTGACAACTGCTTTGAATGAAAAGTCTACGTAAACGCAGGCATTTGTGCGTTTCGGACTTCTGCGATCAAAACTCTTGCGTCCACGCATCACTATGCACTCTTTCAGTTGTGAGTACATGTGCTAGTATTGGGTAGCGACAGTCAAGTGTGAACATCATGCTAAAAGCACATTCAAAAACCTTTGTTCAGTGCATTCTTGCATACATAGCATAAGGATAGCGTAGCTTGCATGGTCTTATAGCGTACGGGTGACGCTGTCATACAGTGTCCTTATGCAACAATCTGGTCCTTAATCACCGGCTCCTTACTGACTGCACACAAATGTGCAGATGATAAGTAGGTAGGATGCTTACACAAACTATGCTCTGATTGTCTAATTTCCTAATTTCTCTGACATTAGAAGCCATAATTAGAGACTTTCTATAAGTAAAGTTAAAGATACCTCCAAAAAGAATCCCACCTCAAAGCAAGTGTTTATCATTGCTGCTTCTTGACTGCAAGGGAGAAAAAAAAAAATTACAAAGGAAAAAAAATGAAAACCCTGATTTGTTTGTGTAGCTTTGATAGCAGCAACAGCATTGCAATGATCTAATCTTTGACTTGAGCAAATGGAACTAGTTTCCTGAAGCAAGTTCATGTTTATGCAAATAATCCCAATGACGAGAATTGGGAATGCTAATGACTAAACATTATTGCAATATCCTCAGGGAACATTCCTTACATTTCAATCTGTGCGACACACAATGTTACATGCTCAATGTTTTAACAACACGATGGCAAAACCTGCACACAGGTGATCATGCGCACGTCCCACGACAACCGAGCGGCATCCCTTAATGTCCCGTTGCTATAAATGACTCGGCCATCCAGCTGGGATCAGTGGCTGGCACTGCGCCTCTGTCGCCGCCACGACCTGCCCAGCCCACGCGCATCTGAGCACCACGGCCTCCTCTCTCAAAAGTCAAATGTCACATGTTATCCATCCCCGCTGTCCGGGGGCGCAGAGGCCCCCGTTTCTCAGCTGGTGATGAAAAAACAAAAACCACCATTACTGAGCCCGGTCGGAGTTTGAGAGCTGCCCCTGTCATGGCGGCACCATGACAACCCACATTTCTCCCTGTTTTGTCTCACAAAAAAGTTGCAGAAACACAAATGTACATCAGAAAAATAAAACTTCTGCTTTAAAATAGGGAGTAAGTGAATGTACAAAGAAGACATAGGCTAACAAACACAAATATTACCAGATACATTTCAGTCTGTCTGATGCTAACATTGCATCATCATTTCTTACATTTAACTTATTTATGAAGCACCGACTCACAAGCAAAACTGCCTCAAGGCTCAAAAAAGCAGGACAAATATGAGTAGATCTAACATTGTTTATGATTGTTATCAGCCCAGATCAGGAGGCAGAATTATTTTACTGATTCAAGTAAATAATACATCAAAACTTATAAATAAACCGATCAAGGTAAGAAGGTATACATTTATCCAATGAAAATTATGTTTTTAATATGTTCTTGTGCCATTTTTCTGATAATGAAGGACTAATTTACAGAAAGTGTGTCTCAAAATTAAATTTCGGTGTATTTTTGTATCCAAATCGTTTTGAATCGGGGAGAAATCAAAGCATATTTATGACGTAGGAAATACGCCGAACGTGCCAAAGGCTCCCTGCTTAGCTCCATTCTGTTGAATCCACTTGTAGATCCACGAACGTCTTTGTTTTCTTTGAGAGTTGCCAACTGGCTCAAAACAGCTGGATAGCTCTGATATTGCTTCCCATTTTCGTAGCAGCACTAATGTTAGGTTGGGGTTGTGAGAGTTCTCAGTAACAGGAAGGGTCCTGCCCATAACTCAGAGGCAAATTTCTTATGAACTACAGCCACCCTGCAGAAACTATGTCTTGGAAAACAAATGTTTTGAATTTGGCAAAAAAAAAGGCATACTTTATTTTTTTATGCATATTTTTTTTGCATAATTTGTCCGGGGGTGTGACTTATATCTGGTTTTTTTTGTTTTTGTTTGTTTTTTAATGAATAAATAACAACTCAGTTAAGTTAATTTCCACTCAGTTAAGCCTCACTCCAACTAAGTGGTTTGTTTTCACGGCGCACACGTGGTGTAGACCGCTAGCGTGTTATTGTAGTGCAACTACGACTAGAAAAGCAGCATTAATGGAGGTCATCCAGCATATACTAGATTCTTCCTATATTTCATGAAGATAAAGACGGTGACGGTAGTGAAGTGTGCATATATTCAGTTTATTATTGCTATCTATGCCGTTATTATGAGTTGACTTTCAAGATCAAATGTTTATTCTTGTTCCCATAGTTTGTTAAATAAATTTCACCCAAAACTGCGACTTATAGTCTGAAAAATACATGGGTCTTAATTGAAAGATCACTCGGAACACTTGAATTAGTTCAAAAGATGGTCAGAGTTCTTTAAGCGGTGTAGCTGAAAAGATTCTTTGCTAAAAATAAAATAAATGTCCAGCTTTGAGCCATTTAGCTAATCATTGAGCAAAAATGACAGCAACAGCTTCAGATGAAACAATGGGGATTAGACCAAATCAGGAGATAATCCCCATTGAGCTGCTGCCTAATCAGACTGAACTGTTGGAAGACGAGTAAAAGCTGATGATGGGACGATCCGCAGGTTTTTGCCTTTCTCCACCACCACCAAAAATAATAACGTCAACCTCCAACTCGGAGGCCAGAAAGTGCGGCGGAATGACACCGCTCACACGTTTGACAGGGATGAGAGGAAGTCTTCGGTTCTCCCGCCTCAGCCGATCAAAGTCTCATAAATAAATTACTCTTTCAGGAGCATCTACCAGCATGCGTTTGGAGAATAGGTGGATGCAAAGCACTCCTGATAAGCCGGCCCGACACCTGGGTGCATTGCAAAAAAGCAAAACAAATGAGCTCACGCCTGTCGCCCTGCAGTCAGGACGGGGAGAGGTGCTTTGTACACAGCCAGCGTCTGTGTTGTCACAATACGGACGCTTCACCGAAAAACACGGGCTCCTCCAAACTCAATGAATGAAATACGAGACGTGGTTCCCTCTATTCCAGCATCCGGTGAGAAGCCACTTAAAAAAAAGAAAATGTAGCTCCTCTGTCTGTCGCCTGACGGGCCTCCGTTATGTCTAATCGATGCTTTTCAGTCTCATTAGTGGCGTTTGAAGCCACAACACGTGCACTTCCTGTGCAGGAGCAGTGATGCTCTTACTTCTCTTTAGGGGCCAAAACCTTCCTGTATCCATTTTTCATCAGCCTTCAAAGTTGGTGAAGACTGTAGGGCTATAGTCCTCTGAAATATTTATCAAACATCCCCACCCATTTGTCAAGAAAATATATATATATATATATTTTTATTAGTAGCCAGTTCTTCTCAAGGAAATCCTTGCAGCTTTTATTTTGTCAATCAGTTTCAGACAACACCAGCAAATAAATGCAGCCAAAGCAGACAGGAGCTCCAGCTTTGATACCTTTGAGTCAATTATTCCAGTTATGGCCTATTGAGAACTGGATCAGCGTCTGCTTTGATTTCTTTATAAAATAAGATCCAGTCTAACGATATTGGGTAATCCAATTGCTTGAATGAAAGAGCCAACCTGACAGAAACCTCTGCTGCAGGCTGCAAATCTCCAAGCTCTGTTGGGATAGTGCTGCAGGCAGGATATTCCCTGCAAACTAGTGTTGCATCAAAATAAAAATATATTAAAAATAACAGTATATTGCATTTGGGGACATTAAAATGCGTGTGTTAAAACCTAAAGGCTCCCTATTCAAGGGTAGGTCGACTCGATTATAATCTTTATTGCTTTTTTATGGTAGACTGCAAAGGTGGAATGTCAGACCTGTAAACACAGAAGGCAGGAAGAGCACAAAAGAAATCACCTTAATTTCAAAATAAACGTCATGGAGTAGTGTTGCGCAATTATATAAAAACAGAAGTAAAACAGTTTGGTGCATTCAATAGAAATGGGGGGTAAAGTAGTTCTTTTTTTTTTGCTGCATCGCTTGTGCAGTGTGCATGCTCGATGCCCGTGCACCATGACGCTTCACGTGAACGGCGGACGGAGCTGCGGCTGTGGTCCGCGGGGTTGGAGTTGCCCTCACTTCCTACTTCACAGCTGCTGTCAGCGCGCGCGGCGAACGCCACCCGTCTTCCTCCGCCGCCTGCGAACTGTTTTCAGGCTACACATCTGCCGCTGCGGCGGGCTTAAAAAAAAAAAAACCCTCCGCGAGGCGGTCACACAGAAGCCTGTAGCGGAGGGTTTTTTCTTAATTGAGAAAAACAATACTTACATTTAACGACCCTGTCCGTCGTAGATAACTTCGGCTCATCATTCGGCTTGTTTTCGGACATTTCCAGTGATATATATATATTTATATCTAAAAAAAAATAAAAATTAAGATAGAGCTGAAATGAGGGTGAAAGCGGCCCCGGCGTGTCTCCTGCCGAAAAAACTCTCAACCGAGCGAAGAGACCGCAGTGAGCTCACTCGGTCCTATCAGAAGCCAAAAATACTTGCGACAGGGTTACAGTTTCACCGCTGGAGCTGAACGAGCTGCTCTGTCTGATTTACTGTTACTCTCCGCGAGCGCGGCGCACACAAACATGCTGCCACACGGAGACCCGCCCATCCAGCGCCAGAGCGCTCTTCCTATTGGTTTAGAGGCTTGGCTCGCCCCTGAACTACACACACTTTTTTTTTTTTTTCATCAAAGGGCCGTTTCTGTGTCAGCCTGGAACAAATGGGTGTGAATAACCGGTAATAAACCCGTAAAAATATGTAGTAAGGGATTGTGGATTGGAAATAATTAATTTATTAATACATAGATTTAATAAACGATTCAGGTTGGCGGAATCTGCCAACGAGGAAGCAAAAATGCGGTTAATTTGGGACAAAAAACTATTTAAAACATGAAGGGATGGAGAAATAGATTAAAAACAAACAAATATGATTAATTTATGAACAATTATTAAAGGAAAAATAAAATGTTAGGAAAAAACAATTCAATTATCACAGTTGAGATTTTTTATACTAATGCTAGTTATTTAACTGATATCATCTAGAATAGAATAGAATTTAAACATGGCTAAAAATTATAAAATTAAACCTTCCATTAGACTACTTAATTTGTGCAACAGTGGATGTTTTCTTCTGGTTTTGACCATTTAACTACTGAAATCCTGTTTATTATTTTTTTGTTTGTTTTTTGACAAATGTATTTTTATTTAGCCACAAATTAATTTCAAATTTCTGTTTTTAGTTACCAAAGAATTTCACTTTTATGCGCTTTTCTATCAATGAAAGATCTATCCATCTATCTATCTAGAGTAGAACAGAATAGATTTTAACTTTATTGTTATTGCACATCACAAGTACACAACAAAAGGTAGATTGCATTCATCCAGAGTGATTTACCAATATAAGTATACATACAAATTCTACCCAGTTAAGTAAAGCTTAGTTTTATTTTTAAATGAAATTTAGCATAATGACTACACTATTATACCTTTTCCAATTATTAAAGCTAAATGTAATTATAAAAACAGAAAATAAACACTGAAATGTATTTGAGTCATTAATCTAAGTATAATTGTGTAATAAGGATGATGTAGTTACAAGAAAAAATGTGAACTATAATGAGTTTGATCTGTTATGCTATATTAGTCAAAATGGGGAAACGAAACAATAAAAAAAATCAGTAAATAAAACTTATCTGAAATCAACCTGAGTTTTAGCATTTTTTCAACCCATTTTAAAAACTGTGTTGACATTAGGCAGGTCTTTTTATATTGCTCTAATCTACAATATGGTACTTTTGTTTTTAACATGTTCTTTTACTGTATCTGATGATGGAGGACATATATAAAAAATAGGCTTAATATTGGATTTCTGAGTGTTTTTTTATTAATATTAGGAATCAGGAGAAGTTGAAAAACATTCTGTTTGACAAGTATTTGCTGTAGAAAGTACATTAGGCGGGCTACAAGCTCCCTGCTTTCCTCCCGTCCGATGCATCCACTAGCAGACAAATAGATCCAAGTACGTCTTTGTTTTCCTCGTCCGATTTGGCATCAGGCTCAAAACTGTACGGCTGACAGCTCTGATATTGCTAAACATTTTTCCTGCACCGCTTATGTTAGGTTGGGGCTGTAAGTCAGGGAGAAAGCATGTAAACAGAGAGATCTGCGTTGTAAGTGAAGGGAAAGGGGGCGGAGTTGAATGGAGTTCTTCAAAATTATTACTGTGTTGTTATAAAACTATATGGCAAAATCCTATTTGTACTGAACCAGTACAACAGTGTTAAGGTCTGAGGAATTGCTGAAGGAAAATTGT
Source organism: Oryzias melastigma (assembly GCF_002922805.2). NCBI lineage: Eukaryota > Metazoa > Chordata > Actinopteri > Beloniformes > Adrianichthyidae > Oryzias > Oryzias melastigma. Next base: position 11,937,878 of record NC_050529.1, on the reverse strand, counting down.
CCAAAGGAGAAAAAAATTATGACTTGTTGCCATTTCATTAAAAAATTAAAGTTGCATTTGGGGTTATTGTTCCATATAACTCCAGTATTACAAATCTGATTATATGTTTTTTAAAAAAAAACATGTTTTAACTGCTTTTGATTAAATAAAGCTCAGTTAGAATAGCAAATCTCCTTTATTTCATGTTTAATTTAGATTTTTTAAATTACCATAACTTCTCCAAATCTTTGATAATCTAATATTTACACAACAAACAAAAGAAATGTAAGTCTGAGGTCAGCTTGATCAAGTTTCAAAGTTTTCCTTCAGATTAATCGGACTAGCATCCCCACACTCAGGTGTGCTCATCTGCAGATTTGCTCACCCTGACCCTCTTCTTGACAATCCAGGCTGATCATTAAAAATAATTCAATCTTCTCAGAACAGATGTAGAAGTCTGTGTTTGTTGGTGTCACTTTTAATCATTTAGACATATGAAGACGGGACTTTATTGCGCCTCTTTCCTACAAAAGAACTATTTAATTCATTTAAAGTCCGATGAGTCGCTGGGTAATGTAGTAATTGCCATTCTGTTCATTTTAATTTTTTAAAGTGCAAAATTAGTGCATTCTTTCCCTCAAAAGAGATTAAATAATGATAATTTCAGTTTAGTGTGTAAACAGAATTTTAATTTGTTTGAATGTTGATATTTTCTTGTCCTATTGTTTCTATAGAATGTAGTTTTTGACTCATTATAGCCAAACTAACAATTTATGCTTTCTTCGTGTTTTTTTGTTCTAATTTCTAAACAAAAATAAATGTATTTTATGTTTTATAGCCTTTAGTCATAGAAAGCAAGACTAAAAACTTAAAAATAAGATTCACAGATAAACGTCTAAAACATATAATTCGCTTGAGATTAATTGCATATTAATAAATAATATATATATATTTTTAATTGACATTTTTAAATATAGAGTTTAATGTAAAAACTACAGTGTATTTTGGTTGAATAGACTGTTTAAAGTAACTGTATGAAAAAGTTTTGCACATTTATAAACTCAATCACTCAAGCAGAACTTTAAACATTAGACCTATTCATCTTTCCCCAAAATATTCTATTAATTAATTAAATGTATAAATATGCATACTTTCCCATGGTAACACAATCACCAAACGTATTCATTCTGGGGTTCATAAACATTTTCAGGGATAAGCTCCAGCAACCCTTCAGGGTTAAGGGGTTACTGGAGCCTATTCCAGTGACTGTTGGGCAAAGGGTCGCCACACTCATTTTCACACCAATTTAGAGACACCAATGAATGTATGAAGTATATTTTTGGACTTTCGGACATAAACTACCTGGAGAACATGCAAACTCGAGCTGGGATTTGAACCAGAGATGACGGTGCAGCTCTGGGATGTTGATGTGACTCAGAACTTCATAGAAACTCAAAGTTATGATAACTATATAGTCATACTGCATTTAAAAATGACTCTTAAGACTGAACAGACCCGAACCCTTACGCCAACCATAAAGCCGCTCCATGCTCTCTGCAGTGGCTCCACCCTGAGGACAGGAAATAAAGTCGCTCATGTTTGTCCACTCATGCTAATGCAGGCAAAGTTTAACCCTATAGTCTGTTTGTTTAAGGCTTTACTGGTTGACTCTGCGCCACGCTGAAAGTGTCAACTGAACCCGAGTGAAAAAAAGGTTCCACTCCCTGTCTCAAGGTCTCCGAGCAGAGAAATGCTTGTAAGTGTTTGGATCTGCAAGCACAAGATAATCTGTCATGGTGACTCATCGTATGCACCAATTTGCATAGAAAATATCTCACCTTTTCCATTTTTTTTTTTTGCTCCACATTTGTGCGTTTGACTCATCTCGGCAGAAATGAATGGTGCTAAACTGCTATTAGGGAGACGCGGGTTTGGTCCGGGTCAGTCGTGCGGCAGGTGAAGACCATTAATGAAGCCTGGAGTTGAGCATGTCTCCCAGTGAGGGGCTGTGAGTGTGGCGGGTCAGGACATCCTTTCATCTGTGCCGAAGCTGGCCGCGTTCACACCACATCATTAGTTTTAACACGCCTCAGGTTCTAGTGCTTTCCTTCACAACCAAGACTTAATTAAACTTCGCTCAACTCCGCTTCTGCCGTTTACATTTCACCTGTTGTCGGTTTTGCCTTTTTCCTTTTCTGGTTGTCCCATCCACTTAGTCTTATTAGGAAATTCTGGAAAAAAATTGACTTTTTTTGACTGATGGGTCAAGAAATGTAGTAATTGTTAAATAAAAATGGTAATAAAATTGGTAATTTTTCTCTTGAATTTACCTTTTGAAGCTGTAAAATGCTAATATTTAAAATAAAAATAGAGTTTTGGGTGTTTTTATGATTGTTTTTCTCATAATGAAAAAGAAAATTTGGCTCAAAATTGCATTTTTATTCAAATCATTCTGAATCAGGAGCAGATGAAAAAATTCAATTTGAAAAAGATCATATTTGTGATGTATAAAATACAATGGGCGGTCCATGCTCTGCTCCAATGTAACGCCTCCACTTGTAGGTTGGGGATGTGAGAGTGTAAACAGAGAACTCTGAGCTACAAGAAGGGGGAGGGGGCGGGGTTGCCTCATAGTCCTGCCAACAACTCAGAGGTGAAATTCAAATTAACTACTGTTGCTCTACAAAAACGAAATTCCAGAAAATAACAGATTTTTTTTAGATTTTGGCTAAAAATCATAATTAAAATACCTCTGGAAATAATAATATAAATGTGTTCATTCGATATTGTATTATGTCTTTTAATGACAGATAAATAATGAAATTGTTTCATTAGGTTGTTAATTTGGTGATATCCAAAAAATATAATTTTGAGCAAAATTTGACTGTTCTGACCCATTTTTTAGGCCAATTAAGACAAAAATAACCCTTAAGAAGCTGCCATGTTGCTGTTTTCTTAATTTCTTGTTGTCTATTTAGTAGAGCACAACACCTATGTAAGAAAAGAACATTGTCCCTCAGTGTTAGAGAAGATACCACATAAAATCTGTGTTAGAAACTGGATCTAAAACAGCAAACCAGTTTACATTTAAATTTTAAAAGGCTCCCCCTGTAGCCTGATCTATGCAATTATGTTTTATTATTTTATCAATAACTTTTTTAATTGAAACTTGTTTTCTTATTGTATATAATTTTTATTTATATTTTAATAATACTTTTTTAAGTCTTGGTAGACAATTTTAGACCATTTTTAACTTGACAGATTAAAAAATAGGTGCTGGGCTAATTTTACCTTATTGCAGAGATACTTTTAACATGAAGGCCATGTCCTAAAATACTAGAATTTTTCAAACACCAGTAACAATGTGGCAGATTTCTACCAAAAAAAACATTTTTTTCTTGTCTTTTAAACAAAAATACGTTTATATTGGCCTATCGGGGAAACTACTCAATAAGGTTTGTTGATTTTGATTAAAAGACCACTGGGAAGTCTTTGAAAATAGGTCAAAAGGTGATTGAGTGGATGCTTTTTTTATCACTGCCCTCTGAAAAGTAAAGATTTGAATAGTCAGATTTCATTTCTCGAACACCATAACTACACATTTTCTGACCAAACCTCTTGGTACGAATGCTGTTTTACGTTTGTTCTGAAAGTTTGGCCCTAGCGTAGCTCCATAAGACTGCCCTCATGAGGAGAGTAAAAAACAAAAACAAAAGCAGTTTCTCTTACTTTAATGAAGCAGGAAACACTCTTATCTGGCGTCATCCTGTCAAACGGCCAGCCGATTTACATGATACTCGGAGGTAAAACCTGTCAACAAACAGCACTGCAGAAATGAACCAGACAGGTGAGCACTCCTTCTCTCCTTTTAGCAGATTACTGCTTCAAAACAACTAACAAACTGTATTTTATTTCAGCTAAAGATCTGTTGATCATCTATGAGACGGAGGCAAACCAGTGGGCCAGCTACCTGCTGTCAGTTTTCACGGGTCCAATCTCAGAGGCTGCGATCTGCTGCTATGACATTTCCACAGTCTCCAGTCGGCAAGATGACTACCTCCGCTTGTCCCAGTACACCTGCAAGCTGCTCATCCTCTCCAAAGGAATGCTGGAGAGTCTCTGCCAGCTGCGCTGCGGCTTCCTGGCCCGCATTTTGGTCCCTGCGTCGCAGGTGGTGGTGCTGCATTGTGGCGTGGATAGCCTGACCCCCCTGCTGGAGCTGGTGCCCCTGGACGGGAACCAGTTCCTGCAGATCTCCAGTGATCAAGACCCTCCTGAGTATCTGTCTGCGGTGACTGACATCATAAGAAAAGGTGAAACTCAATGGTTTCTTATTATTCTATATTTAACCCTTCTATTGTGTTTGGGTCAAATTGACCCATTTTCACACTTGAAAACAGGTCAATTTGGACACAAACACAATGTTTTGGGTTTTTTTGTTGCTTTTTTTAGTTTTGATTGGAATATTCCTCCTATTTTAACCTATTATTTCACTAAATGTTTCAAAACTTCTTTGTTTTTTTTCTCTGGAAACTTATCACTGTCCACAACCTTTGGAGGGAAACAAATCCTGCTTTGCATGAGACAGTTGCTTCTCAGAAACCTGTATGCTAACTTCTCCACTGGAGACGGAACACCTCGGATCTGAACTGCTCCAAATTCAGCAGAAACCCTCTCTCTGCTTTTTTTTTTCGGCCCGGCTGCTTGTCCACCGCCTCGTTCCTGGTGTTTCTAACTGTACTTGTTGTAAAAGATCCAAATGCGGAGGAAGTGGGCTTGTGTTTAAACAGGTGCATGAGCAGGAGGAAAATTTGATGCAAATGCAGACACCACTGATTACTCATTGCGAGCCATGCAAATTCAAAAGCACTCTGCAACACTCCACCGCATTGATACAGTGCTGCAGTTCAAACTGGGATCTCACAAGTAGTTCATTTTAAACGCACAACAGCTTCACCTCTTCAGACAGGTTTGTGCTGTTTAGTATTTGTCCATAAATATAACATGAAGCTGTTTGAAGGGCTTCAGGAGGAGCACTGAGTGCTTTCTGCATCTGCAATCAAACCAGATGCTTCATACATGGAAAGGTTGTTTTTAAATGTTGACAGGTTTGAATTTGGTTGTAGTTTATGTCTTTGACACCCCACTTAAAATGAACCAAACTGATGATAAAAGTGTTAAAACACGAGCGGAGGAACCAGCTGCTAGATACACAATAGGACCTCAGTGTGGAAAACAAAGCAAACAATTTCACAGCCTTAAATTAGATTACAGTCCCACTCTGATCATTGTTTGATTTAGTATAAACGTATTCACAGTGGTCTTTTAATTAGCAATATGGCATTCTAGCCAAAATAAAAAAATCAGCATCGATTTTCAAGGACATAGTTTCTCCAGAGCGGCAGGAGTTCATTCGAAATTTACTTTTGAGTCGTGGCGCCACCCCCTTCTTATCTCTGTAAACTCTGTTTACACTTTCTAGCTTACAGCCTCTCACAACCCCAACCGAACATTACCATTGCAACAAAAATGGCGGGCAAAGTTAGAACTATCCAGCCAGATGGCATCAGAAGAGAGCAGAGCAGGGAGCTTGAGGCCTGTCTATCGTATTTTCTGTCACTCCATTAGGCTTTTTCAAACTGCATTTTTTCTTGTGCTCCTGATTCAAAACGATTTAAATAAAGAAAAAGTGTACATCTTCCAATAGTAGCGCCCGTGCTTGTTCCAAAAATGTGGCAGCCGGCCCAGCGTTTATCAGAGACAGGTGGGGATCCCTTAAAGGAGCTTGCAGACTATTAGAGATCAGAGTCTAAAGTAATGAACATCTGGCATTCATTGGACACCATGGAAAGATATACGGTACTCAGAAATGCAATTTTAAGCTTAATTTTCTTAATACAGTATATGCCTCCATCAACAGAAAAATGCCATAAGTGCATGTTCAAAACATCAAAAACACAATTATCATCAGAGTGACTCTTTATCCAGTCTTAATCAAGACAAAAAGACTTTTGTTGGTGCAAAAAAGTTTCAATTTGGTCTCTTTACGTAGCACTTTTGAGAGTGGACCAAAGTGCCACCCGGTTACAAAAAAAGGCAGTGTTTTGTGAGAATTACTGTCTGAAACAAACAGGGGGAAAAAGCAAAATGAAGAAGAAAACAGAATGCATTACTTCCACCCTTCCACCTGCACAAGCTAAACAGAGGAATACATTTGGATCTGGAACCAAACAGCTCTGGTGTACATTCAGCAAATGAAATGTGGAGGCCTTAAAACAGTGAAACAGGAGTTTGGTTGGTTTGCATCCATCCATCTTCAGATCCCATTGAGTTTCTTTCGGTATCAAACCCCCAGATACAATTGGGTGAAGGCAGGCAAACCCTGAACAGGTCGCCAGTTTGTTGCAGGACCACACACTCATACTCAAATGCACACCTAGGGGCTATTTAGAGACACAGATTAACCTACAAATCATGTTTTTGGACTGTTGGAGACCATGCAAACTCCACACAGAAAGAACCACTGGACCACCATGCAACACACAACCCAATAATACGTTTAAGGAAAAAAAGGACCATAAAATTGCAGGAGGCTTTGGAAAAAGGTAGTACATACTGTCTTAGTTAGAAATGAGTCTCTTGGATGCTTTAAATATCTGGACATTCTCAAAGGAGCTTGGATCTGGAGTAGATACCCTATTTATCTATGGAAATGATGGAAATGTAAGAGAAAGCCAAAACTAATAAGAGGTGGGATAACTGGTTTCCTTGAAACCTAAACAGGGATGAGCAGCAGATGATCAGAATGGACAAAGGAATCTCCAATAGTTATCTTGTTGTAAAAAAAGCATGGTTCTTTGGTTGAATGTGGTTGAAAAGCAACATTTTGTAGATTTGGGGTATAAAATATGTAGCATTCACCCTTTACAGGTGGATCGGCCACATCAGCAAATGTCCATCCAGTGACACGTAAACCATCTGGAACACAGCAGAGGGCCAAGCAGCTGCTGTCCAGTGAAGCCAGCAAGGTCAGATCAAACCTTGTGGTTCTTCCCTCAAGAGTTCCTTGCGGGGTGAGAGGCATACCACTAGTCATTAAAATGGGTTTGCAAAGCTACCATGACATTAACGACAAAATTACCTTGTATGGCCTGTGTGGTAGAGCTCCGTGGAGTTGCATGTTCTTCTGAGAAGTCAAACTGTGGACTCTGACTGCGAGGTGGAGTTCAGCAATGGGGATCAGAGCATGAGAGTAAGGCCTGTTTGCTGGAACGAGAGGATCCTGTGCGTCGGCGCTCCAGGTGAGCAGAACAATACCACAAGACAGAAATTTGACGGGATGAAACGCTGTTCTGCTGTTGGCCTGCTTATGCATAATTGATGCATGCTTTCTGCTGCAGATTTTCCTGCGGGGAATGTGTCTGTGACTGTGTACAGTGGTCGGAAGTCACTAGGCAGCGCACAACTGCAGTACCACACAAACATGGAAGAATTCACCTGCCTTCTGTCAAAGGTAGCGGACCCTGTGGACTTTATGTGTCAGGTAAGGAAGTGCTTCCATTTGCTCTCAGGGGAAATATAGGGGAATTCCTTAAATGTTTTTGCTTACTGTTGCTAGCACAGTAACTGGTATTATTAGTATATCATGGTACATATTTGGTGTGTATACTGGTGTAGCTTTTTAAGCTAGAATATAGTGTTTGTACGCAAATCTTTGTAAGTGGTGCAGTGAAAACTGGGACCAGGATCGTCCTTTTTTTGGGCTAATTTTAAATGGTTAGCATTTGGGACTACATTAAAAATACAAACAAGCATGCTAAGCTAAACCAAGCTAGCATATAAACACGTATTATTTATGCTAACCGTGTTAAGTCACATTTACCAGGACACTAAGGCCCAATCAAGTTCATCCAGTTCATAAATAGTTAACATTCAATTTTTAACAATAGAAATGAACACAAACGTGACTTTAAAGACTTTTAGTTGTCCGGTTTGTCATAAAAACACAAAACTCAGCTTGTTTATCACTGAGATGTGATTGTCAGTAACATTTACAAAGAAACACTTGCTTGGCAAGATCTTTTGTGTGTCATTAATCGACATTTTACAGTCTGTATTTTCTTTATATAGGCTATGCCGAGATGTATTCAAATAAGTTCAGTTAAATATTAACTTAGTTAGAACTTGTCTTTGTTTCTCGCTCTCATCAGTAATCAGAACTGTTTGGAGCAACAAAAATTACTTTATTTACTGTGTTGTAATGCAGGTCTTAATTGAAAGTTTAAATTGTTTTTTTTAATTAAAAAGAAAATGTTCAGAAAACAATAACTGAAAATATTTTCTCTTGAAAACTGTCAGAAAAGTTAGAAGTCATGGCATAGATACTGTGATTATAGCAAGATAATTTAGAGTTAACTGGCTGTAGAAAAGCTCATCTAAAAATTTGGTTTTGATTAAGTTTACTTAAAAAAGAAAAAAAACAGATTTTTCTCATTTTTCCCCATTTTGATCATGTGTTACTTTATAATTTGCATTAACCCATGGTAAACCAGAGTCTTTTCAGTTTTTTCTTTTTGTTACTTTTAAGCTTTTTTTGGCAATGCTTGGTATCCATCTTTTTAGTACCACTTCAGCTTCTTATTTTATAAAAATATTTTTCATTATATTACACAATAGTTCCACAATTAATCAAAAACTCTCAATTCCAAGTGGTAAATTTATTCATTTTTACAACAAAAATCCCCCCAAAAAATGGGGATAAAACATATTTCTTAGTTGTATAGGAACATTTGAAACACGTAGAAACAAAATAAAAATGTTTAAATCCTCAAGCAAAGAAGAGACAAAATTAAATAATGTGACATTTGTCTAGAAAATAAGCGAAGCTCCAATCAAATTGTATGTATTTATTCCAATGGCCATCACAATTATGTGTCAAAACTCTTGCTATGTTTGTTTTAAACAAAATATTTCAAAGCTAAAAACCTTTTGAAACCTTCTCATTGAATTTTGAATAAAATGATACTATTGGGGGGTATTCTGTGTCATTCCCAGGTCATCACAAACTCCCAATGTGATTGGCAAACTCACCGGTGAGATTAGAAATTACTGAGGGTTAAATGCATTTTGAGTTCTTTTGGAATTTGTAAAGCTTTAAAAAAATCTCATTTGTGTAGTTGTGTACATGGTGCTTTAATTAAATAAAAAAAAAATCAAATAAAATCAAAATCAAATAAAATTTAAGAGTTAAAAAGTTAAGACAAACTTCCAGTGACAGATTCATTTTCACCGATGTTTATGGAAGGGTTTCGTTCTCGCTCTTGAATTGCAAGAACAGTCTGTTTCATCCGCCTTTCTGTTATGAAGACTTAATTTAATTATGTTGGTTTTGCTGAAGAAGCAAACTAGAGCCAGGAAAATAAAGAAATTGTCCAAAAAAACCAAAGAGACAGACACTTGATGCGTGCATGCCCAAATTGAATCTGGCATCTCTTACAACTCTATATTCCCATCCGATATAAATACAAACTCTACTTCCAGTTTACAATTCAGCTGGTAGTTTGCCTTATTAGTTGTGAAATTTATAAGCTTTATGCAGGATTTTTTTTTGTGTGTATGTGTTTTAGGCATTTCAGGTTTCCTCTGCGGACATGGTGGATAAGAAGCTGTCGTCGATGATGCTGGAGAGAATGCCAACGGGAGGCTTTGAGGCTCTGAAAACTGGAAACAAATACAAACAAGGTACTGTGAGTCACCATGACTGTCCTGGTGACTTGAACTCCTGTGAGCTCCAATTCTGTCAGGGTTTTATTCAAAATGAACATGGAAACGCAAATAACACATATAACAGAATTGTTTTATGAAAGATGGTAATACTAATACATCAATCTACTAGTACGTCCAATCCTTCTCCTTTTGTTCATGCGATGACAAGAGCTGAACATATTGGAAGGCATTTCTGTTGCATGATGAACAATATCCAGAGGGGAAAAATACAGGTTACCGTTAAGTCTTGGCTCATTACTTGCCAGACTGATGGTTTTATCAGGTCCTGAGATTGATCCTTAAGTCTGAGAAAAGGGCAGGAGGAGACGTTGCCTTGACGATCAGGTCAATACCTGCTTTCAAACTACTTTTCTTTGACTCCTGAGTGCGTTACATTGTCAGCATCACTTCACGTCACCGCAGGAGAAAAGTAAAGGACAACTTACTGTGAAGAAATCTGTTTACCAACCTGAATAAAAAAATGTCCGCCACGCAGATGTGCCCTCACTCCTCCATTTCGCTGCTCGCTATGGCTTCAGAGGCGTCTCCAAGCTGCTTCTGCAGTGTCCAGGTGCCAAGCAGGCGCTGCGAACGGCCGACTGTCACGGACAAACCCCCACCGAGATCGCCAAGAGTCACGGCCACACGGAGCTTCACGTCTTATTGAGGGAGACGCTGGTAATTGTTTCCACATTTGCTGCTTTCATTGAGTCTCTGTTGTTCAACATTTTTCTGTTTTTGGACTGTCTGAAGCTCTGCAGCATGGAGTTTGTCAATGAAACAGAAAATTCCTGTTTACAGCCACTTCATTAATCCCTTTAACTCCAATTCAGAGATCATCTTGAGAATGGATTATAGTCCATCTCTCTTCTTATTCTATAATAGGTTTGGCCCTTGTAGCATACCTCCACCACGGTTAAGCAGTCTGTGCAGAACACAGCTCAGTTTGTCTGAATACATTCAGATAATTAACCACTAATGCAGAGATTTCTTTGCATGACGGCTCTGGGGTTATTTTTTCTGTGTGTGTGTTAATCTGAAGATTTCTGCTCATCTTTGCTAATGAGAGACCATTGAAATGTAACTTTTCCTGCATGCACAAGCATCCCCAAGTCTGATTAATCTGAAGGAACTTTATATTGTAAAATTGTTATGAGGAGAAAAAAAAAATCCACAAATCTATTTAAACAGATCTCTATATTATCTTTTACTTCTAACGCTAAGAACTTCTGCAAAATAGCAATACATATAGTTAAGGTTATGAACTGTAATAAATGTAAATGAAACACAATTATTTACTTTTTATTACACACAACACTATGCAAATTCTGAAACAAACACAAAAGGAACCCATGCAAGTTCTCCATTTCACATACTCACCTTTTTCAGCATCTTTAGCCAGATTGAACACTTCCCTTCAGAAGTAGTTTTGTGTAAAGTTGAGATTAATAGTATGTTTAGTTTTGAAAAACTTCCAGGAAAGAGCTCAAACCAACAATAAACCTTGCAACAAAAACTCTTTCAGACACGTTTTTTGCTTTTTGGCCTCAAAAATTAAACTGCATCCACTGCTGCATTATTTTGTAACAAACCGTGGAGATAAAGAGCAGAATATGTTTCTTGAGCCTATCAAAGAATACAGAAACTTTATGGTAAAGTCTTAGTCACAAATTTAGTGGAGTGGCTGCATCTTGAGGAGCACAGATGTGTTTTGCAGTTCCGTTGACAACTTTAAGGAATGGCATAAAATGGAACGTCCTAATTTTTGTGCATGTGGTAAATATAGTCTGAAGTATTTGTAAGGATAAGAATGTTGCCCTGATGGCACACTATAGTAGTTAGTAAGGCGTGCGCACTGGGTTCTTATCAACCATGCAAATGCTGCGCCCATTGGGTGTGTACGTAGTGTACAACTCCTTAATGGATGCCTGTAGGATGCCTACACAAACGTATATTGTCTACATTCCTTGATCACCTCCCCAGAGACAATATTTACTGTAAATCTTAATCATTACACCATAATATTAGGCAAAAACAGTCAACATCAATGATTGACATATATCATATTATTTTATATTCTGGACATCAGGTAAATGTATACAAATGTAATGAGTCAGGCAGCAGGCAACTAAAACAGAAACTTTGTCTATAAACGTCACTGATCTGAAACTTACCAGCACTTCCAGGTCTAACATAATATTTAAACCCAGTTGTTGAATCCTATCAATGTAACAATTACAACAGTCTAATTTATAGAGTTTCATTTGTTAAATTCTCTGTTTTTATTCAACATTTGCTGACGCTTCAGGCCAACATACGGAGTGTCTGGCCTTGAGGGAAATGGCGACGCTCCTGCAGCTGTTCCTGAGGTCTTTTTTCTTTTGTTGCAAGGAATAGATAGTTTGATCAGAACACTTGTATCGGTGTTGGCTGTAAAATAAGCTAAGACGAGGAAAACCAAGATGTATGTGGATCTCTGATGTCCTCCATCATGAGAAAAATGCCCCAAGAACATGTTAAAACACCAAAAAAACATTTTTCATCAGACAAATCTTGTATGTGAAGCTATGTGAAGCCTGTTGGAGAAACTCTGCATGCTCCTGGACTTCCATTTACCAATCTGTAAACTCCACTTCCTCCCAATTAATCAACCGCGATGCATCAGTGATTTGGATGCTGGTACGGCAGCACTCTGTCAATAAATCCAAGACGGATAAGTCCCCTGCCTCTCACGGAGGCTGAATCACTTACAAGACCTGCGTCAGATCCACTCGTCAGCCCTGGCATCACACTTCTTTGTTAATTAGCTGTGAATGGCTCCAGTGGGGAAAACTGAATTATTCAGGGAAATAGCTCGAACACAAAGAAAGAAAATGTTCAGCTCATATCTGCAATAGGCTTTGGACTGCGGTATTGAGAATGGTTAATTACTAACATAAACGCACAAGGTCTTTTCTTTTTTATACTTCAACATCATCACAGTTTTGCAGAAGTACCAGGCTGCGTCTAAAAAAACTGAGCGGGCTCTCAGATGTGGAGCAGACCTTGACAGATATAAATTAGCTTGCAACTGTGAGGCCTCAAAAGACCGCAGAAAGCCATATATATTCTGCATACTGCACTGAAGAGACCTAGATTATGAGACGTCCAATGTGCTAGTTCAGACATTTATGAAGTCTTCTGAAATTACTTTGCATATTGAGTCTATAACTGCTCCAGCAAGGTGGTAAAATTGAAGCATTTTATTAATGTTTTTTATGGTCGTTTCTCTAAAGTCATGTAAGGATAATAAAATATAACTTGACGCAGGTCAGGAGGATGGATGGGAAAATGTGTATTTGGACAGACGCTTTTGGCACAAGCGTTCCCTTTAAACAACCCAGTTCCATGCAGAGGTTACTGGCAAATACCCGGGATAATGAGTTCAATATTTGTACTGAATTAGGCTTCAGTCCCAGTATTTCACTGATCCAGATCCTTCTACAAACTCCATGCAAGCTAGCAGACTCACAAAAATACAGCAGATTCTGATGCTTCGGTTTAATCAGCGAAAACCATAAAACACATTTGTTCAGTGGTCTCTTATATGTTGCTCCATTTAGGAGTAGCAACAACAAATTACCTGCTTTCATCTGATCCTCTCCTCCATATCCAACCAACTTCATGTCCACCCTCAGTACATCCATGAACCTCATCTTTGGTCTCTTTCTTACCATCTCAATCAGTATTTATCTCCAAAACATCTTTCATGACCAGCTCATCTGATAGACTCATCTAGAAGATGCTGTGTGGCTCATCCAAGAAGCTTTAACAGTTTTTAACTGGATGTGGGAAAGTTGAGCTCATTTACAGACTGAATACTAGTGACAGAATCCTCTTTTTATAATACGTCAAACACATGTCAAATACAAGTCAAATACATGTCAACCAATACATTGAGAACAAAGGCTTCTTCTTGATTGTAAACAAACTCTGGTACAGTTCACTTTAGTGTGAACGCAGAAGACTCTTTTAACCTCCGTCCAATTTGTATCTACAGACTTTTTTGATGCCAGTTCAATTTGCCACGTTCAGTACCACTCCGCCACCTCTTTTGACACACGTCCAGTTAACGTATACCACTCTTATAATGCACATCCACCACCTTTTTGGACACCTGTCCAACTCTGCCTCTTTTAAAAAAAAACATCCGGGCACAATTATTGATTTTCTCTTCCATTATGAATTTTCAAACGGTTGGTACTTTTATGAAATGAAGAGGACACTATCCATACATCACTACCAAATCCAAGTCTCTGATAGGATGCAAGAGTTATGAACGCAGAAGCCCAGAAGGCGCATTTACAATCGTTTACATAGACTTTTTATTGAAAGTGGTCAATTGAACATAGCATTACGGTTTAAGAAACTATCTCAAGTTTTAGAGGAAGGTTCTGTAGAAATGTCTTCATGCTAGTCTGACCAACAGTCTTAAAAAAACACTGCACTCTGCTTTTGATTCTCCGTATCAGCAGCTGAAGGCTGACTTTTTATTTTATTAGAGTAAAAACACTCAAGGTTCGAAGGCTTTTTATTTTACTTCTAAAGCTCTACGTCGACAAGCTCTGAATTTATCTGGAAGACCTTCTGCTGTTTCACACATCTGCACCGTCCATTCACACCCCTGGTTAAATAAATAAGTACCAGTTGCTCATCCAGACTGTATCACAAAAATGACCGCACGGACAATGCTCAGCATCTGATGGTTAAAACGGGTTAATCCCTCCCTTCTACCTGTTGCGCCCGCTAAGGACGTCTCTCTCGTCAGTTAATGCATTCGCTGCAGCCGATACCTGATTTGCAGTTCTAGGAACAGCACAATATTGTAATTGAGTCATGATTGGCTGTGTTGCTTGGAAACGGCAGACAGGGTAGAGGAGCAACAGGGAGGTGGTGGTGGTGGGGGCAGCTCAATTCAACTGAGCTACTGTATTTCTCATCAATCTGGAGCTTTATGTAGGCTTTTGTTATTGAATTAAGCCCACATAATCTCCGGCTGACGGAGTTTTTCAAAAGATTGCATTTAATCACACGCCCGCTTGTTATCAGAACCTTTTGTTGCAATAAAAAAAGAGATCATTCGGAGGCACTAAAACTGTTTGCTGTGAAATAAATTGTTTTTGTTGTGCTTATCCGCAGCTAAAACGGTGAGTTTATCACACGTGTTCTAATTATTGGGATGCTGTCTGACATCCAGCCACGGGTCCGGACTTGCTCGCTAAATGATATGTTTGGAGGAAAAAGGGGGAAGATTTCCTGATTTCATAATTACCCTGATCATGTCCCTGTCTCCAAGCATGCAATTAGCAAATAGGAAGCAGCAGTTTGACAGTCACAGCAAAGCCTGCTCTATGATGCAGACGGAGCTTCGGAGTCCACCTTGTCTGCTGCAGGTCAAACGCAGATGTTGTTCACAAAATGAAAACTTTGTTTTTCAGCTGTCCTTGCTTTTATGTCATCTGTCACATTAGTGGAACCAATTATTATATAATTGTGCAATAAACTATGTTTTTTGGCAGCACTTAGTTACATGTTCTCGTGTTACAGAAGATGCTGAACCCCGGCGAGGCCAACGCAGATCACGATGTGTATGAAATGATGGGCAATACAGGTGAGCGGACAAAAGAAGCTGCAAATGGAACCGTTTGTTTGGTGTTTTTCCTTTTCCTCTCCCCGCCAGCATAACATTACACTGATTTTCCATTTCTTTCCGAGCCGCTGAAGTGTCCTCTTGTTGACCGTGACGTCCCATTGGCGTGCAAGGTGACACTGAAGCAACTCTTTCCATCACAGATGTACAGAAACAGGAGCCAGGTGAGGGCAGTGAGGCAGAGGAGGAAGACGAGGATGAAGAGGATCTTTACACGCCGCTGGAGGCCAATGACGACACCAGCTCTGAGAATGCCGTGGTTATTGCCAATCGCCCGCCGGCCCCCGCTCCGAGACCGGAGAGCTCGGAAATGAAGAACAGCAAGGTGCCTTTCATAGCTCAAGGTAATGTCAGAATACATTTTTTTAATATAGATGCCGCCATGTTGGAACCAGAAAACGTCTGTAAGCAGTGACTGGTCCAAATCAGATTGAGTCATTGTTTCTATGGCAACCACTATTACCAATAAGTGTTGGGAAAATTCTGTCAATCAAATGTTTAGAACGTTAGATGTGACACCACATACTTTTATGGTTGGTCAGTTCAGAACTAGAATAACTTGGTCTACAGAAAAAAATGAGTAAACCTCATTTTTTTTCTTTATAATGTTTCAGTGATTGAGCCAGAAATTGAAAAAAAAAAATGTATAGCTATCCATTTAGGAAAGTTATAATAAAAAAACTAAAAGATGCAACTCTTTAGAGAAATATTTCAGAATTTATACATACAATTTTATATATATATATATGACTTTGTAGAATACTTGAATGTAGTTTTGGCTGTTAATTCTCAAAACATTTATATACACAAAACTATTACTATTTCTTAATTTACTGTGATAACACTTAAAAACTAATGAAAAAGTTGAAATACTGGATTTTATTTTTGAATAATGTTCACAAAGTAGTTCGGACTCACATAAAACCTCATGTTTTTCTTTATAATTTTTCAGTGATTGACACCGCAGAGAAACTGGTTAATAAAAACAAAAACAAAAAAGGAGGAATTTAGTATGGATAGTATGGATATAAAATATGGATAAAAAAACGTGTAATATTCATGTTTTTATAAATGTTCATTTGTTAAAAAATCCACATCAACAACTTTTTCATAATTTTTTGCCAGTTCAATGTGTTCAAAGTCTATAAAACTAATATAAATGTTAAAATATTGGAAGAATTTTCTTGTTAAATATTGTCAGCAGTGCGCTTTTGTTAGCATACATGCTACTGGAAGTGCAATTCCTGAACTTTTTTCCACTTAGTTTAAAAAGAAAAAAAAATCATAGTAAAAATTGGATATGAAGAGAAATATTTTTTCATTTTTTAAGAAAATAGTAATAGTAATAATATTTAACATAGATAAAAGCTATGTTGGAGCAAATTCAAGAGAAAAATGTATCTGATTAAGTAGAGTGACATCTAGTGGTCAATGGGGTCCAATACAACCCCCCAAAAACCCATCTGTAGAAATGGATGGTTTCATCCTGTTTCAGGATAAAAGTTTTTTTAAATAAAGCTTTTACAATGAGCTACTAAATATGTTATAGTAATGTTATGTTTTGAAACTAGTTACAAACTTGATTTTAGAAGACATTTAAGTCCAGATCACATTTTTTTTTTGTAAAAACATTTGTTAAAAAAAGCTAATGCAGTGTTCCAAACAAAATGAAAATTTTATTTAATGTCATTAACTCACAGTACTAACTGTTAGTTTAAGTTAGAAAGTATTTTTTCTGCTGCAGAAAATTTAACTGATGTAATTTGGATAAAGAAAAAAAAGAGGAAATAAATGCCTTAAAAAATAATCGAGATTTATCAAACGGTTGTTGATTTAAAATAAAAAAGGGGGAAAAAAATCTTTATTTTTAACCATAATCGGATCGTTTTGACACACAGACACAGTGAGGCCAAAAGCAGACTCTTTTGTCCCCTCTAACCATTCAATTTCAACTCTGTGAATATTTTATGATCTATTCAAAAGTGACCGGGATTATTAAAGCTCATAAATTATTCCAGTCCAGGATTAATTGCTTGAATCAGTCTATTACTTGGAGCTCAGAATCATCAAAGCAGTGGATTAAATCAGTCCACAGCCTCTCCTCGTGGAGTTTTCATTGAGGTTGCTGGAATTTACCCGTCCCTCTTTCTAATGGGCCCTCCGAAGCCAAACGAAGCCTCCAGTTCCCAGAGCCTTCTGCATTAGAGACGAGGGCTGGAGCTGCCACCATCTGCAACTAATCTTGGCCACAGCGAGGCCTAGCCGGCCAGAAAAAGTCATTACGCACCGTTTTCCATCGTCCCTGTCCCCGGAGTACACCAGAAAGAGGAGAGCTTTCCATCTGCGGACACGGCAGAGCTTCGAATCACACGAGGATCACATTTTGCTCCTCGTTTTCTCGCCGCAAGTGAATGAGGGAAGAGGACGGAGTTGTCAGGGAGCTGGAGTGGAACATGGAGCAGCGATGCGTGCTGCTCCAGGAGACGCAGAGGAGAGTGGGGTTTGGATGAATCAGACCACAAAGTTCACTATTTCTTGAATGAGGCAGGATGAAGGGGGATCGTGGATTATAATCTTAATCTTCTCTCAGAGAAGTAATCTAGTTTGTCATTAGTTACCAAAATCCATCAGAAAAACGTTATTTTTATTGCTTAAACTTTCATTTTGAACCGGCTCTCCTTTGCAACGATCATTTTTTTAGATTTTGGCTCCATCATGTGGAAATTCAGGTGAACTGCATCTACAAAACTTTCATTTTTAGATGTTTTTATGATCTTACATTCATCTCGTTTGCTCAGTGTTTCAGAAGAAGAAGACCATTCCGCCGGTGGACAGGGATCTCTATTCACTCCCCACCAAACAAGGTTCAAACTCTTCTTTCTGATTAATCTCTCAGACATTAGAGGTTATTTTACT
Source organism: Oryzias melastigma (assembly GCF_002922805.2). Lineage (NCBI taxonomy): Eukaryota > Metazoa > Chordata > Actinopteri > Beloniformes > Adrianichthyidae > Oryzias > Oryzias melastigma. Next base: position 11,919,529 of record NC_050529.1, on the reverse strand, counting down.
GTCTATTTGTCATATAGTTTTTAAGTTACAACCTAAATTTAATAGAAACATCTGAAAAAATAAGAACAAGTCCAAACTTTTCAGAGATATATTCAATTTTATACACACACACACACACACATATATATATATATTGGCTTTAAATGTAACCACAAAACGGTCTCAAAACAAACTATTAACGTTTTGCTGCATTAATTCGTGGGTAATGCTCATTTTTAGTTTTTTAAAGGAAAAAAAGTTAAGTTAAAGTCATTTGGACGTCAGCAAAAAATAATTAAACCTTTCTAACAATTGAGCAACATTAATAAAAATAAACATATGACTATTCTATATTAAAAGTTTATTTGATAACATTGAAAAGATTAATTTTAAGCAATATTTTGTGAACTTTCTATTTTTAAATAAGTATAATCATATAGTATTAGAATTATGCATTTCTCAGACCACTAGGGACAGTAAAGGACTTTTCCAAAATGGCTGCCCCCATGAAATCTCAAAAACACTTTTGGCTGGAAAATATTTTAGCTAATTTTCTAAACTTTACAGTGAGAATAACTCTGCTATTGTTGCTAATTTATTTAATTGGCTACCTACTGTAATGAAATAACATAAGATTTGTTGATATTTAATTTGTTATAATCCAGTTACACCATGTTAAAAATGTGTGGATCAAATTTGTGACTGAGTGGGGAAATAAGCAGCTTTTTTTTCTGAACATTGGTGTTAATATTTTTGTTTTGCTTGATGTGAGCAAAAACTTAAATACCCAACATATCATAATTGATACTATCTATAGCTCATAAAATAAGGTGTAAAATGCGTTTGTTGACTTATTAAAATTAATATTTTTCTTTATTTATCCATACATACATACATATCACCTACCTATGTTGAAATAATAGAAATTTCAACTCGATCATTTTTACAACTGTTCTCTCTTAAAAAGCAGGAAAAAATACAATAAAAGAGGAAAAAAATACCGGTAAATAAAATATAATTGACTATGCAATTCTTTGTGGAATTTAAAGGGTTTAAAATTATTTTAATAAAAAAAATCTGTAATTTTGGATTAAGTGGGCTTTAAGAGACAGAAATCTTTTTTTCATCTCTACTGATTTGTTTTCAGTCATTTTTAAGAAATTCTTAGCTCCTCGTGATATATTTACACTTATGAAGTGTCGTTTCTTCCAGTGCAAGACCAAGAAGGCAGCGTCCCCCCCACCTATGACTCTTTCGTGATGCAAAGAGACTGGCCGACCATGAGGCTCAAGGAGAAGGTGAAGCCAGTTTCGCCGCCGACCTCGGGTGAAGCTGCTGGAGTGACTGGCAGCCAGCACACTGAGAGGAGCACAGATGGAGGAGGAGGCGGGAGTTGAGCAATCATGCATGTCTGCTATGTGTAGAAGGTCATGCAGCAGACATGCAAAGCCGCTGATGGAGATGATTGAACAGGGGCCATCAGCATAAATCACAGATCTATATTAAGTTAATAAAAAACTAATAGAAAATCATGTTACAATATAATGATAAATGTGTTTTTGTGTTAATTTTCCCTTTAATTTAGGTCAGTTTTTGCAAAAATCGCATCTGTGGGATGAAAACCTCCTGATTTGGGGGATCAACATGTGCTCTATCAATATTTTAAATAATTATTTAGACTTTCTACTCTTTTTTCTTTGTCAAATATTGACGTCATTGTATTTCTAAAACAGAAATGTTTGGATACATTTAAATAAAACTTAGTTTTAAAAGAAAAAAACAGCACAATCTGTACTTTATAAACCAAACTTCATTATTTAACGACCAAGGAATGATTGGATTCTGCCCCCTAGTGTTCAAAGAGGCGTCTTACACTTACAGGAATTTTAAAGATGTCTTTTTGACATATTTTTAACAAGAAATACTCTTAAAAATATTTTTTAACCATATATATGTCTTGAAATGTTAGAAGTTTCAACTGAATATTTTTTCCAACTGTTGCCTCCTAAAAACAAGACAAAACATTTAAACACAAGAAAAAAACAAACAAAAAATATACAATATAACTAAATTGCAGGCTTTCATTTCAAAATGTCTTTACTATATTATTTATTTTAATAAAAATGTAACTTGTTCAAAAATAAAAATATAAAAACAGATGAAGCAACCACATTTTGCTATTCAATTTTAACAGATGATGGTTCACACTATAAAACATTTGACTGTTTAGGGATTTCATGACAGTTTTTGTGATTTTATCAGGTCTCTTTTTAGAGTCCCATCTTTTGATCTATTTTTAAAATATGTCCTCGATCATCAGAAAAACACCAAAAAGACAATTTTCATCCGAGTGGGTCTTTGATTTTTCCTGAACACTGAAACTCTGTTGCTCCTGAGCTGACATATAAAGGCTAATTTGTTTTCAGTGAGTACAAATTAGCAGAAGGAGACTGAGCAAAGTGAATAACAGTCACACTATACAAAAAAAATAAATATTTTTTTAAATCAAATTGTTGCAGTAAAATATTAAAAGGTTAAAAACAGAATGATCTGTGTTGTTGCAGCAAAAGAGTCACTCCATCGCTGCCAGCGTCAGCAGCAAGGACTACGATGACAGCGTCTATGGTGAGCATTCAGCTTCTCTGGATGTGAAAACAGAGCTTTACTGTCATCTCAGAGGCCTTTTCCCTGCATAGTAAATTGCTAACCTCTAAAAAAATAAATCTTCTCTTCCTACAGATAGAATCCAAATTGCTCAACCCAAGCCAGGTGAGTCAGTTCAGTAAAGAGGCTTGTTGCTGTTTTGATTTAAATTAGTTTCTGTCCACTATTCATAATATTTGACTTCTCTGCTTCCAAAAGGGATGGAAAAAGAAGGCAAGAGAAGAAACAAGTTGGATTCTGATTTCTACAGCCAGCCTCTTAAAGGACACAACGTGGGTTAAACAGAAATATATTTAAAAACATACTTTAAGCTACTGCAAACCCAAAATGTTAAAATTTAATCAAATTATCGCTCTTTTTTTTGTTTTCCAGAGGTTTCGAAAAATTGATAAACGATAAAAATATGTCCTGGACCAGTCCACTGAATCTGCCCGACCATTCCCACCTGGTCGCGCTCTTGTTGTGGCAGAGCCAACTCCCTTTATCAATCACATCGGCACTTCCTGCTGCACTTCCTACTTCTGCTGTAGGCCAAAACCGTTGGCCCACTGGTTGTTCCTGTTCGGGTAAAGTCATCTTTCATCTTTATAAGACCCTCTACCCGCTCTCTGGTCAGTTTTTTCTTTTCCCCCTCTGGAACTGTTTACCGTCCATCTTATTGAATGGTAACCACCCATGGACCTCCAATTGAGAAGACCTCTGTGGAAAAAGAATTGAAACACAACCCTGAAAGAGGAACTCCAAAAATCTGGAACTTTGAAAAGGAAACAGAGCTCTGGACATTTCTGCACTGCTGCATCGATTAACGTTTTGTTTGTTGTTGTTTTTTGTCTAATATTTTCCATAACATCAATTGATTATTATACTTCTATGTTGCGTTTTGTCTCCACAGACTCTGGGTTAATCCCAATAAGAGTTACATCTGCAAATCATCTGCAATTAAAGTTTGACCATTTGACTTCTAATTTATAGCAATATTGATTTAAATATTTGTTTTTAAGTAGTGGAATTATTGAAATTGTATCATTTAAGTTGCATTTGTGTGTAAATGTTTAAAACTGAAGATACAGAATTCACACATGAGTTTAAGAAAGACTAAAATAAAAGCTAAATTAACTGCTATAAGCTAAAGATCTTGAAGTGTAATCTTAAATTGCTAGGAAAGTAGACTATCAAAACAAGCATCAAATATTTTTGGTAACGTTAATCACATCTAAAAAGAATATTTCTATCTCTATAACAGCAATGCTATATATTATAGCTTTTTATGAAACAGATTAATGGTAAACATCACATATGGTCTTTTACAACTGTCGATATACATTATAAATAGCTTTATCAGCACAACAGTAAACAAAAAGAAAGAAAGAAAAGTCAATTATTTTGATCCATTCAATTCAATTTTGAGTTTACACATTTATACCTATTTGTTAAGAAATACATTAATAATCTACTATATGTTTTAAATATATATATATTAATATGATACTGTTCACATACTGTAAAATATATTAGTGAAATAATGAGATTGTTACAGTGTTAAATGTTTTTTCAAAAGGAGAAGTTCTAGCAAAGATGTTCAGATCATTAACATTGTAAACATTGTTCTGCTTCTCCAGGAGGGCGTTTCAGTTTGGCCACTAGGTGGCGATCGTGCTTTGGTAGTACACCTTATTCCAGAAGAAGAAGAAAGTATAAGCAAAAAAAACAGAAAAAGAAGGAACAAAAATGTATAGTTTTGCAAAATTTTCCTGCACATTTTCATTATAGGGCTGCCGCAAACGATTATTTTAGTAGTTGACTAATCACCGATTATTTTGGAGATGTTCCCTTCAGCAGAATTTCGCTGTGATGGGGTAGATGTTGCAAGGACGCACAGGCAAAATTTAGCTTTGTGCTAATGTTAGCTTAGCTTACCTAGATGACGACCCCTCTTCAGCATTATCATACTCAGTAACAATGTGCTTCCTTTTCAGGCGTTCATTGGCATGTTGTTATGGTACCAGAGTCTTCCTTTAACCTCCAGTGACATCACTACTGATCTGTATTAGCACTACTGCACATGTGTGTTAAAGACAATGGCATTAAAAAACACGTTTCGTAGTTTTGAGGGAAAAAAAAAGATGAATTACTATTGCATTAGTTGTCGACTATTTTTTTGGTCGTGACTAATCGACTAATCCTGCCAGCCATAATTTTCATTTAAAAAAAAACTGCTGATATTATATTAAGTTAATAAGACCAAAAGTTCTGAATTAGCTCATATATTTGGCTAAAATTAAGACCCAAACAAGTGTAGAAAAAGAAGAAATAATAAAAATGAACAATAAAAATGATATTTAGATGTCAGAAATAAATGTAGAATATTTACTATACTTATTCATATAGATCCTGCTAATGTAAAAATATCTTTTTTAAACCAAATATAAGACAACTTATTTAAAAAAAAAAAATCAACAAAATCTGTTCATATCTTTCCTTGTTGGCTTGAAAACTTCCCTCTAGAGGGCACCACAGCTGTGTTTTCCCCCTGCAACAACAAAGCCATCTGGTGAGCGCTGAGGCACCTGCTGACCTCCTGTTGGCCAGGAAGCAAACTATGGAAAATGCATCCATACATGTTTATGAATGTAAACAGCGAGTTAAGAAACACTCATGTGGAGGGTGAGAACATCAATGGAGTGCCTCTGGCTGTGCCCGCCTGCAAACAGGAAGCATGTGTTGATTTCAGCACAAGCCAAGGATGTGTCAAAATGAACGTGTGAATAAAGAGAAGGGAAAATGAAAAACGCACTGAGATGAATGGAAGCATTCACAGAGGGGTACTGTTAGAGCAAGCGGGCGCAGAATTAAAGGTCAGAGGCTGTTGCTCTTTGGATTCAGCTGCCTCACTGCAACGAGCACTATTGTTCATAGGAACACTTCAGGAAAATCCTGACATGTTTATCCATACTTTTGATCAGAAGAAAGTTCAAGCTTTAAAAGTTTTCCAAAGTTTATTCTAAGCCACATTTATTTCTTAATTTAAAGCAAAACATGAGCAAACGTTGCAGTTCCTCTTATGGCCACTAGAGGCTGGCATTACAATGAAGGAAACACTTAAAATCTAGGGCACTAGACAGTCCTGAACTATATAGTTTTTTAGTATTTAGGGAGTAGGGATGGAATTCACACACTGCCTTTAAGATCTTTAAGATTCAAAATGTTGAGATTTTTTTTAAATTATGAAACCAGCCTTGATAAGATCATGTATTGACTGGTGAAATGAGAGCTTCACGAAGTCAGATTAATGCAACAAAACACATCAGTGCTTTCATTACAAGCAGCAGCAGCAGCAGCAGCAGCTGTTAATCAATCATTAATGCCTTTAAATCAGATGGATTTATCATAAGTTGTCATGGATGATACATTTTTAATTAATAAACATTAACAGGTAAACTATGAAAAGCTATGAAACAAGACTTTATTTGTCAATAAAATAAAAAAAATCTGGACGTTACTACCGCTTGATGACGTCATCAATAGCTGCCGGTTATCTACGTTAGCATTTGCGTAGCAGCTAACACCTGGAAAATACATAACTTTGGTTTTATAACTTTAAAAAGTCACGCTAAAACAAAAAGTCATGACTTACATTTAAGTATAAACTTCTGTGCTTCAGAGCGTCCACGTGAAGAAGTCTGTTTCCCCTAACACAGTGCAACGAGGATCACTCTTGGGGCGAAGGGATACACATCCCTCCACCACTACAGCTACAGCTTAAAAAATCTATTTTGGACACCCCTACTCCTCCAAATACCCCTACAATTGGAGGAGTAATTTGCATTCCCAAACCAACCGACTGTAGGACAGATGCAGATAAATGCTCACACTCATAGAAGAAAGCGCAAAAACAATCAAATTTGACACTAGCTTACTCAAAAACTAACCTTGTGTCCAAATTCACTCGCTACTTAGTGCTCTACATAGTGCGTACGCCATTTTATGGAGTAGGCCGAATCCACAATTCCAAAATCTTGAAATTTCCCAGAAGTCTCTGCAGTGGGCATTGAAGTTCTCTAGATTAGCTAACATAGACCACAATCCCTTTATGTGAAAAAAAGTATTTCAATTAATTTATTTTTGAAAGCAATCCATGTTTCCATCATTAGAATACAGTAGATTCAAAAATAGTTTTCGTAAAATTTTCATATTTATTAAGCTTTTACTGTTAAATCGGTGAAGTCATATTTGCCATAAACAGACAAAAAAAAAGGAGTGAGCATGGTGCTTTTAAAATCCAGGGCACTGGATAGTCCCGCCCGATAAGTTTTTTCAAGTCATTTCTAAGCAATGTGTTTGCTAACGTCTCCTAGCTTGCGCCTCCCTTTTATTTTATTACAATTTCACTGTGAAGCGTCAAAAAATGTAGTTATTAAATTGTTTATTTATATACATTGTACCAATATCTGTGTTTGAAGGTAGAACTGTAACATTTCATGAAACATGCAAACAAACATGCTAACAACATGCTAGCAAGGTTGAAAATCTAAGATAAAAACAGGCTAATTTGCTGTATTAAACTTGAGCTTTTGAACATACACTGAAGAAAAAAAAAAGGTTTTGCCATCATTTCTGAACCTACTGAGGCAGTTTTTTCTCACGCAAACAGACACCAGTTTGTTGGCTGGTGAATGAATGAATCTGAACTGCATGGGGAATTCAGTGAATGCACGGCTAAACCCGCGCTCGGTGCTGAAGCCCAGGCTGAGCCGTGAGCCAACAGAGCAGCTGGGTACACGCCGGGCACATTTTTCTGTTCAATCATGCTCTTTGTGAATAATATGTATTAATGCCTCTCCCACTCTGACCTGCCAGTTTGCCTTTGGAGATGATCCGGCTTCAGGACCCCATGGCATTTTGGGCATATGTTTGTCTGTCACCTGCAGAGTTTGATTTCAGCGCGCAAGTCGGAGAAAAGCTTTGAGTCGTCACGTATGTAAATGTCTCAGCGCCTCCGAAAGAAGCCATTCCCCAGTCGCAGCAAGACAATGAGGAGGATTCAGTGGCATGCATCGCCCACACCAAACACGCCTGGATCTGAGGGCATCAAAGGGGGAGATGAGAGACCGACTGTGTCGGGTTTCAAAAGCCTGCGGTGTATTTCCACTGAGAACAAAAAAAATCTATTTATTTTCAGATATTTATTTTGACTGGATTATTACAAATGTATTCAAACCATTTACTTATTTTATTTTCAAATCCAGATGATCCAAATAAAAAAACTCTATTTAATTAAAAAAAAAAAAATCAATAAAGTCAGGAACACAGGTTTGTAAAAAACTTTATGTAGGCAGCTGTAAAGACAATTGTTTAAAAAAAAGTTAAAAGAATAAACCATAAAAAAAAGATTCAACATGGAACAGCAAAGTATGGTATGGAAGCCTGTTCGGGCCACTTTAAAAAATTCCAATAATCAAATTTATGACTTGTCTATCTCATAATTTATACTTCCTTTTTTCAACATTTTTTACTAGTCAAGTCCTAACTTGTACTCATTTGATTTTTTTTACGCAGCTTCCATACCATACTTTGCAGTTTTATGTCCAATCTTTAAATTCATTTTTTCATTCGTTTGTTCAATTGGATTATTTTTTTTTAATGTGGCAACATACTTCTATAGAAACAGACTCAAACAGTATGATCAGATTTTAAGAAACTTTCTTTCTCTAGAGAAATTAAAGCCAAGATTTAATAAATCTAATGAATACAAATAATGAAAAAATAAAAACTCAATCATACCCTATTAAAAACATAAAAGTGGTATTTTTATTTGTTGTATAATTGATTTATTTGTTTTTAAAGGCAGCTGTAGATACAGCTTATCCAGTCAAAAAACATTACCACAAAGATTAATACCTCTGATGATGACATAAAAACACAAGATTTTGCCTTTTTCTAACATTGCTGCCAATATTTTTTCGCTCACATCAGCTCCCACCAACTGTGAGACAGAGCAATTTAACCTTAAGTCAAAATCCTGACTTTTATGTGATGGACAGAGCTGGTTATCACTATAACTGACATTTCTAGATTTAAATATGAGCTTTTGACCAGAAAGGCTTTTATTTTGTAAAGATCAATGAAAAGCCTCCTAAATTGTGACAAAAATGAACAAATCCGCCACAGAAATCATGGAAAGTTGCTTAACTTTCACAGACATGTTCAAACTGGACTAATAACCCACAAATTCACGGAAAAACAGTGAAAATAAAACTGGCAGTAGTTTGACAGGTGATTGCCCGACACCCCCCCCCCCATTGACATTTAAAAAATATGGGATTTGGTGGAATAAAAAAAAGTATTCCTGAGACAACCCATGTGCTTCTGGTTTATTTCCAACGCATTCTCATTCCCAACTCATATATGGACGTCTGGTTCGGGCCCCCTCTGTATCACATTTTGCTGTTTTGGGTGTCCCCAACTCGTCGTTCTTTGACATGCTGGCTGTTCCTATTAAATCAGGGATCCCCCACCTAAAGAATATGTAAAACAAATGCATCATGGTGTAAAAGTACCTTCAAATTCTTCAGTTTCAGTTCCTTTCACCCTGTTTTCCAATCAGACATGGTTAGGCAAAGAACCAGGCTTTTAAACGGTCAATGCATCAGTCACAATGTCACAGCTCTTAACTGCAGACGGCTTTTATCAATTTGAAACATGGCAGCTCAGTCTGTTGCCCCGGTCATCTGCAGAGGCCCCGGAAACATCCCTGGTTCCACACATTGCTATCCAGTGGAGAGGTGCGCGCAAACAGAAACGTACAGATTTGGGTGAATACATTAAGGCCCGTGGGATGTTCCCACCTCGACGGCCCGGTCCTCTCTCCAGTCGTCAGATTAGGGTGGAGGATTGCACACAGCTGCTCCCCAACATCCCAGATAGGAATCAGTTAATTTCACAGTCAGTGGCATTCTTTCATCCCCTAATCCACGGGCGGCGTACAGTTAGAGGAGAAGCTGGCCACCTCTTTGGAGATGACATTAAATAAAAAAAAAAAGTAGCACATTAGTGCCTAGATCATTGACTGTATAATATAACTGGACTGAGTGGCCCCTCCCCCCTGGAATTCCTAACAGTAAGTACCCACTGGTTCCAAGAAGCCAAAATCCCATAGACTTGAAGTAAGAAATAAACAGTCAATGGTATTTGCTCCTGGTAATTTGTCAATTTTGTGAGTACAAATTAAAAACCTAGTAAATAAAAAAAAATATTTATATATAACTTTTGGAGGGAATCAAATGCATCTTTCCAGACAAATTTCACCTGCAGACTTCCAAACTTTTAAACCACTTCATACAAATTCCACTTTTCCTCCCACTTCTACACTGCAAGAGGCCACCGCGTTCAGACTTAATTTAATGTTCTTCATTGCACGATTCCTCATCGTGTTCACCCTGTCTGAAGTCATCCGTTTCACCCGTTTCGTCTGACCCCAACATCCATTTGCGGAGCAATTATTCACCCAAGTTCAAACAGGGGACAAAAAGGTACTTAACAGTAAAAGAGGAGTGGAGGGAGAAGTGGGGAGGGGGTGGGGGGTATGAATCAAAAGGCGAGGAAATGGAATTCACTGTACAAACGTCGAGGGAATTTCAATGTCCGAGGAGGCACAGTGGAGCTCTGTTCGGTCCTCATACTCAAACGGGGGGGTGAGAAGAGCAGCGACCGCGGCGGGAAACATCCATTCTGACAAGTCCTTCCAAACACTGAAAAGCCCAGAAGTGAGCTCTGTTTGTTTAAGAGGCAACTAACACAGAAATCTGCACACGTTTTAATAATTTACTTAAATATAGAGGACATTTTTGGTGTTTTAATGCATTAAAAAATAAAAATTCAGCTGCTTTTTGATTAAAAAAATGTTTCTCCAGTTTTATTAAACTAAAATGCTAAATACATCATATACTAGAAATATGATGATAGATACAATCTTCAATCTTCAGATCTACTGTAAAAGAATTTCCAGTCGTCTTTTAATTATGATTATGTCATTTTTAGCTTTAATATTTTTTAAAAACAGTAGTTTTCTATGACAGTTTTTACAGAGTGGCAGTTGTTCAATAGAAATTTACACTGAGTTGTGGGAGGAACCATTGGCACGGAGCAAACCCGCCCCCCTTCCCCTCCCCATAACTGAGAGCTCGTAGAATTTTCTACACCCCAAATCTGATCTTTTAAGTGCTGGGTATCGCCAATAATTCCAGAATCAATTCAATTCCAATTTTTTAAAATTGTTTCAATTAAATTCAGTTCAGTTTTGAGTTTACACATTTGTCTGGAAATACATGAATAATCTCTCTATATATATGTTGTGAAGATGGGAATTCCCATTGTACGTTAGCATCAAGCTAGATTGATCTCTACTTTTATGGATCGGTTATGATCTATTAAGCTTAGATCGATTATTCAATTTCATTAACCCACCCCCTTTGTTTTTAAACAAAATGTTTTCGTCTGCTCCTGATTCACAGCAATTTGAATAAAGAAATCCTCAGAAATACAATTTTAAGCGCAGTTTTCATTATATATATATCCTCCATCATCAGAAAAATGCCACAAAAACATGTTTAAAAACACCCAAAAAAATCATTTTATCTTTGATAAAAACAAAAAAGTAAGTTTCAACTGCTGATAAATTAGGTGAAAGAACATGGTTGTACCCTTTTGCTCTCCTTTAATTTTGATTAATGGTGATCTTAAAAGATTCCCATTAGGAGGGCAGCACCTTGCCTGTTTTACAAATGAGCCCTTTCGGTATACATGACTTTTAAATGGATATATATTGTTATTTTATCTTTGTTATATTATTCTGGTTTACTTCATCTCCTTGATGAAGGCCCGAGTTTAAAATGACACCGCTGGGACTGTTGCTTCATGAAAACGCTCATCCATACCACAGCTGGAGAATAATCAGAGCTTTGAGTTTTTTGCATCACTTCTAAAGCAACGTATAGTGTGTCGTTAGAAAAACAAATCTTTGCAATCTGCAAATCTCTACAGATTGGGTGATTTTTGAAAGACTGGCAGGAAACGTTGATGCACATCGCCTCACAAAATGAAGTCTGTGGAATCATGGGAGTCTTTTGGATCATTTCATGATGACAAAACAAAGTGATTTCAAAACAAAGACGAAAGGACAAGGAGACAAAAATGGCAAGGGAAAAGTGACAATCTGAATATAATTTTTTTTTTTAAGTTTATACATCCATTAACAACACAAATTAGGAAAAAAAATGAGAAAAATAAACTAAAAATACTAAAAAAGTAGAAATGAGGCAATACAAGTTGTCCAAACAAGGGTCTATGTTCATGCAAGTGAACTGTAGTGCGGTTTAGCACAGTGTGAACACAGATTGGTTCGCTGGCTCTAAGAAGCCAATATCCCATAGACTTCTACAGAGAAATAAACAGCTTTTTAACATGTCCTGATTTTTTTCGTGATATTTTTTATGAAGTGCAAGTTATTAAGTTAAAAAACAGACCAGTCAGATTCCTCAAAAAAAGTATCTGGTCTCATATTGAACATTTGAAACATTTGACCGATTCTCCTGAAATTGCTTTCAAGTGGACGAGGGGTGAACTTCCAACAAGCTCACTCCTGAGTAAATGGCGTATACTTGTATAGCGCTTTCTACCCTCCTTCGAGGGCCCAAAGCGCTTCACAGTCACAGACCCATTCACCCATTCACGCACACATTCACACACCGGTGGTGGCTCCGCTGCCAAACACCGGCGCCAACCTCCCACCAGGGCAATTCGGGGTTCAGTGTCTTGCCCAAGGACACTTCGACACATGGGTGGGCAAGGCGGAGTCGAACCCGCTCACTTCTGATCAGGAGTCGACCGCCCTACCACTGCACCACGGCCGCCCAGCAAGTGGCGAGATTGGTGGCCAAAGAAATGGTGACTCAGACTAACTCGGACCTGCTTACTGACGTCCTCTGGCTCCAACGTGTCGTCCGTACCACAAAAATATGGCGACTGCATTGACTTCATTTGGTTGGAGATGTCATATGCAGTCAATGGTCTGCATAAACAGCTCATTCATTTGCTTCAGTTAAAACTTGGCTAGTTTCTGGTTAGCAGAATATAATCCGGACCAAACTAGTAAATTAAAACCTGTATATAGAGGTGGTTATGATCCTCTTTGCAGTACGGTTAGCTCACAGAGCGAATATGAACTGGCTCCAATTCAGCTCAACCCCTAAAGTTATCAACCTTTTAAGCCCAAAAAGCCACTGTATTCTTTAGCACCAGAGCTGTGTCTGCCGACATCTAAAAAAAACACACGGTCTTTGATATACCGTTAACGTGTATATGGACCCCAGGAAGAATAGTCTCAACCGAAGGTGAGATTATTCTTCCTGGGGATCCTTAAATAAATAAATAAAACTGGATCAACATGAATTAGCTGATTTTGATGCAGAGAAAAGTAGCTTTTAATATTGGCTTTTCACCGATATGCAACACGTTACTAACGTGCCATAACGTGCTGTTTTTCTCCATTGCAGGATTCGCTGGAATTACGTTAATTGCGTAAACGGTTGAAGAGTTAAGATAGCTAAAGCTCTACAGGTGCATAAACAGGACATACATCAATCAAAAGGTGTGGAAATTGATTTTGAAACAGTTACTCTAAACATTTAAAAAGATTTAAAACAATGTGTAACTGTAACGTGAGAATAATTATTCTGAAGAGTATTCAACACAAGGCTTCTATAATATTATCATCAGAAAAAAAGGTTACAAGGACACATTTTCATAGGAATGGGTCTTAAACTAATGAAATAACTGGAAGTCTCAATGATTTTATCTTTTTCCTGGTTAGAGACGGTTCCTTCTACTGACAAGCAGCTGGTCCAACCATGTGAAATTCCCACGCAATTTGGTCTGCTCTTGACAGTGCAGTGTGAAAGCAAACAAAACCCAATCAGAAAGTTTTTCCAACACATCAAAGAGATTTACCATAAATCTTAAGTCACAGAACTAGGAAGCTTAAATTGAGGAACATCAGATCAGGAATTATTTCTGCTGTTGATGTAGGTGGATGAAAACAGAAATAGATGCTTCTAGAAATAATCCTAATTGACTAATGGAAAAATAACCTGCAGTTATTTTGTTGGCTGACAGTTGGTCTGTCACCTGCAGTTACAGATAACACGTGAAATCCAGCCATTCTAAATGAATCCTTTATCGTTCTCAGAAATATTAGAGATGTGCATCTGCTTAAAAAAAAAACAACTAAAAAATGAATAGTCAGTACTTTGAAATACAACAAATCTTAAACAGAAACTGGTTTTATGACCTTTGTATTTTTTATTGATAAAATTTGTGGTAAAATCGATTCAACTTAAAGCCAAAAACAACCCCTGAGGCGTTTCCTGCTCGGGCTGCTTCCCACCTATATCCTCTTTAATGAATCAGCTCCATCCTGATTGATGTTGTGAAGGCCAGCAGCTCCGGCACTGATCCTCTCACCTCTCGTCTCCTCGGAGCCGGTCCCAGCCTGGCATCTGCGAAAGGGCACAGGTACGCCATCCTGCGCGCCCTTGTCTCGCCCCCGCCTATTTGAAAGGAAGCCAAGACTGACCCTACACTTCCTGCCAAGAACCCCTGTCTGCGGGCCCCGGGCACCAGACTCAGGGGCCCACACTGGCCTTTTTTTGAGGCTTTGGGAAGATTAATAGGCCTCCTCCATGGAGTGCCTTTGTGGGGCAGCGCCCAGGCGTGTTCAAGCTGTTGGGTTTGTCGGAGACGAAAAGAGAGGCGGATAATTCCTCTGCAGGTCAGTGTGTCTGTTGCTGCTCTGCATTTTCAATGACTTGGAAAGGTCACATCCAGGCTAGAAAACACCACGAGCCTTAAAGCCGCCGCGTTTAAAGCAAAACCAGGAGAGCAGAGGAAACTCTTGAAGAGTTTTTTTTATTTTTTATTTTTTTTAATCTGTGTGGTAATCTTAACCCGCTGGATGATCCTGCAACTACAGCTGAGCAATCACAAGGCGCAGCCACACAACGCCGCCCGCCACCAGTTCAGTTTGGCTTATGGATTAATGCAAAAAAAAAATGGTGGCAACAAGCACGCAAATCTACATATCATATTTGCACAGCCGTTTTGCAGAACAAGGGACTAATCGCACGCAAATACGCGGGTCGCAAAAACATGGCACTACAGATTTATTCTTCTGAAGTTTTCTTTCCCCTCTCCGCCTGCAAAAACCCAAACCCGAGCCAACTCTGAAACATTTCTGGATTTTATGCGACGGGGAGGGCTTTTTGGCCTGAAACCCAGTTAATGATTTTTTTTTTTTGCACTTGGTTGCAGGTGAGGGCTTTTGATTCTCGTCG
>NC_050529.1:11895713-11904485 GCF_002922805.2 Oryzias melastigma | reverse complement strand
AAAAAAAAAAAAAAAAAACAGGCTGGAATACGTGTGTGCGTGCGCACGTGTGCGCTGAGCGGCTCCAGGTGCCAGGGTGTGAAGAGATCAGCCAATCCCTGCTCTCGCCCGGAGCTGGATGGTGGCCACGGCGTTATTAAAAGCTACGGGTGAGCTTTTGCTGCTCCACACTCCAAACAATTTATGAAAAAAACAGAAATAATACATTTTTTTGACTTTCCAAACAATGCAGCTTTGGGTAGTAGTTTCCCACAGGGGGAAAAGTGAATTTTTTGCTGTTATTTTTCTGATAAACAAAGCACTGAATCAGTGCCACCATCCATCTGGATGAGCTGATAAGAAAACGACTTATGGGTCATCATCGCATGATTGATGTCTCCATCTCGCTGCTCTTTGCAGCCAATGATAATTCTGAGTGATATTATTTCCATAAACATCATTATGAGTCAGAGCAATTCCATCTCTTTACTCAGGACGACTGGGAAAGCTGAAGTGCCTTTGATGAGATGAGATCACGTTTTCGAGGGAGCTGCGTTTTCTTTGCCCGTAGCCAAAAACAGCCTAATTGTGTTTTGTCCCATATGTGAATTATTATTAACGACGATTCATTTGCTACACTTCCTTTGCCAATTTTCTAAATTAAAAAAATTGCACGTTGAGATTTACATTCCCTGTAATTTTTTTCAGTGCCGGCTTCCAGCGTCGCCATGGCAACTTCCAATCAGTAAGTATGGCAGAGCCTGCTGGCCGTGTGCTTGGCGCGAGGCTCTGAGAGGCGCAGGTGGAGCACATATGGAACAATGGCCCGGCGTTAAAAAAAAAAAAAAGAAGAAGAAGAAGAAGCACCCTGCCCGCCTGTATGTGCCAGCAGTGCCCATTTTAATCCCACCGTTACCTTCTAGCGTTCTCTGATGGAGATGTTCAGATGCAATCACCGCCTCAGACTTGGAGCTGGGCCCACGCCAGATTTCACTTGACAAGAAAAAAAAAAAAAAAATTCAGACCTGAGGAGCTTTATTAAAGCAAAACTGAAGCAATAAAAAGTTCCATCTAATCCGTCATTTTACACCTTACAACATCTAAAACTTTCATTTTTTTCTCCCATTTCATCCTTATATTGTGTTTAGGCAAACACAACATACAGGTCTTCTTGAGACTTTCAATCCAGGTAAATTCAGGACCTTAAATGCGTTTATGGGACATATGGCTCGTAGTAATGCTATGGAAATTGCAGGCAAACACAGTAAATAAATCAATCATCCAAGGAGCCCTTATCTATCACTGCACATTTAAGCAGGCAGCTACTATGTAGGTTAATTAAAGCACAATGGCCGAGGAGAGGACCTGGCACCCATCCTGCTTGTGTTTAAGCCTTCTCAAGGCCCGCTGGGCCGGAGCTTTCTATAGCCAGATGAAATTTGCCCCCCACCCCATCACCCACTGAATACATAAATCATCCATAAGGGTCTCGGCTACGACCCGAAATTTCATAAACAATGCCGTTTGTCCGCAAATGTCCCAGAAAAAAAACTGCTGGATACTCTTAAAAGTTTACACTGCGCTCCTCTGCACTTCATCTACGGCCGCGCGGAGTCCTGCACGTTATTTTAAGTCGTCGCATCTGGTTTTGGAACAAATCAATTACAGCGCTGTGCCCTGTCTGGAGGGAAATTGGGTATGAAAGTGGAGATTTGCTTTTATGTTTGGTTTGAGCCCTGAGATAAGAATGAGTGATGGTCGGGTGAGGGCTGGAAGAAGCGGCCACATATTTCACTGGATAAAAACAACAAGAAAAAAAAGTGCAGTTCTAGACCTAAAATAACCTGAGAGTCTAATAGAGAAGCAATGAGTTCTTAGGTTATGCAGCTTTTATTTTACATAATAAACTGCTGGTATTAATTTATGACACGTGCTTTGACCTCTTGACCTGGTCCACCTTCTAAAAGAGATTTCCATCTTAATATGTCTTAATGAAGGCTCATGATGATAATGCTGGATTATTATGGGAAATGCACTAATATCCATCATTCAAATATCATGGGGGGCTTTATTTATATATTTTGTTTATATTAGAGTACATTATTTGCACATCATTATAAAATGTTTGACCAACTTAAAACTAGGTAAGAACTAAATGTCTTGGCAATTGTCAAATAAATGAAAAAATAAATGTTTTTTCAATAGAACAAGGTTGCAGTACCATTGATTTTACACTTTATTGACAACACTATCTTGATTTTAAAGCCTTTCTCTTCACAGTTCAGCATATTAAACTTAAAAAAACCTAGCTAAAACTACAAATGTGAACACCAGCTTAAACTTTATAAAAGGCCATTAATGCTCAACATGATTGAATTTTGTAATCATTATAATTAAATAGTAGTTTTTATACTTGTTGAAAGTGTAGAAACATTTTTTGTGCTTGCGTTTGCTAAGCTAGCATTAGCCGTGGACTACAATAGCCTACCTCAGAGCTGGAAAAGTTTGAATGTTCCTCAAGAATCAAGAATCTTTATTGTCATTTATGCAGAGCAAAATGAAATTTCTGCCAGCAGGTCTTTGCTAAAATTTTAGAAAGAATAAGATAAGTATAATATATACAAGGTGCATTACAGTTAAAAGACACGGTGAAAGGGAAGTGGACATTGCACAACAGTTAAGGTGCTGCAAGAACATAAATAAAAATAAATAAGTCAGTGCACAGAGACCTGAGAGTTATTGTTGAGTCTATTTCCTTAGACTTAGGGTGGGTGGGTGGATGGACTTCACGGCTCTGGGGAAGAAGCTGTGTTTAAAAAAAAAAAAAAAAAGTTGTTTTCTTTAACATTATTAAATTATAAATAGAGAAAAATGTATTTTTGAAGTTAGCTTTAAAAAAAATGCTAGTTTGCTTGTAGTTAGCATAACTACTAGCAAAAATGTGCCTCTGAAGGGTAATTTAGTTGTGTTCTTTTCTACTTTTAAAATTTTAAGGCTGATTATGAATAATTATAACTCTGGTGGTTACTATATTCTCCCCAAAAAATAAATAAATAAAAGCTGATTAAGTGAAGTATTGAGGTTTTTGCTAGGCTAACAGAGGTTAGCTTTTCATCCCACTCCCGCTGGTCATAATTTGAACAGAATTATAGAACAAAATGTTGGGAAATTGTCTTATTTTTGTTGCTGGAATTTCCACAAATTCTTTGAAAATTCACACATTTATTTTCTCAAAATATTTACTGGGTCCACCAATCCTGAAATGTTCTTGAATGGTTTCAGCCAGAAAGTGTTCGGTACCAGAACTGCCAGAGATTTGGGACCCAATATGATACTCTGGCATGGAAGACGTTGCCCAAGTCACCGATGTTTGAGAGAAAATCTTTGCTATGACCCATAACGTGAAGTGGAATAGACCAAAAATTTTCTCAGAGAGAGGTAAAATGGAGAATTTGAGCTAACATTATCAAGATAGATCAAGGCAGAGATTTGATTCATGCTGCTATGCTTACTAGACAGTGGACAGCAGAAAGCACTGATGCAACCAAAATTCATGTTGTACTTCAAACCCTATACAAGTCCACAAAATACAGTTCAAGATAGTCAATTTGCACCAAGAAGCAATTAAAAAGGCTTTCAGATGAACATTAGCATCATCCCAATCTCATCTCCCACACTGGGAGGATCAGAGTGGAGGCACCCGGCAGATACAACTCCTTGTGGCCCTCGGTTGTCACTGATAACAACTGTATCTCATTATCCTCCTTGTGGGGGCTGCAGAGGTAGAGGCGACCATAAACACCATCTTTCCACAATGGACCGTTCACCGACAAAAGGCACTCTCAGAGGTTTGAACCCAAGCCAACTGCTCTGTTCTTGTTGCCATGCACAGCAGATGTCTCGGAGAGTCTCAGGAAGGTTACAGATCTATGCTCCTCATAGATCGGTGAGCTCTTTGAGCATCTGCAAGACAACTTACGTTTGCTGTTTTTTTTTTTTCTGAGATTGAGTTCAGAGCATGTTTATTAGTCTACAGCATGATTTGACCTCAAAGATTGAGTGCATTGACCTCAAAAGATTTTTTGGGACATTTGAAGAGGGATTTTCTTCGAAAAACTAACATAATATTCAATTTTGCATGGAGCTCTTTATATCAAAAAGATCAAATGCTAGATTGATCAAAGAAAATGTCAAATGAAGAACGGGCCTGATCAAAAGCTTCCAAAATCTACTTCAACTTTCTGACAAGTGACACTTGAAACTGAAAAAAAAATGCCTTTAAACATCCTTTTCAACAACTCCAGCAATTATTAAAAACGTGAAACAAATCAATCATTACTGAGCGTTCGGTACCTCTGCTTTCATTAGAAAATCATATAGATTAAATGTTAATCATAGCTAACTCTATAACCAGTGGGCTTCTGCCAAAAAGACAGATGGACCATTAATGAGTACGGCGAAGCGATCTTAGTCGGTACACGGATGTGGGGATGCAACAACAAGCACAACACCACGCCTGGCTTTCAGAAAGCTTACATTTATTTAGACAAAAACAGAAAAAGATCATCGGTGCGAGAGCTGCTTCTCTCTGAGAGTCGAAGGGTGTGTTGTTGAGAATGTAGAAACAAGAACGCGGGTTTGTTTTGGGATGTTTTCGTAGAAGAGACTGCCGCGTGAGACGGCGGAGGATTTGGCGGCAACACCTGTCACGCGCGTTCAGCGTCAGATATTAGCACCCCGTCTCTTTTGCTGGTGTGTGAATGATGAATAATTAGGGTCGTTTAAAAATCTGCTTATTAGTTTTAACCAGGTTATATTGGACATCTGTCTGTGAGAGTGGATGTAATTGGTTTCCAGCGTACTGTACGGAGGAGCACAGCGGCTGACAGACAAGAGAAGCTGCTACGTGTGACGCAGTTTCCATGCGTGGGCCTCGCGTATGAACGGACTCCATCAAGATGAAAGTTGCAGCAGTAACAGCACACATATGTCCGCGCGCGAGGAGCTCCGTGGCGTGTTATTGGCACCGTGTTTGCATCAGGTCTGATAACATATGTTTGGAACTCAGGAGGCTTTCGGCAGGGATGGGGGAAAATAGCGCCGTGTTTGAAGTCAATCGCCGCATTAAGCAGGGAAGCGGCGCAGTTGTGTGGAGATGCTCTCTTGTTCAAAGGGATGGAAAGGAACAGCTCCAGGGAGCGGCCAACATCAAGAGCTGACCCCGGCGCCGTTTCCCGCTACCTTCTGCCGCGCATCCCGTCGCCGTATGCTGCGATTCCCAAAGACCGGCAGGCCTGAGCCATCTGGCTTCACATGGGCTTCCCCCGGACGCACATCGGGAATCCAAAACGATGCCACCTCCCTGTCTCTTCCCTTCCCTCTGCGCCTGCACTTCATCCCTGCCTCAGTGCGGCTCAAGTGGAAAAGGGGTCTGCTCTCCAAGTGATCCCAGTTGCCCTTTCCCTTTTTAATCCCCTTGTGATGGGATCCGGGAGGAGCCCTTTACATTTGGAGGGAAGTGGTCAATATTTTTGCAGATGAAGGAACCTCCCCCTGGTTTGATCCACCTTGTGTCCTGGTTCATTACCTGACTTTTAGAGTGTTTGTTTTTGTCTTTTTTGCTCTCCAGTCCACGTTAAAAAAATCAAGATTCCC
The DNA here is from genome assembly GCF_002922805.2 of Oryzias melastigma. NCBI lineage: Eukaryota > Metazoa > Chordata > Actinopteri > Beloniformes > Adrianichthyidae > Oryzias > Oryzias melastigma. The sequence goes on along the minus strand of NC_050529.1, from coordinate 11,898,851 downwards.
TTTACCACCTCAGTTGGAGCTTCGACTCATTAGACTTCATTCTCTTGTGGACTGAAAACCCCTTTCAGGGTTGCGGTGGCAGTGTTGAAAGTGATGACAGACACACAAAGACAGAAGAGGCTCCAGGAAGAGAGCAGTGGTGGAGCTGAGCAGTGGGTTCTGTGGGCCCGCCACAGATTTCACACTCCTTTTGTGCATCTCTTTCTCTTCCTCTCCTCTGGGCGTCGCCACAGCGGGGAATTCAATTCCCTAATAACTCGCGAATCAAAGTTGGACAGCAGCACCGCTGAGCGCCATAAAGGAAGCAGTGGAGTGGCTGGCCATTCATTCATCCGGGCCCATTACAACGCGGACCAGATGGACACCGCGTGTCACCGTGTGACATCTCAAGACAGCGGCGGCCGCCTGCCTGCCCAGCACGGAAAAAGATGAAAGTTGCGAGGGAGACGGCAGGCAGGTCGTGTCAAAGAGAGACAGATCTGATCAACAACTGCACATAGATGATATCAAAGTGGTTGAAGCATGTGGCGTGATGCATCTGGTATTCTAGCAAACAGAAGCTAGCGCGGCTGCCAATGCTCCTCCCCCCCCGCCTGCCTCAAGCGGCCTCAAGCCAGAGAAGATGCAACCGGCTTGTGTTTTAAACCCACATGAGGAGGGGCTTCTTTCAGTTTGGCTTCATTGTCCTGGGGTGATTCTTGAGGGATGTGGGGGTATTGGAATTCCTGTGTATTTCCAGTAGTACTCACTGGATGTAGACAAGGAATTGTACGCGTTTTGAAACACTTAATATAGCAGGACTCTACTCTAAATATACATTTACACCAACCGCGTCGACTCACGTTTAAGTAGCCATTTCAAATTAGCAAGAGTCTGGCTATACGATATGTAACATGATACGATGCGTATCGCAATATATCCTAAGACTTTACTATTTTTCTTAAAGAGTATGACTTTCACCTTTCATGGTAATAAAATGGTGAATTATATTTAATGATCACAACATTAACCGCTGCAACTATCCTCATATATACAAGTTGCATTTTACCCAAGCAAATTCATGCTGCTTTTCTTTTGGTAAATTATTAAACATTTCTTCTTAAAGGAAACAGTAAATATTGACTGTAGGAAATAAAGTGTTGTTTATTTCCAACATTGCTAAATGTAGCTCTTCCAGTGCTTTTAAACATTTGTTGTTTTGGTTGTGGTGTAGAGCTGCTTAAAGAGGCTCCAGTGCTGTGCTACCAAATAGCGGTCAGGAGTTTAGGTGGAAAACAAAAGTAAGATGCTGAACTATGCTTGCTCATAAATGATTAACTAAAAATTGTCGTCAGAATTTTAGATTGATACAAGTATCATCAAACAAAATATTCGTTGATTGTGTGCTGGAAGTTCAACCAGTTGCACTTTTGACTGCTGATCATAACCTTAACCTTTCCTCCATGTCCGTGCGGCCAAGAAAAAAAGTTCAGAACTGACTGCAGTATTTAGAAAATTACATGTGAATACCATTGTCACTCTCATTTGGACTAGCATGAAAGACACATCTAATTATCGCTGTCTTTATCTTTATGACCTGTTAGTTGTGTTTTAATTACTCCACAGCAAAGTGTTTGAGTTTTTTTCAATGTAATTTTCAGTGTCAGGTAGAAGCAGTCTGAGACGTGATTCCCTTTCCTAAAATGTCTCAAAACAGGCAGGTGCTGTTAGCGCATGCTGCTACCACTACAAGAAGAAGGCAGGGGCATCTCATCATTAGCTGACAGTAGAAAGTCACTTGAAAGTTCGGTAAATGCTCAAAGTTCTGTTGAACAGTTTTAAAAGCTTTAACATAGCTACGTTTCATCCCAAAATGTCATATGATACAATACATGGTAGCGTTATGTGAGTATTGGGTGTCTTAAGTCTATGTAAACACGAACATGTGTGTTTTGGGCTTCCGCTTCCAAAACTCTCGTGTTCAAGTCAGTTTTTGGGCTTTACATACAAAAAACACATGACCACTGAACAAGCATTGAACGTTAAACAAGTTGACCAATCAGAGACTCAAATTTGGTAGTGACATATAGGTAACGTCCTTTTCAAGACATGGAAGCACCAACCATTTGAAAATCAATAATGAAGGAGAAATTAATAATTGCGGTTTGTGCCCGACTGGGATTATATGACACCAAATCGGAATCGAGCTGTGAAAAAGAACACCTGGACTAAGATTTGTGAGAACTGCACCACTCCGACACTTCAAACTGTGAGTCCGTGTACTAGAACCGAGTAAATGTGCACCATATGCTTAGCACGTTCTTGAATGCGCCACACATACCCACTGTGTACGTAGCTCCATACAAACAGTTTATTTAAAAACCATGAATGCAAAAGGTGGCAGTCTGAATGAACTGGAGAGATGCCAGTATTTTCTTATCTCTTTGAATTTATTTGGCTTTGAGAAACTTTTGCAATTATTTCATTTCTGTTGAGAACGTTGGAATCCTCCAAGAAGCAAATTGCAGCAAACGAAACGTTAAACCAGAGTTGATGTAGTGTGGGTTTACGGGCTGTGGGGCAACATCTTGTGTGGTGCATTTGTGTACATCTGCACATCAAGTGTAAAGGACCTGTCAAGCCCTCCTGGCACCGATTCTACATCTTATACCACTTCCTGCACCGAGCCCTGTGAGCATCTGATCCCCTAATCTCAGAATGCCAGCTTTCACTCAATGTCATCTGCCAATGAGCTGCAACCAGGCGCCCATCCCGCCTCTGGCACCAGAACTGCACCCATCCAGCTTGCGAACGCTAATACCAGCCGTTGCTAGGCTACAACGAGAGGAATCAAATTTAGGTAGCTTGCACAGCTGCGCTGTACTGTTGTGCACCGAGGGACACAAATGGCAGCGTTGCCAGTATGCACCTGGATGGAATGAAACAGGAAGAGTCTAATCTGCAAGGTACAGTGGTACCCAAAAGTCTGTCCCGAGACAAGATGAAATTATATTTCACATTGCAGATTGTTATTTTCAATTTTAGTCTATTGTGCAGTAGTGATGGGAGAAAAGTTGGCAGAGGAAAGTTTTGTAGAAGCAGTTTAAAGTCAAAATAAAAAAGAAACACTCAAAGTAGTGCATAAAAAACCCTGAAATA
>NC_050529.1:11826043-11895596 GCF_002922805.2 Oryzias melastigma | reverse complement strand
AAGGAAAAAAAAAAAAAAAAAATAGAAACAAACAACATGGGCTTCTCCACAGCTCACTTCCTGCGTCTTCTCTTCAATCAGTGAGCTGTGCTCCTCAGACGATGCTCATTTACAGGGTTCACACAACTGTAGCAACATCTTAACAATCACTTTCACATCATCTGCTGCCAAGGCGTAATTATTAGATCTTGAAGAACATGACACTAATAAAAAGTCCTCAACACAAGGAGCCTTGAATTGACAAAATGCAACATCTAAGCATGCAGATTAAAATCTCAATGGCACTTGTACCTGCGGGTTATTCACTCCAAATACACTGTAGTGTGTAAAATTATTAATTGGAAGTTTGCATTGTTGTTTAAAATTTTGTTTTTGTGCAAAACAGAAAGTAACGTTAGCTTAATTTAGCTTAGCAAATCTTAGCAATGACATAAGAATATCATATTTGTGTCAATTTCTTCAGCAAATCTCAAAGTAAAAACCACACTTGTTCCATATTTATTGTCCTAAATTTAATTAAAACAAACAGATTTTCAAATTAACTTGAAGAATCAGGCATACTGACTTATTTTTGTTTATTATGGATTGTCTTATTTTACATAAGCTTAGCTCATGTCAGTAGTGAAAAACAAAAAATGTAAGAAACTGATGTTTTAAAGTAAAGCCAAATAAAATTTTGATTTTTGCATGTTTTTTAACAATATTTATTTACTGTAATGACCATTTGTTAACTTTCGCCATTTTTTTGTCTGTGTTTCCAGTCCTGAAATAATTTTACTTTTGTTGTTTGTGCTCCACAAAAAACAAAACAAACAAACAAAAAACGTAAGGAAATTCCTCAATTAATCTCAAAGAAAAAAAAAACTGCTGCTTCAAAGTGAAACAAAACTTTTTCTTATCTTTACATGTTGTTGAATATTTATTTACTTTCATTGACTATTTGTTAGCTTTAGCATATTTTTATGTGTTTTTGCTTTTTTCCCCCTTAAATAATTAAATTAATAAAAAAAATAAGCAATTCTTTCAACAAATATTGAAGTAAATTACATTAGGTCCATGTAAGTTTGATTTTCATTTAAACTGACAGAGTTTAGCAAGAATGCTATCTTGTTTTAGCATTGGTGCACACTGCTTACTTTAGTTTAGCTTAGCTAATATTAGCAATAAAAAATAAGAAAACTGAGAGCTTTACAGTGAAACCAAAAAAAGTGTGAACTATTATTTACTTCAAGTGACCATTTGTTAACTTTAGTTTATGTTTTATTAAATTAAAATAACTTATCACTGCAGTAAAACATGGAGATTGCTTTATCTATTGCTCACAAAAGCACAAACTGTGTTACTTTCACAGTTTATAATTTTATTTTGATCTTTAGTAGAAAATTTGATTTTTTTTTTCTTGTTAGATGTAACAAAAGTTGGCAATTTATTGTAAAATGTTGTATTTATTTGGAAAGAAAAATATTTTTTTTTTGGCAAAACTTGAATTTTTTGTTTCATAAATTAAATGTATGGTTATTTAAATAAAAATATTTTTAGTATTGTAAATCCTAAGATTTTTACTTTTATCCTGGCATAAAAAGGAAAAGATTTTCCATAAATGCCTTCAAAGCTCAGTTAACCAGGAGGAGGAGATCTATCACTTAACACGCGTTTGCCAGACTATGCTAATAAATGCATAAATACACTTTCATTTGAAAAAAGGCCAAATTTGGGGTCCTCCCTCTGCCTCCATCACTTTACCTAATAGGGTTGACATATTTTCCTCACTAACCAGGCGGCTCATCCTGGATCTATATGGCGCCGCTCAACAAAAGGACACTTCGCTTCGTCAGCGAATCCCTGAGACATTAGGGTCTATTAGAGATTTTCTTAGGGTCGCTTTCAAAGGAGGAAAATAAATCGATTCCCTCCTCCAGTTCCTCCCCGTCACTGTGAGCCAGAGACAGATGCTGGTGCCACCATGTTGCCAACATGACGGACGCTGCCAAAAACTGTCAGCAGTGCAAGTGGAATGCAAGAAAACATTTGTCTTGTTTATTTTTTTCTTTTTTTTCTTTATATCAGTCAATTTCACATGGAAGCACAAAAAAAAAAAAAAAGATTTACTTCCTTCTTGACACCTTTCTTCCAGGTAGAAGAGCTGTCATGACCTGAGGGAGGATGGTAAAAAAATGATCTCAGACCTACGTGTGACCCCCTCCTCCCTGCTGCAGCCACCGTGGGAGTGGGTTGTTTTTGTGTGTTTTCAAAAGGACGGGTGAAAAGCTGGCAGATGGAGGCAGACAGATGAAACGCTGACAAACATAACTCCTACCTTTTTTTTACTGTATTATCTCAACAAAAACAAGAACTTTTAATGCGTAAAAATCTTCAGCATGGAAATGTTAAATCACATTTATTAAAATAAAACTACCTAAAAATATAAATATGGAAGATAATTACAGCAAATTTCTCCTTTTTGAAGGAGGATTATTGATAAACTGTAAGCTAAAAACAAATTTATTTATCTATATAAATAGATTATTTAAAAAAATCTAAAAAGTATATATATATACCTAAAATTTATCAGCTAAAATTAAAAAATGTAAATGTGGCTACCTTTATTTTGAAAGCAGAATAAATCCTAAAATTAACACCTTTTTAATTTCTAACACTTAAGTAATCAAAATTATCATTTTACATTCGTACATTATTAATTTTATTGATTTTATCTTTTATATTTGTTATTAGAAAACTGTTTTCTTTGACATGACTGCCTCAGAATTGTGTTTGACATCTGCTGAGTGAGATGGAAGAGTCTTATTCTGAAAAATCAGCGTTCAGCTACTTTAAACATGCAGCTCTTATGAGTCATTTGGTTTATTTAACTTGTCAGTTAAAGCTGTTCTGAAAATGAAAACATTTCTCACTGCCGTCTCGTCTTTGATTTTTTTTTTTTTTTTTCACTCCGGAGACGAGATGCTGCCAACTTTGATGCTGGAATTTGACTGGAAACATGGCCGACATGTTGAACTCATCAGAGTGAAAAACAATTTTAGAAGTTTGACGGGTTCCTGTTTAACTCTTACGTCACACACATGCTTTAGATTGCCTTTAGTAGGAAGTTGGAGCTCAAGCTTGAAATATTACATTGATAATGGGATTTTTTATTCATATTTTAAATACATTTAAATTAAGTGTATTCATATTTTTGACTTTTATAATACAAAACTATTTAATTTTTCCTCTCAAGTTTACAGTGGTGCACACTAAATGTTTAGATATAATATTTATTTTGTTTAACTCTTTAAAAAAAAACAAAATAATATATTAATAATAATTAATAACTTTTTTTCTTGTTTATTGCTCTGGATAATAATTATACAAAATCTGTGTTTTTCAAAACGTGGGAATTATTTGTCAAATGTGTTCTACCTCTTTGTGGTTAAATGATTTAATTACCATTTTTGAAGTTTACACCTTTTGAGCATAAAATGTTCTTGGTGGGCTTTTCAAAATAGCTTTTTAAGCTTTTTAAAACAGTATTGTAAAAAAATGTTCATTAATCTTACATCAAAGAAATTGCTTAAATAAATTATTGAAACAATAAATACTATATTTTTCGGAGTATAAATAGATTTTTTACAATAGATTTTACAATAGAATATTTTATATTAAAATTGTCTTTTTTTGGATGTCTCACGACCTCTGAAACATACTTTCATGGTTTTAAATTGTGAAAGTACAATGTCACACAAAAAGTCGGATGTGATGCATCGAACATTGTTTTTGGTGAACAAAACCTGAACCAAAGAAACCGTAAGAATAAACAGAGATGGGGTATAACTTAATTATTCAGGTATTAGGAGAGTAATTAGCAGCCAGGTGCTGCTCATCAAAAGCTCTTGGTTAACTGATCGACGACCCTCAGCGCCTCCTTAAAAGCAGAGGCTTTGACAGTTTGCGGGCCTGGAGCTTTCAGGTTTGTCGGTGGAATATTAGGGGAAATTACAGAAGGAAGGAATGCGTATCTGGAAAGGGTTATGCCACCATTTCTACAGCAATTTGGAGTTCTAACACTGTGCATTGAGAAGGAAAAGACAAAAACAGTTGGTATATCACTCACCAGGACGGGATGTTTCTGCCAGTTTTGCCCAAAATGGGTGCAGGGAAACGTATCAAACCTTGGGAATTTCACCAAAATACAAACAAATGTTGATACTTTTTCTTGCATTTCAGCTAAATATTTGAAAACTTGATGTAAATATAAAGAATGGAGGAGGAAGGGTAAAGGTTTAGGCTGATCCAATTATATTTTTTCTGGCCACTAATGGGGAAAATGTCATAAAATGGCAAAAAATATGAACTGTAATAGTAAGTGTACTTGACAAGGCGCAAAAAAATAGCGAAGACATCAGAGGGTGGGACTGTTTACCGGTCAGTGGATGGCACCACATGACCCTGTGGCTTCTTTAGAGCTTTTGGCTTAACATTTCTCATAAAGATGATCTAACCAAAGACTGACTTTTCCTAAATTTCTTCATATTATTATTTGTTAAATGTTTAAGGTTTTTGGACTTAATACAGTTCGAGCTACTTGCTGTTTTTGTTTTCTCTTCACACCAAGCACAACTAAACATGACACTCACTTTCTTTTAGTTTAACACCCCAAAATTAATTCTGGATGAAACCCTTTTCTCCTGGACTTTTCAAAATAAAAACCCTTGAAAAAAAACTTTAAAAAATAATGGATCAAGTGACTTCGCCAAGGTTAAACTAAGGGTCTCGATTAGCCATTGATTTATTTGATTTTCTTTGTTTTTTCCTTTATTTTCAATCCTAAAGGTTTGCTTTAGTGACATTTTTTGTAGCTTTTTATTAAACTGCCTTCATTCTGGAACAGTCAAAGCTTGTGTCGCATCCTAGTAGAAGTTAATACATGAATTATTTCTAAATTTTTGTTTTTTAATGAGCTTCAATCCGGAAGTCAAGAGTTTTCCTTTTGGGTGAAACTTCAGAAAACTTCAATGTTTTTTCTTTTTTTTTTTCATTTTTAAAAATGAAAACTTTATGACCAACATTAACCCTGGAGAAACCAAGAACAATTATCTTCTGGGCTTTTTAAAGTCATTTGACAATTCTTTTGTTGGTTTTGGGTAGCAGCAGTAACAACTACCAAACAACTTTAAATTAAAAATAGAAAAAATAAATAAATAAAACAAAAAACATTTCCAAATTCGATTTTAATGGGTTCTCCGGGGTCAAGTTTCAGGTCTTGATTACCCTTTGGGCTATATATATATTTTTTTTTTTCTCCTATTTTAGTCCTAAAGTTCTGATTTTATTAACATTTTTTTTAAGTTTTTTTTTTTTTTTTTATATATAAAACTGCCCCAATTCTGGAGGAGTGTCAATAACAAAAAAAACTTTTTAAAAATTAACTTTATTTATTTATTTTTAAAGTTAAAGGCAATTCTGTAGCAGTCATTTATGGGGACCTTAAATTTAGAAAATAAATAGGGGGATGTAGTTTTCTGCTAACATGACTGAGATAAATTCAAATGGAAGTTTTGAAGCTTCAAATTGTGTGTAAAAAACAGCTTTTAAAGGCACGTCAAACGGCTATATATCGCCTGTGGGAACCAACATATCTGCAGACCTACACACACACACACTTTGTTTCACGCCCCGCACAAGCACTCATCTTTAACGATGGCGGAGCTGTAACCACGCGTGATTGTTTTAGAGAGGCTTGCCCTGAAGGCATGTTATCGCTCCATGTGAGGCTGCCTCTCTCCCAGTCATACGTTCCTCTCTTGTCGATTGTGCAGCGCAGATCAGTGGCAACAAAGGCGTCATTAGTGGAGCTTTGGTCCCCACCAAGCCCCGGCTAATTATGAATGGGGGGCCCCGGCAATAACTCAAGGGCCCATCGGTGCTGCTTAAAACTGAAGAGAGAACTTCACAGATTCGGCGGTGGCGTGCACTCGGCCCATCTGCCTCCATTTCTCAGCCACCTGCCTGAAGATCTGACTGGCGTCAGCCGCAAGACTGGAGCGCCATTACGCACAGGGGAGGCGGCAGAGGCAGCATATGGGATTTATTCACCGCTTTAATGAAGAATCTGCGGCGACCATTAAAAGCTTTGGACAATTACCTGGTGGGAGCATAAAGCTCCCTTTTAGTGTCCAACAATTCTTCACTCTGCTTAGATTTTACCGTCTAAAGTCAGTTTTTGGCATTATTTGTTGTGTCACCGCTAGCATAAAAAGGTCACAAACATCCAAATTAAGATCTCTAAACCAGAGTGTTCTGCTGATTCCTGCACTTACATGAAGGTTGTAGCTTCCACCAGCAGAGGGCAGTGTTAATTCTTTTAATCAGAAACTACAATCCCCAGTTGGCCAAAACAAGCACAAACACAACTCTAATTCCAAACCCACAAAAGAGGGAATTTAAAAGTAAACAAACGAGCCCGATGGGATGATCAGCGTTCTCAGATTCACAGCATTAACTCTTTTTCCCATGGAGAATAGTTTCTGCACGCCGCTTGGATTTGTGCATCCCTCCCCTCATCCTTTTAGGTGACAAAGCCTGGATTCATAGCAGCTTTTTTAGATGAGAATAAAAAACAAATTAAATCTTAAACGACGGGATTATATTTTTTAACTGGAAGCCAGAATCCAGATTAAATGAATTCTCTACCCGGTCATCAAAACCCCTTTTAGGACCTGTCCTGAATGGAGGAGCTAATTTAGAAATAATCTGGATTGGCACTCTGCTTCCATCAATCTGCCATGACATCACCCTGCAGATTATTCACACAGCTTGTAAAAGGAAAGCGTGGCCTCGGGGCAAACAGCTCGCTGTAGTTCCTTAACGCCCCCCCTTCATCCTTTTTCTTGCTGAAACATTCTCACAGTAAACCTCCAGGAAGTTCAGACCCAGAGAAGTGCACCACGAGGGGGAAATATTTCTGCCTGTGAGGGGGAGGGATCATATTTGTGGCTAATAATGCATAACTGCCGTCAGATCCAGGTGAAGCGAGGACGGGACGGATCACAATGAGGAAGAGGAGAGTTAAGCGGTCCGGAATAACCGGCCCCCGAAGAGCTCTTGTGTCAGATTAGAGGTGGAGGTGAAGCATTTAACATGTGGACAAAACACCATCTGGAGGAAAAAAGATCACACAAGTTTGAGAGGAAATTAAAAATAGATGTAGATGTTTTAGCGTTGATGACTCCGCCTCCTCTTCTTCTGCTTCTAGGCTGTTTGGAGGGAGGTCAAAAGGCCCTTTCAACCCAAGGCCTCACCTCCTTCCTAATGAATTCCCAGGGTCCATCAACCTGCGGGCGCTCCCATACCAGCTAACCAATGATTACACCTTTGGGGGGGGTGGGAGGATGGTGGGATGGAGCAGCACACAAACACACAACCTCACACTCAACCAACCACTAATATCACCCCCCCCAGATTGGAGGCAGGTGCAGCAGCAAATCAAGCCTCATTAGCTGCACCTTCTGCTAGCGTATACCGCGGACAGATGGAAGCTCGCCCTCACATGTTACCTCACATCAGATGGCAGTTGGAGGAGGGTGGCTAGGAGGGGGTGGAGGGGTAGCAGGGAGAAAACATTTGCCCCCTTCTGCCGCTTCCCTTCCATCTACAAGACGCCCCCGAGCACAGATCCCAAGCAGGAACGCTCCTTCACCTCTATCCTGAAGGCAAAGTTTCCAGAGAACATACATCGGATGGAGGTGGAGGTGGTGTGTGTGTGGGGGGGGGTTCCTTCCATTTCACCGGTGGAAGAAGAGCTACTCAATACATTAGACTCCCCATCAAAGAGTATAACTCCCTACACACACCTCCACCCTTGGTTGGAAGTGGTTGTAGTGGACAATGGGTGTATATTCCTCTATTTAGCCAGTGTAAAAAGGCCTACTCAATATTTCAGAAACATTGTATCGACACCACCTCCACTCTTGGGTGAAGGTAATATTGGTAGTAGAAGGTTCTTCAGCTTCACCTGTGTAAAAAAAGACCTACTTGATCCTTTAGACACACCATCAAGTGCGCAGGTAAGACTCGGCTGAAACACCGCTTCACCCACATGAGATCCTCAGCTGCTAATTGAGGCGACCGTGTGTTTCACTGATCCACAGCCCGGCATCGACACCTTCTCTGAGGCCGTGCTGGATTTATGACCCCCCAGAGGGGCGCAGGAAAGTGCCACTGAGCGGCCACAAGCAAATTGATTCAAAAGGATCACAAAAGTGATTCTTCTTGGAAAGGAAGTTTCAAAATTTCCATCCGGGTATAACGGAAAGATGCCCACATGATAGCTGACTCCCAACTCCTTCAGAAGAAAAGCAAGCTTTCAGGAACAATTAAAGTAAAACTTTAGAAAACACAACTTTATCCTTAAAAAAAGAGCCACATCACAGTTCTAGGTGGTATCAACTCCCCAAGACATAAAATACATCTGACATAGTTTCAGATTAGGAGTACACGACTCATTTGAAGGCTCAGATTAGCTCTGGGAACGTCTTTAAAGGGTAAGAATGGTGCAGGAAGAATGAGGGCACTGGTACAATCGCTACTTTGTTTGCACTTACAGACAGGGGGGAGCTTTCTGTGGTGGAAGTAGAGCTGGGGCATTAATGGATCGAACATAAGTAGTTGGTTTAGAAGTTCACATAATCCTGAAGTTTTAGGGCTTCTTTTTCCCCAGACCACAGAGGAATCATTTCACTGCGACTTCCAGAAAATGGTTTGTTCCCATTTTCTCCCAAAGTTTTCTATTGTAATTTATGATGAAAAATGTCTGTAACAGCAAAATAAAAGTGTAATGATGCAGTTTCTCCTAAAGCTTTTTTTATGACTGTGTGATGCTCAGTAGTTAACTTGTTTTTCTACTAAAGCTCTTTATAGAGACTTTCTGGATCTATTTTAATAGAAAATATGTCAGGATAAGAACGACAAGTTTTTAAAATAAAGCAATAAACTCAGTTTACTGCTCTGTTGGATTCTCACTTCAGTACAAGTTCAGAAAGGTTTAAACTAAGCAAATCCTCAAGATTGAATGAAGGAGTTTGTCTGTAAAGACTGAGTTAGCAATGCATTGTGGGATTTGTAGTGGAAGTCTAACTATAAAAGTGATTGATATGATCAGACCGGTCAAAGATATGTCTATGAAGTTCAAAAGAAGTGATGTGAGAATGTGATATTTAGTCTCATTTATTATTTGTAAAACCTCAGACTGACGCTTGTTTTTCACTTTCACTTTTCCATGACTTCATTCATTATGAAAAACTTTATTTTTTGGGCGGTAAAAGTTATAACTATAGATTGGCTATTCTAGACTTGAGGCCTCAAACTGTTTGAAACACTCTTGATTTTGAGATAATTACGAACTTTATTCATTTAAGTGATGCCAAGTCACAGAATCTGGATTTATTATTTCCTGATAAAGTCCTTATCAAGATTTAAAGTGGAATATGTACAGTTTGGTGGATGTGTTGTACATTTAATCTGTGTTTCAGTTAACCGTCTTGATAATATTTTTCTTTTTCAAGTTAGAAAAAAAATCATGATCTGTTTTTTAAGCATCTGTTTGTAATGTGCTTTTTTATTGTGTACATTCTACAACTATTAAACAAAATTGTTGAAAATAAAACTCCTTAAGTGTTGTTTAAAAAATACAAAAATGTGTGGTTTAAAAAAATATTCATCCTCAGAATTTAAATGTAAAAATTGTTTTTTTCAAACTCCATCTTTGATAGTAACTGTACTGATATTGCATTTTAGTCTCAGGATAATTTGGTCCAATTTTCTACTTGCGTTGTTTCTTTCGCCAAGCTTTTTTTGTTTTTGTTTGTTTGTTTATCAATACTAAAAATGTAGGTTATTCCCAGCTGTTGGGATAGGAAATTAAAACAGTGGCATCCTAAATGTATTTTTTTTTTAAATCAGGTTGTTTATTTCTGGTGCAAAGTTGGACTTTTAACTCAAAAGTCAATAGGGAATTCCTCTGCTGTGAAACCACCCTCTAGTGGTCATTTGAGTTACTGCAACATCTGGTTTACATTAGCTGAATGCCAAATTAGTTTAAAATACCTCAGTAGCTGCAAAATTAGCCAAAAGAGCTAGCATAGCGTAAAAACTGGAAAAATGTCTAATTCAACTAAAGCAGCCTTGCATGTTGCTAAAATATTAGCTAAACTGGAAATTAGCTTATAAACTGGAAAAATTGGCTAACTTAGGTAAATTGTCTAGCTTATTGCTAATATATTAGCTTGAGTCAAATTATTTTAGAATACATCAGTACATGCAAACTTAGCCAAAAGAGCTAGCATAGCACAAAAACCACAGCTGTATGCCAAATTAATTTGAAAAACTGCAAAAAATTCTATTTAACCAAAAAAGCTAGCATGTTGCTAAATTATTAGATAAATGTCAAATGCCGTTAGCTAATATTTTAGCGCTAAATACTTTGTCCCCCAAAATAATGTAAAAATGTGAGTTGTGATGTTATTGTGAGATTGGTAACGTCAACATTTTCAAACATTAGGTTTAATCCTGAATTTTAAATTAACTTTGTTTGGAGTTGGTTCAAAAGGTCAAATTTGAGAAAAATAAAAAATAAAATAGAAATATGTTTTAGACAGAGTCATTCTGGCGTAAAATTGTCTAAATCTTTGAGTTCATGTCAGGTTAGCCTCGCGTGCCGATCTCCTCCAAGCTCCAATCTGTGTTCTTTGGCAATCATAGAAAGGATGCAGGGAGGGGTCAGAGGTCCATCCTCATTTAACAAACTGTGATGTCAGGATCAGCCGATCCGGCCGTGAATCTTTCAAAGACTTTATCCGATTGCTCAAGGTAAAGTCTTGATGTCAGGTCCTCCTCTAAATGAGCCGCGCCCGTTTCCTGACATTTACCCAACATTAATTTCAATCAAGCTCACTGAGGAGCTTCTTCTTGTTTTTCTTGGAGCTAATGAAGAAAAGAAAAAAAAAAGACACATATGGGGCCCACTTTTTTGCCTCTCTTTTTTTCCTTGTTTCATCCTTCAATCTGCTCCCAGATCCGTGCGCCATATGGAAACGTGTGGATGAGAAGAGTTAAACATGCGTTCAATCTCCCTCCAAAAAAACATAAAGCTCCTGCTCCTGCCTCGCTGACTCCCCTGGGTTCATGAAAGCGAAGGTTACACTTACAGGCCTCTTAATGATAGCCCCTTTTTTTTTTTAATCAGCATTTTTTTCTCTCTCTCCTGGTTTCGAGGAAATCTTTATTGTTCAGCTTGTTGCCACGTTGGAGTGCCATATGTTGCATCCTGCTTCACTAACTCACCTCAAAAACTGAGGATGTTTCAGGTGCAAAACCACACTGTGTGAAAACCAAAAAAAACTTCAGAGAACACAGAATTTGTGGATCAAATAGCAGCAAGATGAGGCCCGAAAGGCATTAGAGGAGACAGTTTCAGCACAAAGTAGAAAATGTGTTAAGCTACGTTCACACCAGACATGTGTTATACGTTCAAGAACGCACTACACACACTATCCATGCACAAATCCCAATTATTAATTTCTTTTTCGTGATGAATTTTCAAACAGTTGGGACTTCCGTGTTTAGAAATGGACGCTACTGATACGTCACTACCAAATCTGAGTCCCTGATTGGTCAAAATTCCACATTTTTGAAATTTAGCAGTCAACGGCCGTTTTGTACGTAGAGTTTGCGGACTTGAAAACTTGCGTACGTGAACGCAAGAGTTCTGAAGCCCTAATTCGGGTTGCCATGCATTTACATAGACTTTTCTCTGAAAGTTTCTGCTTGAACACAATTGACATGGTCAGTGTGGATGTATCTTCTGAACTGCAGCAAAGCGGAGAACGCCTAAAGCTACATTTACATCACTCTTGGCAATGTGCGTTCAAGCGACCACTTACAATGAAAAGTAAATGCGTGCTTCCACCTTTAAAACTCTCACATTCTTGCAAAGCTACGCAAGTTTTTACAACCATTTTTGGGCTCTATGTACAAAAGACGCTGCCAATGAACATGTTTTCAAAGCATTGACATATATTAATTTGCTGGACATATCAAGGTGTTGACATCACCCATAGAAAATGACTTACTTCCAAAACCAGGCCAAAGCCGTCACCATGGCTACCTGATACTCTGCAGCCATTTTGAAATTCGTCAATAGTGATTGGTCCAAGTCGGCCTGAGTCACGTATTTAGAGGAACTACAGTCACCAATCATGAGAGAGCTTGTTTGAACTCCACAGCCCTTCCGCTGAAAGCTGCTCGGGAGAATCTGTCATTCTGAGATTATTATGACAAATAAAATGACTGAGTAGTAACTCTTTCTCAATAGGAGTCTATGGGATTTTGACCTTGGAATTAGCAGGTACTTCCTATTTGGAACACGAGAGGGGAGGGGTTGCTATGTCCAGTGAGTACACAGTCAATGGTTCAAAGTTAAACCAGTTGAACTTTGACCAATCAGAGACTTTGATTCAGTAGTGACGTATGGATTGCGTACCTTTTAAATCACAGAAGTACCAACTGCTTAAAAATGTATCATGAAGGAGAAATTAATCATTGTGGATTTATATGTGGCGGACATGCGCCAGTAAACATAAAAAAAGAAGAAGAAGGAGAAGCCCTTCTGTGCTAGTCCAGTGTGAACACCATGGGCTAAATTCAAGTTCAAGAACCTACTCTTTGCGTATTCTTGCGTATTCACATGCCTTGTGTAGCTTTATGTATGTGTGATGTACAGAACATACAAGATTCAGAGGAAAAACAGAAGTGATTGTTAGATCAGAGTAAAAAATACAAACATAAACAGCAAGAAGATTTCTTTGTTCTAGGCTGTGCACAACATTTATCACAGAAAAAGTGAAGTACCACTCCACTTCACTTCTGCGACCACATCTGAAGATGATCCCGCTGCACACCAACAAAGCGCATTTCCTCTGAAGAAGTTGCCGTGAAAACGTCCTGCAGAGCCTGCGTCATGCATTTGCAGCAGCAGGTGACCTCCCTCTTCCTCCTTCTTCCTCCCTCCAACAAACACTCATGATCCGCCCCCCCATGATACCACCACCACCACCACCACCTCTTCTTCCCCGTTTGCCAGCAGTGCACCTGCAGCTTATTATCCCAGCCTTTAGCTTTGTAATGCAGCGCAGGTGCCAAAGTGCCAACACACCATTGTAACACACACGAGTCAACAAACACAGCGGGCTCTGAAATGGGCAAACACACTTTTACAGATGTGCGCTGATTAATTAATGCGGTGAGTCGGGTGGGTTTCAGCCGCCTGCAGCACACAGATGAGACTTTAGAGGGAAAACTCCTGGTTTCAAAGATTCACACGTTGCTTCCTGGAAGCTTTTTGAGAGATGAAAACAGGGTTATTTAGCATTTACGTCGGTATCAAAGACAAAGGAAGAACTTCAGGCATTTATGAAAGTCAGGACGGATGCACAGGTGGGAAAGACTCACAAAGAAATGGAAAATATAACAAACCATTTATAATATATATTTCCAGTATTAATAAGAAACATTTACAACATGACATTAAAAGACACGAGAGCCGTTTGTTTTTTATTTAATGTTTCAATTTCACTTTTAGTATTTTGTTGTCACAAATATTTTTGTATAATGTGTTTCAGCTTTTAACATAAAATGAACCATTTTGAATTGAACGTGAAACTTTAACCTTTTATTTTGTGTTTTAGTGCTATGAAGGTCTGTTAGGTAGGTAGCATAAACAACAAAAACATGAACAGGTTTTAAGTTTCATGCTATGTTATCTACAGTAACATAGCTAAGAAAGAAATGAAATAAAGTATGGAGCTCTTTAAATTAGCTGCTATGGCTTTAGATGGCCACCTGGGGTCCTCGTTTTTTCGCAACCAAAATTTTAACTTATTTTTTTTCTTTTTTTCGCATCTCAAATTTCAAGTTTTTGATTTTCAGAAGACTTCATCTAATCATTTTCTTTAATTTCCAATAAATCTTTAGAAATATCAGCTATTGTTTTTTTTTCATACATTTTTTATCAATATCCGACCTTTTTTAACTGTATGTAACGTCTCAGAATGATAAAAACATTTTTAAAAAATGTGTTGTTTAAGTAACAAGGTTTACAAAAACAGAGTATTAAGGTCAGTTTATAAACTTCTTTTTTTCAATTAAAACTTTAAATTTAGTAAATGTAAGAGAAAAATGTCATATATTTATGACTTTAAAAGTTATAGGCTAAATGTATGATTTTTTTTTCCCAATTTACCTATTTTAACGTTGTAAATTTATAACTTTAAATCATGTAAGGTTACAAGAAAAAAAGTCATAAATTTACAAGAGAAAAACCAACTCTACAAGAAAGTCATAAATGTATGAGGAAAAATTACAAGTTTAAGAGAAAAAGTCATACATTTATGAGAAAAGTATACAATTTATTATAAAAATGTAATAAATTTACAAGAAAAAAGTAATAAATTGATGCTTTTTTCATGTACTTCACTGGTTTCCGTTCTGACCTCACAAAGGGAAACCCAAAAAAAAAAATCCTCAGAATGTTTGACCAAACGTTGGTTTGCTGATCCTCAGAATCTGTTTGCTGCAGATTTACTAAAGTGTCGACACTCAACCACCAGAACATCCGTCACTGCCACCTCACAGTACTTTCAGTCCAGTCCGACTCTTTTTGGGACCCAACATGCAGGAAAACTGGGTTGATGGCAAGAACTAAAACTTTAATAAATAATCTCAAACTGAGACTGAACTTTGAAACATAGAGGAACGAAAAGATGAGCAGAAAACCAGACACTGAAATACATCAGGGATCATTGACTTCAATTAAGACAGACGTGGATGATTAGAAACTTAAACCAGCAGTGACTGACAGGTGGAACGCACGGAACCTAAAATAGAACATGACAAGAGCTGAGAACCAAGCAAAACATTCAAAAGGTAAAATCCTCACAGGTTCTACAATAATCCCTTTTTTAGGAAACTTTTGCGTCCTTTTTTTTAAATATTCATTTATGATTTTGTACTTTTATCAAGTTTTCATTCCATCTCTGAACATTAAAAAAGTAAAAATAATGTCATATATATTAAAAGTTAAAGGAAAATGTGAGCTTGGTGTAAAGAAAGAACTAAAAAATGAGTAAACAAAAAAAACAGAGTGTTTGCCAAAATAAAATTACCTAATTTCATCTACTTTTCAAAAGTATGGATACTCCATTAAACTTTAATTAAAATGAGATCAAATGATTTAGCTCTGTGTATGAAAGTTATTTCAAAATAAAGCAAATTAAGTAAAAACTAAACTGAAATCTCTCTAATTTTAGAATATTTTTACCTTTTTGGGAAATAATGAAAATAAATCAAGAGCACTTAAGTGTCTCAAAGGCCTTTTTATGGTTTTCCTCACAGAGGGGAAAGTGATGATAAGGTCCATCCTAGCATAAAGTTACGAAAAACCTCTTTCTCTGTGCTCAGTGATTCATGAACATCCAGTGAGTTTGCTGTTTTGTTTGGTGCTGATTTTGTGAGCTGCGTTAAACCTCAGCATCTCGCAGGGCGGGCTGAGACACTGACCACAGGCACCCGGATCCAGACGCAGTGACAGAGCTGGCATCTGCTTTTGCTCAGAGAGAGCACTTCAGCACTTAATAAAGCATGTAATCACTGCGCTGGGGAGCAGACGCAAGCGCAGACGACGCTTTCACAGGGACGCCATTTTTACACATCCACTTAGATCAAAACTGTGTTTTTAACATGTTTTTTGGCATTTTTCTGATGATGGGGGATATTTATAATGAAAATCAAGCTCAAAATTATATTGCTGAGTATTTCTTTATTCAAATTGTTCAGACAAAAAAATGTTGGTTGAAAAAGAGCGTATTTGTGACGTAGAAAACACACTGGGCAGGTCACAAGCTCCCTATTTTGCATAAACAGAAAGCTTTCAGCAGCGGAAGGGAAAGAGGGGCGGGGTTGCCCCAACTCAGAAGTTAATTTCTAATAACCCACTGCCGCTCTGCAGAAACTACGTCCTAGAAAACAACACTGATTTTTTTTAAATTGGCTAAAAACACCATCATTATCAATAAAAGAACACTTTTAAAATGTATCAAAAGATGATCAGAGTTGATCTTTAAAATGAAAACACCTGTTTTACCATAAGAAAAAAAATCAAAACTGTAGTTTTTTATAAATTCTGTGTCAGAGGGACACTTGAACATACAGATCGAGGTTCTCCAGCTTACATTAATGTATAGATGCTTAAAGAAGTGAATTCGCTACAATCTACAAGATGCAGAACTTTGAGTCATGCAGTTCATTCATTCTTGCCGCCATTACAGTGACCGTTTTATTAGGTCTAATTTTCTTATGTTTTCAGCACTTTTGATGCCTTTTTAATGTTTACTGCACTTTAATTATTTTTGTGTTTGTTTACATTTATTGAAATGAGTTAACACATAAAATTTTAGTTTTTTTTTATAAATATTTACATTTGTATTGATAGATCAATATATGGATAAAATAAAATAAAAAAAAGTGAAAATAATATCTGTAACAGTGTGCCAAAAAGTTTTATTATTTATTATCATTATTTCATTATTTGTACATAATAGTATTTTATAAAAACAAATATACATTTTTGATTTCGTTGACAACAGATTTGTACTAAATTGAACATTTGTTTTATTTTTTATCATGGAGGTACAGATCCCACCCCCCCCAAAATAATGTTTTGAAGGGACTGAAATATTTAAACCTTCTTCATTCATCAAGCTAATAAGCAAACAGTTTGGCCGAGAGGAAATAAAACATAAAGCTGCGTTCTTCATCCCTGTTTGCAACTATGAGAGCAGATTGTGAGAATTCAATCCCCCCTGCAGAGCTCGGCTTTAAGGCCCTGGTTGAGTCGGGAGCTTTCATGTGTGTTTCTTTTTTTTGGTGTGGTTTTTTTTCTTGACCAAAGCGTGTCCGACCCATTTAATTAACACCTCAGGAAATCATGTCAAATTGTGCACAAAGGGCATAACGTGTCTCCTTTAAGATTATCAGCAATTTTACATGAAACCTTGAAGAGTTGTAATGATTGATTACAGGTTTCTGCTGCACAAGCAAGAAAGCCATTAACCCAAAAAGCTCTACTTAAAAGGTGTCGGCCTCTTTTCCTGCGTCCACCTGCATGCAATTTTCTCCGTGTAAGTGGACAGGAAGGAGGAAGGAGTTGTAGTTTTTAATATCATTTCAGAGGCTGAGGGCTGCACCGCGAAACAAAGGGGGGTTTGTGCGCTTTATGACAGCCGGAATGTACCACTTTTACTGTTAGCGATGGGCTAAAATGCTATATTGCAACTTTTCATCAGAGAAAACTTTAAAGTCCCACTCCAATCATCTTTTGATCTACTGTCAAAGTGCTCCTTGTGATTTTTTAACTATGATTTTACAGTTTTTAGCCAAAATCAAAAAACTTTAAGGACATAGTTTCTGCAGAGCGGTAGGAGTTTATTAGAAATTCACCTCTGAGTTGTGAGGGAGAGTGTTGGAAAGGAGTAAGTCTACCTTAACTTCCCATCATCCCTTTGTTTGCACGCTCTCCCACTAGCTTACAGGCCCTCACACCCCCAACCTAACAATACCAGTGCAACAAAAATGGTGAGTTTTGAGACCATTTGTCTACAAGTGGATGCATCATAAAATTTTCCTTCTGATTTACAACAATCTGGAATAAAGCAATATCTAGAAAAGCAGTTTTATTCTTAATTTTCTTTATATGAGAAAAATGCTCCACAAACATGTTAAAAACCTTGTTTTCATCGACTGAGTTTTCTAAAGGCCGCACCGGCGCTTGCAGAGTGAAATTCACTTTGAGCGTGCTCTCTGCGTCTCCTCTCATATTTCAGCTAAAACTGCCTCCTCGGCAGGGCCAAGGAATGCATCAAGCGCCATAAATCAGCCGCCTGATAGGAACTTGGCGGGAGGACAGCGGCGCAGAGAGCTGTGCAGCTACAGTACAGTAAAGATGTTTTAAGGTGAACATTACCATCTTTGTGGAAGAGGGAAAAAACGAGTGGGAGGTTTCCTCAGTTCTGGGGAGGTTTTTTTTTTTTTAAATGACAGAGCAATGAAAACCCTTTTTCACCTCGGTTGGCCTCGCTTGCATTCCTGCAGTGGTGAATCACCAGCAGGGATGAGGGTTGCTCTGGAACAGGTCTCCTATGGTCAGATGGGGGTGCAGGTGGGTCCGCTCGAGCTTTGTCCTGGGAGCCTTTCTTGTCACTGCGAGAAAGAAGGAGCGAGTTCATGTAAAAAGGAGGCAGCCGGCCCAGTGTGTGCCAGGTTTGTTTGTCACATCTCCGCCTGTCTGCGCCTTATGCAAATGGGCAGGGGGGCTGGGAGGGACGGCTCCATGGGAAACTGCTGGTGCTAATCCAGCATGTTGAACAGGGGAGCACTTTTCAATAAAACACCCCCCCACCCCTCTGTCAAGTCGTACACACACACACAAACAAACACATGCGCGCACAAACACCCCTCGAACAGCATGTTCTCGTCGCTCCCTCAAACAAACATCACAAGGAGAACACAAAGGCGCGCGTACACAACTCCTCTCCCAGTAACACACATAAACACCCGACACCTGTTTCTTTTGGGCGCATCCAAACAGACATGAATTAATATGTGAACAAATCCCACGATCTTAAGACCCACTGTCGGTCCGCAGGGTGTAATACCAGGGTGCTTTCAATGAGATAACAACAAGCCTCAGCGTGATCGGCCTGTACTACCACCTAAAGATAGACTAATAACACGCTCCAGCCACGGTCCATGACTTAGACTATGAAATTTATGCAAATTTCCGTGGGAATGCTCAGAGCTGAGAGTGCTTTTTAGGACTATTGCATTTTTTAGACAGCTTTTTTTTTCTTTCCTCCCGACTACATTTCTGGAAACAAATAAAGAGTTTGGTTGGAGATCCTAAGTGCAGCTTCATCAGAGAAGAACATCTTCCTCTCAGATGTTAGCCTTTAAATTAGAAATCTCAAAATCTTTTTTGAACAAAAATGACTCTTCAATTAATGAAAATAAGGGGCAACAGACAGAAAAGAATGTGTAAACACTAAAAAAAAAAAAACATACAAGAATTGCCCCCTTGTGTGCTTAATGCAACACACATGACTACTTAAGAATTATTTGGGATCATTTTATTTTGAAATGTTTTCTTAGTTGCTTTAAAGCAAGTTGGTTGACTGTACCCACATATTTTTACAACCTATTAAAATCAATTTTAATTTTTTTGTGGTAATTTTTTTTTTTCTTGGCAGAAAAACTAAATAAAGCCTAAGTGGTGTCCATAAAAATAGCAAAACTATTACACTATGAGTTAGCAAAAATCTTAAATATTATGAGATTAAGAGTTCTCCAAAAATGCAATTAAAATGTCTAAAATTTCTAAATGTTATATACACCTATTTCATCTTAATTAAATTAGAGGAGAAGCCATCAAACCACAAGTTTTTATTTTATTTTTTTATAAACAGACCCTCAATTACTTTACTTATCTTATTTTATCTTAGCTTAGCTACTACTAGTTAGCCACTGATAGAACTTTGTAAACTGTAGAAAAATTACAAAATGTCCAAAGTTTCTAACTGGTATATAAATCCATTTCATTCTTAATTAAGTTGGAGGATATACAATTAAACCTAAATATTTTTTTTTTCTTCAAACAAATATCTGTTGCTTAGATTAGCTTCTTTTAGGCTAGCTAAGCTAATATAGTTGGCCATTAACCTTACTTTGTTAAATTGTTGGAAATTACAATAATGTTTCCAAATGTCTTATAAACCAATGTAACCCCAATTAAACTGGAGGAGAGACAATTAAACATCATTTTATTCATTTTTTTTTAAACAAGCCTCAAGGGTATCGATTAGCCTAGCTCGTTTTAGATTAGCTAAGCTAATAGTTAGTTAGCCACTAACTTTATATTACTTCAAGACATTGATCTAATTATTGATGAATACATAGTAGAAACTTAAAAAAAAAAAAAAAAAAAAAAAAAAAGCCCCAAGGTGAATGCCACAGAATAACACACAGGTCCGTGGAGGATGCTCTGGTCAAACTTTACCTGTAAATGAAGTCCATCTAATTCGGGACAAATACTGTATCTCCGCGACTTTAGCTTAAAAGTCCTCTTCTTTTAGTTTTGGAAGTCTCTTGGTCTTCAATAAAGATGTGTTGGTTCAGCTTTTATGAATTACTTCTTCATGTTTTGAATGAAAGTCCAACTTCGAATCATTTTTGGCGGGATTACATCCGCCATTTTGCAGTCATACTGGCTCTTATTTAAATAAACTTTATTAGTAACAAATTAAAAACAAAGGCGAGCCCACAAGCGCCCTCTCTGGTGAGGCACTGCTACTGCGTGCCTCACTTATCTTCAGTGCCGTTTTGTGCCACATTTTGATACAGAAAAATAATATAGACAAACATGAAACACTTTAAATATTAATTTCAAGGTTTAAGACCAGCACTGGGAATAACTCATGTCAAAATGTACTTTTAAAATAGTTAAGTAGTGTGTTTTTGGAGTTAATTACTAATACATGTTAAAGTAACTTGTCTATTGGCCAAAATGTAACTATTTGAAGTGGGGAGATCACGAGGATAAAAAATAATGTATTACCAAACCCTTTTTATGCTTGTTTTAAGTCACTCTCTGCTTTTTAAAATCTATTTTTACTTAAATACTGAGCCAAAAATCCCTGTTTATATGCCCAATTATTTTCGTTTAAATTTTTGTGTTTTTAACAAATGTGTTCAATCCCAACAAGTTATTTTTTTAAAGATGCTATGGAATGCATTCAAATTCTGAGAGTTCTTTTAAACAACAAAAGTAATCTGTAATGTATTACAGTTTGAGAATATATTAGCACAAAGCAATTTAAGGCATTAAATTACAATAAAAATTGTTTTTTTGCAGCTAGGCTAATAGCTAGCCAACACGTCGGCTTACCGAAACAATAAAACCTGACATTGCGGTTAGTTCAAGGACAAATAAAAATCCAATAAAGCAGTTTTTTCCCCTCCTCCTGTGTAAATTCAAATCATAAGTTCCATACTGTGCTCCAACTACCATAAATGTTCACAAATTATATCCTGCAGGATGAAGCGCATTGCTTTGAAGCCAGAAGAGGACACGATCAGATTAATTCATTGCACCACTCCAGCAGCACGCAAGATGAATTTTATATTCCTCCCATAAAACTTGGGGATGTGACAGAGTTCTTTGTGCTGGCACTGGCCCATGTCCAAGCGCTCCGTCCAGCCCCTGCACTCGCAGGTTTGTGTGAGAGTACTCGCTGTGCTTTCCAACCTCTGCGTCCTCTCTGAAGCACGTCGGACGACCACAAGGCGCCGTTGGATACATGTAGAAAGACAGGACAGGGGGGAGACGGGACGGACAAACACAAAGGCAATCAACAAATCCCCTTTGCTTGAGCTTTGAGAAACATAATAGGGCCAAATCATCATCTATTTAGCTTCGTCAAATCACTGACAGCAGGCCTTGATAAAAGCGAGTGGAAAATATGTAGGCTACAAGACGCTGCCAAGACCTTCACCGACAAGAGCCCCCCTATTGAAGCCAGATGTTGATTCAACTGGCCAATTTTCATAAATGGTATAATGATTACCATTATAGATTGAGTAATTTTATATCAGCGTGCCACATTGTTGGTCGCCTTTAATGATAGCCAAATGAAATGGTTTGTGGCTGAGGCCAGGTGAGCTTTTCTTGTGCTGTGCACAACATGCAGGGCCTTAATCACCCATCAGGAGGGGGGCCCCCTGCTGAACGCGGGGGCACCTGGCCCCGCGGGCTCTGCGGACGGTTCCTGTTGTCGTCACCAACTGTCCAGCTGAGCCCTGAGCCCGTCACACGGCTCGCTAATGAGGTTTAATTGGTGCTTTAGCCCGACTTTTGTCTCCTTCGATGGCCTCAATCCCTTTAGAAAAGGCTTAGCCGACCACAGATTCACGCACTTGACCTAGTGACTCGCATGGACGCCGCCCCGGGTGACCCGCCCAGGTTCCAGTTGACTGCGTTGGTCCACGTTGGGTAAGCTGCCTCCCGTTCCTCGGGGATTGGGGCATTACTGTAGATTAGCAGAGGTAATGCCCCAGCGGAACACGGCGGGGTCATTCTGGGACACGGAAGCTAGTGTTTGCTTCCAGGGGTAACTGTCGCAGACACACTTCTAGGAATCAACAGAGATCCAATTAGCGTAATACTTAAATCTTTCCTATGTTGTGACGCGGCCCTTTTTCCACCCCTTCGGATTGCTTTCCTCACTATTCAGGCTTCCTTTTCCCCTCCAGGAAGGAGGAAGACAAACTTTCGAGTGTTTCCAGATTTCAAAACAAAGACATTAGGTTACGACCTGTTTGAGTGGCAGCTAACAATTGACTGTATATGAGACCCCTCCCCTCGCGTTCCAAACAGGAAGTAGAATAATCGTTAAGATTTTTTTTTTTAACATGGTCTTGATAATCCTAATTTCTTTTCAGGAATTTTTTTTCCTGTAGTGCAAGCTGTTAACTGTCCAATTAGATGCCTTAATAAAAACCTGTGTTCTCAAGTTCAAAACATTTAATTAGCAGATTCTCCGAGCCCAGTTTTAAGTGGGATTTCAACAAGCTCACTTCTGATTGGTGAATTTAGTCGCCATATAAACGATGATTCATACTGATTAAGACCAATCGTTGCTTACTGACATTGTTTTGTTCGTGTCACTACCTGATCTGTAACATCTACCCAACTGATCTCCAGATGCACGAAAATCATTCTTACTCCCGACTTGTCATTAGGGCTGCCACAATTAGTCGACTAATCGACTATTAAAATAGTCGACGACTAATTTAAACTTTGACTTTTATTGAGTCAGAGTGTAGTAAAGTTGAAAGTTGTAATGGCATTATACAAGGTTTTTTGGACTATTTTGGCATTTATTAAGGTTTTTTTAGACTATTTTGGAGTTTAGCTAATATTTTAGTTACATGCTAGCTGTCTTGGCTAATTTAGGATTTTTTTCAGTTTTTTAGGCTATTTTAGAGATTAACTAATATTTTAGCTGCATGCTGGCTATTTTGGCTAACTTAGGCTTTTTTTTCATTTTTTTAGGCTAATTTGGCATTTAACTAATATTTTAGCTGATTATAAGCTCCAGTGGTTTTAGCTATTAGCTTCAGTGATTTCAGCTATTAGCTTCAGCATTTTCAGCTATCAACTCTAGCCACATTCAGCTTCCTGCATTACCACTTGCATTATCACAGGCAATGCTATATATCTAGTTAGTTTAAAACTAATGATGGTTAAGATGTGTGCTTCACATCTAGTCCATGACCCGATTAGTCGACTAATCGGAAAAAATAATCGGTGATTAGTCGACTATTAAAATAATCGTTTGAGGCAGCACTACTTGTCATATATGGACATATGTTTCGGGCCCCCTCTGCTCCACTTTTTGACGTTTTGGGTGCACCCAACTCGTTTTTTGACGTACTGGCTGTTCCCATTAAATCAGGGGTCCCTAACCCCCGGAACTCAAACCGATCAGAGGGCCACAGACGCTAATATGCGTCCCCAACCCTCAGGACAAGCACCAGTACCTTAACCCGGTACAGGTTCCGCGTCCTGGGGGTTAGGGGCCTTTGATTTAAAGGGAACAGTCAGAACATAAACAAAACGGTGAGTTAGGGACACCCAAAACGCCAAAAAGTTGCTTGGAGGGGGCCCAATCCATACGTCCATATATGATGAGTTGAGAGTGGGAATGTGTAGCTTAAACTGTTTACAATAATGAAAAAGAAGCTTTTTGTTGTTCAGGAAAACATAAATTTGCGTGATCAAGATGTTATCTGCTGTTATAATGGCAGAATTGTCACTATCAGGAGCTTTTTTTATTTAATGAATTACTAGTTTTACAATCTTGGAACACCAAAAAATGTATGAATTATGGAATCTTTATAACTGTTACAATGTTGCCTACAAAAGGAAGTGACATCAGATCTGGGCATCGGATAGTTGTTACAAGTAGCAGTGTTCTTATCACAAAAAATTACAACTGAATTAAATTCATTTGGTTGGAGTCAGAAATTTTCTATGGATGTGCAGATGCAGCTAACAAACAAACAAATATTAAGCATTTACTGTGGAATATTAAAAAAACAAGGATTTAATGCAAGAAAACACACAAAAAAGAGTCGTTCTTTTGAAGTTATTTTTGTAGCATAGCTCATTTTTATTGTTTAAACAGTTTTGCATAGGAAATATATCCACTTCCAGTAATTGACTGCAGTAAAAACAGCTGCTAGCAGTATAGGCTGGATATAACAGTAACAATCACAAAAAGTTGAGCCTTTATTTACACTGATTTTTAATCTTGTGGCAATTTTAGCCCCTGCATCAAATGTAACCAGCTCGAAGGCATTGCCTACTGCTTGGTGTTTCTAAAAAACAAACAAAAACAAAACAGAAAAAAAGGAAAACAGTAAAAGAAGGGATATCAAGGCCTTCGCTATACAATTCACAATGGACACCTGTGGCTCCTAAACTGCAAATTAGAAACAAAAAACAAAACAAAAATAAAAGATTTCGGAAAGAAGTCCTCTAAAACGTACATTCAGATACATACATAGACCGTTGCACACACTCGCAGTGGGACTACGATCACTACTGGAGACTGCTCACTTGTTGTCCTGTTGGTGTTGTTGTTGTTGTTGCTTCACACATCTGACTCCACTGTGTTTCCTGGAAACGGAGTGCAACGTGCGTGCAGAGGGAAGTAAAAGTGCCACAAGACCCCCACCCAACCGCCCCCCTAAAAAACAAAAAGGGGCAACTCGTCCGAAGACTTAATTTTGTCCTTTCACCCACTTCCAGGAAAAATACAAATAAAAGGAAGCATTTCCTGTCAAAATAAAATCTGAAGTGGACAGACATGATTTAAAAAAAAGGGAATACATCACAAGAGATGTCACACTTTTCCTCTGAGTGATGCGGTTTTTATCTCACCTCAAAGGAAGTCTATCACATTCTACATCATATACATATAGCAGACATGAACAGGCACTGCATTGCTATCATCTGATCTCCTTTAAGTGAGTTAAATCCTGTAAAAATGCTGGTTTGTTTCTGTATCAGCAACAACAACCTGATGCCAAGCGGCTAGCAGCTAGCCCAAATATGGAAGGTGTGTATTGCTTATGTGGGGGGTAAAAGCGAACGTTTGGATGTTTCCATTTTTGTGGAATTGCCTTTCGGGCTCTGCGTTTTAAAGAAAAACAGATACAAATTTTGAAAGTCACGCGTATTGCTCGAGGGCCACAGGTCCTCCTTGCATAACAACCCTCCCGTTCCTCTGCGATCACTTCGATCAGAGTGGTAACACTTTCAAAAAAAAAAAAAAAAAGAGCTAAACACTGATTTAAACGAGCTACATTCAAACACTAAAACTGGAAGGTACAGTACCCTTTAGTGAAGCACCAGGGATTGAATGGGGTCAAGAAGAAGGTGGCCGACATAGCACCAAATATTCTGCACCAAAACAGCAAAAACTAAAACAGAAAATTTATGGACGTTTGTCATTGCAGTAGTTTTTACCCTGCTTCTCTGGTGCAATGTAGGGGGGCTTTTATTTTGTAAACTAAAATCACTTCCCAGCTGCTACGGGAAACTCGCCTTCTGCAACTCACACCCACGTACCCCGAAAAAACACACAATAAAAAAAGGGATTTCCCACAATCCACTGGCTATGGGCTCACTAAAACAATTCAAATATTTCACTCAATTGAAACATCAAACTAAAAATTTTTTTTTTTCTTAAAAAGCCTTCATTTTTGTTCTTTTTTAAAATGTCCTGCCCCAAAACCGCTTTTATTTTGCTCTTACATAGTAACTTCTGAAAAAAAAAAAAAAACACTTTGTATCCTACCAATCAGGAAAATGAGGGGAGCACTAACACTAAAAACAATAAAAAAATAAAATTCCTAAAATGGATTTTCTTCCCTCTAAAATAAAAGATTTACATACAACTCCCCAGAAGAGTTTACAGTGTACACAATCCTGTCCTTCGGCAGGCTTTTATTTTCCCCTCATCCTGTCCTCTGGCTGTGCGTCAGAGGCCCTCCATCCCGCATTCGCACTCGCGCCCGCACTCAAATTCAACGAGCAATCGGGACATAAACCTGTATGTACAGTCTGTTTTTTTTTAGTTTTTTTTTAAAAACACATCCACGCACAATCAACGCACCTCAGCGGGGGCTCCAAAGGCTGCAAAGTACTTAGAGTTTTTCTTAAAAATAACCAAAATAAAGAGAAGAAACAGTGCACATACAATAGCGTGATTTTATTTTCCTAATTTGACGAGTAAAAGTGGAGAGATCGAGCTTGACTTGAGGATCATTTCATGATTTCTGCTCCGTAGCCCTCTGCGAGCGCGTCTTTCACGATTGTGGGGAAAGAGTGCAAAAAAGTGTCATGACAGCACCAGTGGCGCTGCTTCTCTGCCAAGAAAAACAAAATTCTACTTCAGAAGACAATGATTGACATAAATAATGCCCTGGGATATGCCTGAGAGGTTCGCTGTGACTTCTGAACAGACTGAAGGGACAGGATGATTGCCTATGTGCTATTTAAGTGCTCTATTTTTCTCCGGATGAGTTCTAGTACGATTCTATGGGTTTACAGGACGACTGGCTCCACTAGTTTCAATGTGCGTAGTAATTATTTACATTTATACAAATCTATTTATAAAATACTTTCTAAAGGCTTGCTTGAGCCTGCCTGGAGCTTGATTTTGGACAGGTCTCGCTAGCATTCGTCGGTGTGTGATTGTTGCGCAGGTCACAGGCCACTTCGCTGACGGGTTTTAAGGCATCTACTCGGGATTTTGCATCCGGCGACATCTTTTACAAGCGCGTCCGTCCTCAGCTGCGGCCCTAGCAGGGATCCCAGAGATCCCCGATGCAAAACGATTGTCGAGCTCAAGTCAAGCAGTCTCTCCCACAAAAAATCAAACAAAAATGTAAAAAAATGGAGGTGTTGGCGCCATTGACTGTATATGAAAACATGTTACAAATACCAACAGCTATTACCCAGTGATTATATTTGTCAGAATAGCCATTCCTGCTCTACTTTGAACATTTCAGACTGATTTCAGTAGGGCTGGGTTTATAAAATCAATTAATCAATCGAACCTAATAGATTAATAATAGATCCATAAAAGAAAAGATTGATACAACGCGAAATGCTAAAATCCGCTAGCTTGATGGTGACGGCTAATGCTAACGCTAGGTCAACCTAAACATAATTGCTGACTAAATGAACATATTTAAATACTCAGGAATTTTTTTAAGTAACCATTTATGGTTTAAAACACAATTTTTGCTGATTTTTTCTTCTTCTTCTGGAATAAGG
Organism: Oryzias melastigma; assembly: GCF_002922805.2. NCBI lineage: Eukaryota > Metazoa > Chordata > Actinopteri > Beloniformes > Adrianichthyidae > Oryzias > Oryzias melastigma. The sequence goes on along the minus strand of NC_050529.1, from coordinate 11,868,091 downwards.
TTTAACGCTATAGCGTGATCGCCACCTAGTGGCCAAACTGAAACACTCTCCAGGAGAAGCAGAACAATTCTTGGAGCTTCTACGTTTGAGAATCCATGTAATACTGTATGCTATTAACAATCTCATTATCATTTCCCTAATACATTTTACAGTATGTGAACTCTATCAGATTAATATGAAAATCTTCAAAACATATATATATAGAGAGAGAGAGTATTAATGTAGTTCTAAATAAATCTGTCTAAATGTGTAAAATTGAATTGAGTGGATCAAAAGAGTTGGAAAAAAATCGGAATCAAATCGATTCTAGAAATTATTGATGATTTCCGGTTTCAACAAGCTCACTCCTGATTGGCGAAAGGGGTTACCATAAGAACACAATGACTTAGACCAAATCAAACAAATCCTTGCTTACTAATGATTTCTGGTTCCAACATGGCGTCTGTTGCGCAAAAAAAAAAATGTCGACTAAATTATTATTTTGTTAAATCCCCAAGTAAATCCTTTTCTATGGGTGACATCACACTCAATCCGTCCAGCTCTCATATACAGTCAATGGGTGACACCTTAAGACCAATCAGGGACTTTGCAACCTTTTTTTTGTTTGTTCTAATTTTTCCAGTAATTTTAGAAAACAAAAGCTCCAAAGTCATCATGTTGCCATCGCTCCTTTTTGTTTGTGGAGGAAAGGATGTAAAAAGAAAAAGAGCAGACCTTGTCTCACACTGCATAGAAAGCAGTCCCCACTTTGGTCAATTAAAAAAAACAAAACAAGAAAAAAAAAGAGGAAGATCACCCACAACAACAACATCAACAGCAACAACAACAGCAACATCAACAACAACACCGACGACAAACAACGATATCAACTAAATAAATGCATTACGATATCATCTACCTCCGAACTAGCCTCTAATAATTAACGCATCTATAAGCACTACCTACATAGGCAAAACTTGGTATTGCATAATTTTTCATAAGTCTGAACTCCACCCTCCTGCAATAGCAACTGGAAGATGAACACGTTAAAGAAAAGAGGAAAAAAAAAGATGACAAGATTAGAAAAACCACCAAAATACTGAAGAAAACAAAAAAAAACAACACAAAAGCTGGTTGATTACAAACTTTCAAACTGCAACTATACACAGCTTTGATATGCGATGTAACTGTGAGAAAGAGTAGTACATGAAGTTAAAAATCAACAATTTCATTCAGAGTACAAAAAAAAAAAACAATTATCATAAAAATGTTAATTTCTGTCTTTTTTTCTATAATGATAAATGCAGCAAAAACAAGTGTAGTGATGTCTCTATATTCAAAGGCAAGGCACGTCATGTGGACTTTATTTCATCGTGCAAATTAAGAGAACTGGAGAGTTTTTTTTTCTGGATTGAAGGGGGCGGTGGCTTGGTAGAGGCCCCGCCCCCTTTTGAGATTTCAGGGATTTGCCACCACCTGGATTTGAATTTTCAGAGTAAACCTTACACAAGCGTTACTCGTTAAGTCTACAGTACATTTACAATATTCATAAATTTTCATTCATTAACACTCCATGATTTCTTTCTTTCTTTCTTTTTTTAGTTTTTTTTTTGCTTTTTTCTGTAAACACAAGCTTTACAAGCTGATGGCCAAATGCGCTTAACATTTCAAAAAATAAAATGTCTGTCACACACTGCGTGTGTTTCATTTCATGATTCATTTCAGGTGTTTTTTTTTTATTTTTGACCCCAAAAATAAATTAAAAAAAGAATCTCCCCGCTATAATGGGAAGGGCTCAAAGTAAGTGCTGGTTTTGCTCTGCACAGGTAGCTTAATGCTTTGCCTTTCACAATGTTTTTTTGTTTTTCCTCATGCGAAGAGACGGATATGTGACCGAATGAACGTATTTTTCTTCCCTCTTCCTTTAGAGTCTTAGGGCTGAGAGACTGATAGCTTCCCTTCGAAACAAAAACAAAACAAAACAAAAAAATAGTTTCAATTGCACTTGCCTCTGTCGCTATTTTACGTCTTCTTTTTTCAAAATAAAACGATCCTTTTGAAAAGGAGTTCTTTTCAGGAGGGGTCCAATCTCAAGCATTTAGTGTTTTTTCAAAACTGCGTGAAGAGTTTTCAACTCTTGCCATAAGTGTTTACATTAATTCTTGAAATAAGTAGCAATAAACAAAAACTTTTTTTTTTTATCGAGTCACAGTAAACTGAAATCAAACGGAAGAAAAAACACTCTGAATTCACAATTTTTTTTGTTCCTATGGTTGTACACAGTGAGTCTCACCTGGGCAGGTGTCAAAATGCAGGACCCGCCCCCTCTGCCCCTCCCCCACCCGGGATTATGTGTTATTTTTTTATTTATTTTTTTTTAAACCTTAAATCTGCCTCCATTGTGGAAAAATAGTAGGAATCACTGCTAAGAGTCTAGAGTGTCATGCAATCAAACATTAAGGCATCTATACATCACAGTATCTGAATGGATCCGACAGTTCTGCAAACACGACAGCTGACTGGTGGGGTGGTGGTGGGTGTGCGCCGGGATACGGCAGACCTGAAGCGTCCTCCTCTCTGAGCTGTCCCTCGTCTTCACTTCAGGACCGGCGTCCGTCATCAGGAGGAGGTGCAGGAGCGGAGGGGGGTGGTAGAGTTAAGGTGAGCAGAAGGGAGGGGATGCCATGCGGCGCCGGCTGCTTCGCTGGTTTCGTCCACACCTGTAGTGCTCGTTGCTGCGCCGCCGAAAACGCTCCCGCCTGCACCTACCCCGAAAAGGAGGGGGAGGGTGGGTCGAGCCCGCTCAGTTCCCCGTCTCAGCGGGGACCAGGGGCTCACCAATGATGTTTATGCTGTAGTTCTGGTGGACATTTGCTGGCAGAATCTGAGTCCCGTTCGACATTTGGAATGGAACTAAGCTCGCCCAGGTACCAGGACTGCAGAGGGAGGGAGAACACACACACAGAAACAGAGGTCAGTCACATGACCCAAAAAAGCAAAATTTGTCAAATAGTCAAGGCAGATGTTTGTGCTGAGATTCCTCTAGCAGGTGGAAAAAAACCCTCTGAACTTTGGTGCAGCTGTCCTCCTGAAAATAACGGTCTTAGGGTGCTTTGAATTTTGAGCAAAGGCGCCAGCCGACCCAGAAGCTCCAATTGTTAAGCTTTTTTTTTAACATTACTATGAATAAGAACAGGCAGAAGTATTATTTTATGACAGAATCAGCAGATTCATCTGCTGAATCTCTTCACTACTGTAAAGTATTGCACGTATGAGCACAAGGATACTTTTGTCCGATTTAGAGTCCGCTGGAATTACTTGTGTAAACGGTTGAAGAGTTACGGTAGTCAAAAGACTTTAAAAAGTGGAGCTAAAGCTCCAATGTGGGTCAAGATCCAATCATCACTTTTCCTCTTTGATAGTGTGCTGCCCCCAAACCTGCAGCGGGTTCAATGCCTGACAGCAAACCCGATAAAAGCGTGGACTTCCTGAGTGTGAAAGAACCGTCAGACGCTATAAACCGGTTTGGGTTCCCTCCTTCGCATAGAGGAGCAAAGGAAGAAGAGTGGTGATGAAGAAATGGTGAAGAAGAGGGAGAAATAAGTGAGGGGGTCGGGGGGTGGGTGGAGGTGGTGGGGGCTTTACAAAGCTGTCCCATCCCTATTCATCTCACGCTAATGGCAAAACAACACGGTGATTGTTCCTGGGGAGCAACGGTGCTAACTGAAAACGCGAACGGGAACAAGCAGCATGTTGTTCCCGAGGGGCGCTGCACTACGTACATGTTAGATAATTAGCCCCCCCCTTACCGACTAGCCTGCTTTTCTTCATCACAGGCCCCTAGTGTGTTCTCGTCTAACGTCCCCCCGTCCCCCACCTCTCCGGTCAGAATACCTGCTCCGCAGACTCATCTAGAACCCCGTCAAAAAGAGGAGAACTCAGAGGAGAGCCCTCTGACGAACAACGGCGTCTGCATATTATACAAATCACCAGTCGCCGCTCGTACTCTTAAAACAATGCAAGTGCAAATTCCATTCACCCCTCGCCCTGGAGCGGCCCCGGCTCTCCAGCTGAAGGCTGAAAGCAAACAAAGCAGCGGAGATGCATTCGCAACAAAAGCAAACATCCCTCAAGTTTGTTGCTTCCAGAGTGCAAAGCGTTAAAAAAAAAGATTCAAGGCTAATCCTCCAACAGTTTTTTCTTTCCCTCTCCTGCTTTCTTCACTCCCTCCTTCTCTCTTTTCCTGCCAGAAATCGTCGGACAGGAAACGAAGGATTAGGTTTTTCCTACCTTACTGAACAAAGAGGCGCACAGAGCGGCCAGAGTTCTCCTGTTCTTGCTCTCTTTTTCATCCCTCCCTTCCACCACCTCTGCCTCTTCTTTCCCTGTGAACGTCCTTTCAGGTAAATGGCTCACATTGTGGGGAGGGCCCGATCGGTGCTGATCTGGTTAGAATCGACGGCTGTCAGGCCGTCTCTGTGTCCTATGACCTAAAAGATGCCACGTTTCTATGCAAAGAAGGCATCCTCCAACAAAAACAGAGGAAACTTTGACATCTCTGCAGCTTTTATTGCTCTGATTTCATCCCAGAAATGTTGGAAAATGTGTCAAGGAATGTAATTAAGTGAGATGCACTCCTGCCTTCATTTGAAAGCACTAAAGGTTTCCTCCTTTGACAACCTGGCTTCCCTGGAGTAACCTAAAGATGGCCTCCCCGGCCCTGTCCTGCTCCCCGAACCTCACTGCTCCCTGAAAGCGCATCATCCAGCGGGCTTCGTTTAAGGATTAGCCCGCTAAATTAGATTATCTAATGGCATCTTAATGGATTGCTGACCCATTTCCTGCACAATGGCAACAGCTTTTTAAATTCAGAAGACGTGAAAGGATGTGTATATAAAGAAACTAGACGGTTTCAATCTGAGCAGCAAAATAATCCATCAAAGATGAAGACGTTTGGCGTGGGAGAAGCATCCAGGTCTCTGCAGTAACATAAACTTTCTCCGTCTCGGTTGGGGGACCTCCACGTGGGGAGCAGAGGAGTACGTTTGGGATGTTGAGTGGAAAGAAAGACCTCAGGCTGCTTGCAGGCAGGCAGGCAGGGGGGGAGGCTACCTCCACTCGCCTGTTAGTTAGGAGGCCTGTTTCAGGGGTGTGGGGGGGTGGTGGTTCTGTGTTCAGAACTCAACCTGCGTGCACATCCAGGGAAAAGCGGGAAGGAGGACAGGAAACAGCTTAGCTCAGCTTGCTCGCTCCACCAGGCTGAAAAGGTTCAGGTTTTTGCCCCAGAGAGAAAAAGAGAGTTACAGTATGGAAGCAAACCTGGGGGGGTCTGTGATTTAAAGAGAGCAGAGCATGACTACAGCATAAAGGCACAGAAAGATGGAAACAAACATAAGGCTTCAAACATCTTGGCTTGAAATCAAGTCAAAGCCTTTGTGTTGACATATTTTGATTCAGTTGAGGCTTTTTTCTCATAAATTTGAGAAAACAGTGACAAGGAAGATAAATTTAAAGACCCATTCTAATAAAAATTGTTTTTAGAATGTCCTTGTGGCATTTTTCAAATGATGTAGGACATAAAGAATAGTAAGCTCAAAATTGCATTTAGGAGTAATGTATTCTTCACACTATAAACTACTTAAAAGTCTTAAATTTTTTTTATAAAAAAGGTCACTCCGCCTTATGTCCTAGAAAACTACATGTTTTTTTTATTTTTTGCTAATCATAATTAAAAAACCACAGGGAGTGCTTTTAAAATAGATCAGAAGATGATCAGAGTGGGTCTTCAAGCCTTTTCATTTCACTTAAAGTAGGTATTTGAAAGAGTAAATATTACTTCTCCTTAAGTAATATAACTTTTAGGTACTCAGACCCTTACTTGAGAAAAAGTACTGACCCTCTACCTAACTTAATTAACACTAAAACGACTATCCTTAACAAAAAAAAAAAAATCATTTTTAAACAATCATGTAACTGTGGAGTCCCACAAGGTTCAACTGTGGACCCACTACAAGTTCCATAATCGGCTAATCATAATTAAAAGACCACTGGGAACGCTTTTAAAATAGATCAAAAGATAATTGGAGTGGGTCTTTAAGCCTTTTCATTGAAATATCTGGATTCAATTGAGGGTTGTTTCCAAAAATTTGAGGAAAAAGTGACAGGGGGAGAAATTTAAAGATTTAAAAATATCTCTGTTCTGGGAAAATCAACTAAAAATAAAAATATATCCAAAAAAAAGTACTAGTTTGAATCCAAAAACAGAAGTTTCCAGTTTGAAAAGAGAAAAGAGCGGGAAGAAGGGGCAATAAAAAGACAGAAGACATGTTTTTATATGAATTAATTTTGCATCAATTATTTGAAGAACCTGCAAATTTATAAAAGTTCAGAAAATATATAAAAAAACAACAACAAGCCCCAGACCATGAATATTTCATACACAACAATTCTGTGTGTAAAGAGCTGCAAAAGAAGGAAATCATGGGGTCAAGGTTGTGTTCAGACAGAGACAGAGATGGCATGAAAGAACAAAAAGGGTTACCTTTGCCAAGTAATCCCCAAAGTGTCGTCAGTGGCACTGGGGCCATAATGCCTGCCGTTTTGAGTCACGCTCCAGTCACACTTCCTCAGCTGTCAATTGAAACCTAGCAGTCAGATCACTGGGCCAAGACAACTTCCACTTCAGATTACACCACAACTCAACACTGTGTACACACATGCATGCAGGAGAGCCTACGGCAGGAGCAGCAGGAAAAAAAAAAAAAAAAAAAGTCCAGGTTGTTACAGACAAAAGAGTGGAAATGGAGTAGGGGGTTTGCTTTAAGAGGGGGGTGATTACAGTGAGAGCAGACATAAAGGAAGAGCATGCAGTCACAGTTAAAAGCTAAAGATGCAGTTAGTTGGTTGGAAGTGGAGCAATGCAGTCGTCTGGATGCATGTGCTCTCAAATGTCCCCCAGCATGCACTGCTTTGTTTTCATTAGCTAACTGTTTTTATTGATTTGTTTTGTGGGGGGGTCACAATGCAATGAAGTTAAAGCTTGAACACTGACACGCACACTGATGCACAGATTACAAATTACTCCTAAAAAAAAAAAAAAGACTCCTTTGCATGCATTATGCAAGCGCACGTGTGGGCAATCCAGCTGAGAGCCATCTCTGCCAATACCACCCTAACCTTGCCCTGTGGTCAACGCATTCATTTAGTAATGCACCGGGATGAAACTGCACTGTTAGCACTCCGCGTGCAGCGCTCCTACAGAAGCTCTTAAGAGAGATTTAATCAGCCCAATGCTGAATATTCAAAGCCATTTGCAGCGGGTCAAGAAAAGTGCTCCCCTTCCTCCCAGCACCTGCACGGATCTATCGGAAGATGACGACGCCGCTGCTTAAGGTGGATTTGAGCCTCTTTCCTCCCTCTTTGCAACTGATGTCATGGCTTGTGTTCCTGATACGGAACAGGAAGCGTTTTTTGTGGAAGGTTGCTCCCACACTCTGCAGCCTGACAATAGCTCGGAGAGAAATGCGCGGGGCCGGGCCAGACGCTCGGTGCCACGCTCCTCGAGGGGCTCGCCATCTGTCCACTGGCACTGGCACATCAGAGCGGCGCGGGCAGCAGGCACCGAGGGAGGAGGGGGGACGGAGCCGAGGAACGTTAGCAAACAGATGCGGGCAGACTGTGGATTAGGATCCTTCCTTAGATAATACCAAATGACATCTGATCACCGATCTTTCCCAGCGGAATGCTGGATGGTGGCATTCCCTGGAGGGGGTTAACCAGGGCGAGAGATGAATGGAGGGCTTTCACACGTTCGCTGCCTGGGATCCGTAGAGCAGGTGTGGGAGCGTGGTTTCTCTTTTTTTCCCATTTTCAAAGCCTGCTGTGAGCGTGTGAATGTTTTACCGGGACTTCTGCTCTCATTTAAAGTCCAGGAAGACTAAATTATATGTAGACAATCCAAACAGTGACAATGCTGTCCAATAAAAAAAAAAAAATCCAGAACTTCTCCTTAAAATTTAAAATATTTAGCCAATACTCAGAGGAAGAAAGTCAAAAGTTACATTTACTTACACATTTTTTTTTTGTTTTTACTTTTATTTGAACAGATTTGTAATAAAAAAAAAGATTTTTTGTTTACTTTATTTGTGTTAGTACAAGTAATTCTAGATTGGGTAACAACATTAAAAGTTACTTGTATTTTATGTCAATTTCATACTATCAATTTATTTAGTTAACAACAATTCATACAAACTATTACTCAAAACTTTGGTATGCTTATATAAAATGTTACTTTTTTTTACTTAAAATTGGCACTTGAAAGAGAAAATATTACTTCTACTTAAGTAATATCACTTTGAAGTCCTTAATTTCTTGCATGAGAACAAGCACTGACCTTATACCCATTTTAGCTAACACTATAATATATAATTATGCTTAACAAAAACATGTTTTTAAACAAGCATTTAAATGTGGAGTCCCACAAGGTTCAACTGTGGGCCCCCTACAAGTTGTATAAAAAGTCTTGATTCCACTGAGCGGTCCATTACGGTCCGGTCCAGTTAATTCTGACGAGCATTTTCACTTAGTTAAGCTTGGGGCTACTGCTTGAAAAGAGAGGTCAACTTTGGGACTGTATGAAGGTTCAAAGCTGAGGACCGCAGGGACCGGCTAGCGACATACGATACAAGTAGCTGGGAAATATAACCAGGTGCCTGCCCATTAAGAGCTCTAAAAACCAAAACTAAGATTTTAAAATCAATTCTAAACTAGTGGGTAGCCAATGAAAATTACAAAGGCAACAACAATGGAGGTCATCCAGTGGCTCATCTTTTTCTTGTTTTACTTTTTGTAGATCTTGTAGAACGGGAATTTAATGTTTGAAAGAAAATTGCGGGCAGCTAAGAAGAAAACCGCACTAAAGAGGAAAATGTTGGAAAAACTAGACGGATGGGGGCCCTCAAGAGTTACGGTTTGGTACTGTTTAATGGGTCTATTTTACAATGGAAATGCTCAAAATATCAGAACGTACTGTAACGCTCAGTGGAAACAAGGCTTAATTGTTTCGGATCTAAATTTGTTCTGTTTTCGTCCAAACAAAGATCACTACAATTAAAAAGTTGAGACACCAAAAAGTTAAAGTTTGCATGATTGTTCTATGATATCCTCAGCCTTCTAATAATCTCATGTCTGTTTCAAGTGTCCTATTATAGAACTTTTTCTTTTTGTGTAAAATCCAGCACTGTCACTGTTTGTAGATTTTATTTTATTGTAATGTTTATTCAGTACAATTAAAGATGCCATGTCATGTCTCCTACATTTTTCTCTTTTATTGTTATTTTAAATCGCTTACAAAAGCCTAGATACAGACCAGTCCTGGTTTCCTTTTACTGTCAAGCATTGCAATGCCCACTATTTAAAAAGAAAACCTCATAAAGGCCACACACTGAACATACGACTGCCAGCAGAAGATGGAATATTCTGTGAAAGTGTTTTAGTCCCGCAGGATTTGGCCCTGAGTCTCTTTACTGCTCAGTGAGGCCAAATCCCAGGTCGTTAAATCACACTACTGAAAACAAAAACAACTGTCACACGCAGGAGTGAGATGAATCAGCGCTGGGACACTTCTTTCAGTCCAACAAAACCTTTATTTGATGAGATCCTTCAAATCATTACTTCCTGTGAAATCTGCTGTTTTAGTACGCTCTTCTTTGACTGATTGATCACTTTTGGAGGTGCGCTCTATGGAAAAATGTCGCGTCACTTTGTGCTTCACTGACAGAACTAACACCGCTACTAGAAAATGTGCAAAAACAAACTCAGCCGAGTGAATCCTCCCTTTGCTCCTCCTTCTCCTCCAGAGAGGAATAAAAGCATCCCAGACCTGACAAAATGACAAACACCACCCTCACCTCTCCTTTTTTTATCACTGATTTTAGGAAATTCTGAAGAAAAGAGACAGACAGAAGGAGGAGAGAGGAAACAGAGGCTAGCTTTGTCATTTTTTTTTTTTACTAAACACACACACAAAAAAAAGTGAGCTGAGGAGAAAACCCAGCGATCATTATGTAGCTGCGTGCAGATGCATTCAATTAGTTGTGGTTGGAAAAGCCTTGGCCTCAGACCAGCGCTTTCAATAAGACGGAGTGGGGGAGAGCACTCTTTCTCTCTCAGATGACAACCACAACACACACACACTCACACACACATACGGAGGCTACCACTTCTGACCGAGGACATCCTGCAGCGGGGCGATGCCTGCGCTGCAAGTCTGGCTTGTAAAGGATTGCAGCGACTGCATTGCACACGGCGTATAAGGTAATGTGTAAGGAAAACACAAAAGTCTTGACGCCCCAAAAAACAACACAACAACGGTGACTCTTCATCTTTATGTCTGCCTGTGAAACCAATCCAGAAGAAAGGTTTGTCTCCAATCAACTCGAGTTTCAATTAAATTTAGCAATCTAGCTAAAAAAAAAAAAATTCTCACAATTCCCTCTGTCCCTGTCTACAAACTAACTCGCTATCAAGGGTGTTGGGGGGGAGTGTTTTTACTGGTGTATAGGAGGGGGAAAAGTGGGGGATAGAAAATGAAAAGAAAACATGAGGAGCAGGTGAACTGGAGTGTTCCAAGTGACGAAGGAGCTCACCTGCTGCTGGTGGAGGAACGCGGGATCTCTAGGGCTCAGGCCTACAAAACGGTTAGCCGTGGGGGTTCCGGGGGTGGAGTAGCCTGGGTGACACGAAGTCACATGAAGCACAAAAATGTGGTGTTAAAATACAGACAACAATACAGTCATTATGTAGTTTTAAAGAGGATTTAGAAAAACGTTTTTTTCATTAAGGTTAAGTTTTTAAATGCGGAGTTCCACAAGGCATCATATTGGGGCCATTCATTTTAAACCATTTTGCCCTTTAAAACCAGAAAATTGGCTCCTAGACATTCTTTAGACTACCGTAACTCTTTGACCTTTATACAATTATTGTAATCCGCTTTGTGCTAATACATACCACTCTACACCACACTGTAAACACATTATTGTGTTTAACACCTTAAACACAATAATCAATTAACCTACACATTCTTACTCCCAACTCGTCATTTGTGGACGTACGGTTCGGGCCTTCTCCGCGTCACTTTTCGGGTCTCCCCAATTGGTCGTTTTTTGACGTGCTGGCTGTTCCCAAATCACGGATTCCAAAACCTCGGGATGTGGAATCGGTATCGGGTAAGAGTATGTCCACATTAGAGACCCCTGGTTATTGAATGGGCCCAATATGATGCCTTGTGGAACTCCACATTTAAAGCTGCTTTCCTCAACTTCCGATTCCATTGAAATTATACTAACTGGGTAAGAGGTAAAAGAGTTACAGTAATTCGAAGAGTGTGTGCTATTAGTTACTATCGTTGGAGATATCTTTTGTGAAGTTTAATCTTCCACAAAAAGTTTTCATGTCTAAAAGTTTTTGTAGAGATAATTAAAAGTTTTTGTTATATTCTATCAAAAGAGACTCCTTAAGTGGAAAAACAATAATCAAAATGACTGAGATCACAATTATCATCAACACTAAAAGGTAAAAGTCTATCTGCCTTGATGGGGGAATTACTGCAGACCAAAGTGTCATAACATCCAACAGGAATCTGTTCTTTTTATATATATTTATTTGATTTTTAGTTGTACGCTGGGAAATCTAAACAATTAAAGAGGAAAAAACAGTCTGGATTTACAGAGGGATTATTCAGAAAAAAATAGTCGTCTTGTGGGTTTTTGCTGTTGAAAAAAACGATACTCATTCAATCAAATATCCTTCCATTAAATATTTTCTCTTAAAAATATGAGTAAGCAGCTAGCATAACAGGTTTTGTTACTGATACATTGTGTGAAAAATTAATGAGATCCTTTTTGGTTTTATTTGAAAACAATGGCTGTAAGTGACGGGTCGTGAGGGTCGCCTGCTCACCTTCTGTTGATGTCGTGATGGGCTTGGTGTCGGGCATGGAAAGGGAGACGGGTCGCACAGCGCCAGGGTGGGGAGAAGGAGCCAAGACGGGGGTGAAGTGACCCGGGACCTTTCCGACCCCCTGGCCACTGCTGTTCGACTGCAGATGGAGCAAAGACAACCCATGGTCCTTTGAGAAACCCACTTTCATCTTTCATATTTTTAGGTAGCACATCAGGACATTTTAAATAGATTTTTCAACTGAACATTTGCTATTATAATCCTTAAGGTCAATCTCTAAGCTTGAACTTATACTTAGAAAATTACAGTTTTAATAATAAACCACAAGCAACTTAATGACTCTCATTGTAACTCTCCTCTATTTTATTCATTTTTTTTCCTCCATCATCCTTTTTTTTCTTTGTTATACCCTTATCCGCCACTTCTAATATACCATCCAAGAATGGAAACTTAAATAAATATAAATAATATGAATAAAGTTTACCCTCCGGTAAAGGGGTTTATATGAATATGCACCTCGTGTGTCCAAAAATTGATAACCCTCTATTGTGACAGTAACAACACAAGAGGCCTTCAGCTCTTATCTGTTTGCTCTAGTGCTGGACAGAAGAAGTAAAAAAGAAAAAAAAAATGCTGTGTAAAAGCAACCAGTCTTTCATTAGGACGGGTTGACTGGTGACTTATGTTTACAAGCTCTAGCTGGCTTGTAAATGTGCAGTGGGGCAAATCTCAATAAAGCAAAACAACCATGCAAGAGCGGCAGTGTTGAGCAATGCTGCGTTCGTTCTGGAGCTGAAATCCGAATCACGGGAGGAAAACACTTTCAGCCGCTGTCCTGTCACAGTTATTACTAGAACTAGACAAGGAGAGGGTAGGGGGGTGCAAAAGCAACAATAGATCTTCAATCATCAACAATAAGATTTCCTACATGATTCCACACAATGATTTTAATGGTGCTCATGAAGTGAATTTAGGAGGGCGTGAAAAGCCGGAGAGCGCCGTGATCACAAAGGCGTGAATGCGGCGCTGGAGAGCGGTGCCGGGCAGAGACGCTATATATAGGGAGGAGAGAAATAAAAGAGCGAGCGGGGAGCTGCTCCCTGGGACGGCTGGAGACTGTCTGGGCCCTTCATTTCAGGGCGGCCCCGGAGTTCAAAACTCAAACAGGCCTTTTTGGGGAAGAATGGAGTCGGCGGGGTTCCCTCCGCACTGAATAGAATGTTTAATTAGAGTGTAATATAATCTGCGTTAAAGCAAGCATAAAAACATTCTGGCACTCGTCCATGGGATTATAACCAATGTGTTATTTGCTGAAACGCCCCCCCCTTTCCTTACAGTCCTCCCCCTCTTCCCTGCTGACCCCCCCCATCATCCGCCTGTCTCCCGTCTTTCTCCAGCACCCCAGCAGAGGGCCGGTTAATTCTGCACAAGAGCTGGGCCCCGGCAACGGCAAATATTTACAACCTTTATCGTTCCCCGTGGTTTGTCTCTGGAGTAACAGTCCCCCTACCCCGCCACGTCTGGAGATGGAGCTCACTACGAGGCCTTTGTTTACACTGAGAGCAGCGGGGATATCAAACTCACATAAATATCAGCCGGCTCTCTCTCGTCTAGCGGAGACGCTCGCTGCTGGCTGTGCGGGGGCCATTGTGGGTTCTTTGAAAGTGTAAAACCACCACGTTTGCTTGTTTTGATTCAGCGTTCTTGGTATGGGTTTTTTTTTTGTTTTTTTTTTTGGAAGTCTTCCAGACGAGCGGCTTGCGGTCTTCCGCATTTGAACTTTTGTCACATGAAGTGTTTCAAAAAGTCAAACTATCTTAGTTTCTTTCGATCAAGATTTCATACCTAAGGAATTCTGACACACAAAACTTGGAACATCTGGTAATAAACTGTGGCTAAAGATGCTAAACCAGAGTTTTGACACTTTTAATGCTTGAAGTGATACAATTAAAAAACAACGTAGTGTGTAATCCTGTGAGAGGCTGCGGGAGCACCCACCTGGCTGCTCTGCGGGCTGGACGGGTCGTACGGCTGCACGTAGCTCTTGAGGGGGTCGGCAGGGTTGAGGTGCGGTGGGTACCGGATGGTGGGGTGCGAGAAATAGGGCGAAGGCGCCGGGGGCAGGATAGTGGAGGTGGAAAACTGCAGGGGCGAGTGTGGTGGGGGGCTCCTCGTTGATATAACTGTGGGAGAAATAAGATATGAGCTTAATGAAGGGGTGTCTGAACTATTTTTGCAAAGAGGGGAGCCAAAAATGTTAGCAATATTCCTTTGAATTTCAGATTTGAAGACCAGAAATAAATCTAAACATTGAATCTGGGTTCACATGAAATGTTACATATCAAATGCTTATTGTAAACTTCTAAATTTAAATCAGTAAAATCGTATTCAAAAGTACAAAACACTTTGGTTTTGATCACAGAAACAAATGGGCTGGATTATGGACATGCAGCATCTGAATTTTCGTTCCCAAAGCTTGGCAGGAACTCACCACTGTGTCCCACACTTGATAGGTGATGAGGCTGAGTGAAAGTGCTGAGTCGTGGCGAGGAGTCCTGCGGGGAGGTGGGGCTGAACAGCGGCTTCTCGGGCTTCTTCATGGTGGGAGAGGACATGTCTGCAGGGCGGGAAAGAGCAAACACAGTTAAGGATTTAGATAAAATACCAGCGAGTTGAAAACATAAAAACAGGTTTATGAATTCTTATGGGTCTAAATCACATGTAATCAACGATTGAAGCCAGTGACGCGTTGTTGCAAAGCAGCTGGTCACCTAAATAGGATTTAGAAATGTCAAGACCCTCGCCTAATCCCAAATAGAATGTTACAGCAACGCATCTGCCTCTCCTGGCCTTCCACACTGTCTGACAAGCTACTGTAATTCCCCATGAATAATCCTGCAGGATCAGCTGAAGGCGTTTGTTTAGTCAAATTCATGTAGTCCTGCGAGCTGCGAGAGCGTGCACAAAGTATGAGCGACTCATTATTGGGGGCTCGGCGCTCTCGCCGCGTTGTCACGGCTGCGCGGTTTTCAATTTTCCATGGTGAGAAGCGCAGTCTGAAGGGAGCGCGATAACAAATAGATGCGAGGAGCGGCTGCAGCGGCGGCTTAAGTTTTTGCTTCCTCTGCGAGCGAGCGTTCATCCGGAGTCACGGGGAGTAAAACTTTAACACCGTCCGACCTCTCTTTCCCTTAAAATGAGGTGTTTTGAGCTGAGGAACGAGCGGCGCTATCCCACAGATCCACCTGACTGACAGGGAGGAAAAAAACAACCTTCATCTGTAGAGGAGTTGGCGGGAATTTAGGGGGATTTCCAAGTGAAAACGCTTTTTTTTAAAGCAAAATGGGAAAAGATGCATACTTGTGTAGCAGTTTTCTACCTTCCTTGAGGGGCTAAATCGTTTTAAAGTAACATTCACCCACACATGTTCACACACTGTTGCCGTAACTGTTACCTTCACCCTTCAGAAGATTAATTTGTATGTTTGATATTCTTACTATTATCATCAATTAAAATTAATTATTGTTTTTTGAGGAGGGATTAAATAAAACATGAACATAAAGTGAAAATAACCTTTTATGAAATGACGGAGGTTCACATGACTTCCTTTCAAAATAAGTAGTGATTTTTTTTTTAAAGACAATTTTACTGTTTATGGAGCAGAAATTTGTAAATCTAAGAAACTAAAATTAAATCAGAGCTAATTAACTGACCTTTACCCTTTTATTTGAACCAAAGGATGCACTAAAAATCCTTGAATTTATTAAAAAGTAGAAGATTTGACCTATAATCTAGTAATTCTGGTCGTGCTAAATGACCTCCAAGTGAGGCGCTCAAAAATTTGTAGAAGCCAAACCGCTTGATGGATTGTTGGTGCATTATGGGTACTGTAGTCAGGAACCTCAATAAGTGACTTCACTAATTTACTTTTACTTTACAGCTACTTTCTAAAATTCAAAATGTTGTATCTTTCTTTAACTGGAGAGACACAATAGAGCAGTAAATGTGTAAATGTGGATCTTCCATCTATTAGCGGCGCACAGTAGCCCCTCCCTGCTCGTCCAGTGTTAACACCACCATGTTCAAGAATCCACATTTAGCATGTTTTGGAACGTGTGTGTACGTAGTTTCACCCTGATGCCAATGTGGGTTGCCAAGGGACACATCCTTTGAATGGAGCTCAACCGCTCTACCTCTGCACCACACATAAAGATTTTTAAAGGTTGGCTTTTATTAATATATAATGAACTTAAGAAATGAAAAGGTTTACAGCAAAGTTTTTTAAAATAGCTTCTTCTGTAACGAGAAACGTTTCTTCCAGCACACGGTGAGTGAAAACCACGTGAGAGAAATGTCTGCTTGGCACTTTGGAAGTCTCATATGGGTTTAATATCAACCCCCGCTTCTCATTTACTCTCCATTGACAGAATAATAGCCGTCTGCGGAGCTTTTCCTGCGAATTCTCTTCTCCCAACCTCAAGGGTCTGCATTTACGCGCAGGGATACTCCCAGAGCACGCTGACATTTCATACAGCCGCACTGGGTTTGTGGCGAAATCCCACCATCCCCACATCTCTTGTGGATCATCTGGTGTTTTCCTCCCAACTGATTTCACAATAAAACATAAAGAAGTGGTGGCCTTAACTTGAGCTGAAACCACTGTGCGCCTGCTTGGTGGCTTCCCAACGATTTCGTCTGTCACACTCAACGTGTTTTCTAACATTTCTGCCACCCCTGGTGGTTGAAAGCAGATGCGGCGAGGGTATCGGAGCGTTGATGGAAGTCAGCAGGGAGTGAGGAGGATCGGGAATCATGGGACGGCGAGGCTTTAATTAAAAGGGGCGGCGAGCGCTGCTCTGTGGCAGGAGACGGCATAATGAGACGCTGGATCTGTCCTGCGAGGATCCCGCTTTCCCCTTTTGCGCCGAAACACATCTCTATCCTCGCTCTGATCCCTTAAGCCCCTTGTTTCACCTTATTACAGGTAATCTGATTATAAATTCTCCTCTTCTTACTCCAGTATGGCAAACAAACTGCTTTTATTGACACCTGCTGTGCAACATTTATGGTGCTTTCAGCGTTTAGGTGATTCGACTGCAACTTAAGGAGAGAAAAAAAAGAAAATCTATCACGTTGAAGCTCACAGCTGACACCTGCATGAAAGTAAAAGCTCACACTGTGAGCTTTATTAGTGGTGTAAATATACTGCAAACCTTATTGCGCAATCCTTATCCAGCCCAAGTGTAAAAAACAGTTAAAGGATAACAGACGAGACATTTAAGGAGCAGCTTAAATTCACTTAAAAACTTCCTGGGGCTTTTCCGACTTTGGATTTCCGTAAAGGTTTAGACATGTGGCTCATTGAGTTTTAAGAATGCGTCCGTCCTTTTAAAAATACACTAAATTGGACACAAACAATAGTATTAAAACAACAATCAAACAGCTTAAAGATTCAAAGGCTCCATAAAATCTCTTTCTTATTTGGATTTGAGAACAATTTAAGTTTCTTGAGAATTATTTGTACATTTCATAAGCCTGCTTGTCCAGTGTGAACACCATGGACTAAATCCACGTTCAAGGATGCACTAAACATGCATAGCTTTAGTGTTTGCATTACTAAAAACCAAATGTGTTACCTCCGTCTCTGTCGTGCCAGTTCGCCCGGCTGCTGGCTGGTGAGCTTGGTGACGAGTAGAAGTCCGGTCCAGTCGGGCTGGTGTCCATGTTCTCCTCCATGTTGACTGTTTTGGGCCTTTTACTGCAAATAAGGAGGAGTTTATGACTTCAACGAGATGGTCACTCTGGGTAACATAACTGACATGATGTCAGGATGTATCAGCGCTTAGTTGTTGTCAGCAGGGGAAGATGTTTGGCAAGGATTTACGCAATTTGGGGAAAATGTCTTTAAACTGTTCTCAGTTAAGAGACATTAACAATAATTGCTTATCGGTCTGGTAAAGTGATGGCGTTTAGTCATTCAGACGTTGGCCATTTTATATTAATGCTCTTGGCAGCTTCGTCCAGACATCCCAGCTAATGTGACCGATAGAGTGACTGCGTGATCCATATTTGCAATTTTTGCAAGACAGCAAGTGAGGTATAATAGCTATACTCTAAATGAGTCTGAGTGTCCTAATTCATATTATAGACCAATGTGAATAGAGGTCGCGTGGATGTAGCATAAATCACTAGACTCTCCCAAGAAATGGACATTTTTATTTGCATTAATTAAAACAGATAAAAACTACACTTTTCTAAGTTATTGATTTTTGTAAATTAAAGTTCTATCCCTAAAAAACATTACTGGTGTAACTTTATAAACTGACAGAATTCGTGAACAAAAAATTGAGCCACTTGTGTCCACAATGCAGCTTTATAACACAGGATATACTGACAAAAAGTAAAAGTTAGCCGAGCAAACACGTAAGAAAAACTAGGTTAAACAAATGCAATGGTTCAGGCTTTTTCTATCTTTTTTTTAATTGAAAGTAACTACATCAAAACTAAAATACAAACTAGTTTTTACTTTTTAAATTGTACTAACTAAATCTTTGATGAGAGTTAGCCTAGCCTAGAAGCAAAAATGTAAAAATAAATTTAAAACTGTTGTATTTATATGTTTTATCTACGTTTTGGGTTAAGAAATAGTTACACAAAATCTAAAATACAGACTAGTTTGACTTTTTAATCTTTATTAGCTAAATCTTAATGCACTAAGAATAAAGTTAAAGACTGATGGAAGTTAGTCTAACTTGGCACAAATCTAAAAACACAAAAAGGTTAAATTGTATTAGAAAGAATGGACAGTTTCATGTTTTTATATATATTTTTTAATTGAAATCAAATACAGAAAAATATTTCTTTTTTCAACTTTACTTATTAAATCTTTGTGTGCTTACAATAGAGTTGAAGAGTAATGAAAGTTAGGCACAAAGCAAAACAAAATTGTAAAACTGTTCTGCGGGGAAAAAAATCCTTATACTTTTTTGTTCATATTTTAGGAATTAAAATAACTACAAAACAACTAAAATACAGAATTGTTTTGATGTTTTTTGTACTAAAATAATGTAATATTTGTGTGAACAAATACGCTAAAGACTGATGCAAGTTAACTAGCTTAGCACGAAGATAAATAAAAAAGATAAATTTTAATATATTTTTTGGTTTGAAAACAAGTACATACCATCTAAATTACAAGGGTTGAAAAAAAAAACAGCAACATAAAATTTAGTCAGATCTTAATTTAAAAAGTGTACTAGCTAAATCTTTGTGTGATCACATTAATGTTAAAGACTAATGAGAGCTAGCCTAGCTTAGCAATAAGCAAAAAAATATAAATGTAAATACCTGAATAAATAAGGTGAATAAACAGACTTGTAGTGTTATCACTTTTTAAATTTATTTATTTTTACATTACTAGGTACGCTTAAATTATTACTCACACGTTAATTCACAACTTTCTATATGCAATAGTCTACAAAAAAGTATTTTAATAAAATGCTAAAAACAAGTTAAAGTCCAATTTATGTTTGAATTAATAGTGTCCCTAAATAGGTCTTTAATTTAAAGTTTTTAGAGACACAGAAAGAGACAAGACAAGCAAAAACTACTGATCTTTTCTTGTTGCTGTAACATTCACTGACCTGCCAGGAGGGGAGGACAGGGAGCGGTGCAGTCCCACACTGGGGTTCAGGTCATGATAGTAGTGTTGGCCGGGCATGTCCGCCATAGAGAAAGGTACCGCTGCGCCGTGGGTGATGGGCACTGCAGAAGACACAGAGCGGAGAGGACTCAATGTCATGATGTTAGCTCGACTGCTGTCCTTGAGTGTGACTGCATCTGTGCGGGAAATGTAACAAACCACAATCTTTGTAAAGTAAATCACTGCTCCTTAAACATGTCAATTTATTCACCGTTTGCACAGACATGATCCAGTAAATGTCAGTTGATTCTTTTAAAGTGCTTTTTTTGAACACATTATTTTATTTCAGAGCTTTAAACAAAAAGAGGAGACACCTTTTTAAGTCAAACTGTTCACTTTCCCAATGATTTATGCTCTAGAAGGTGTTGCTTTTCTCACTGCGGTCAAGGTGAGGGATATTGTTTCACGGGAGGTCGGCTCTGTTTACAGAACAAGAGGGGGTTCAGCGCTCATCCTCGCTGTCTGCCCCTGTCTCCCGGCTGCGCTCCAGTGTGTGGTCGGCGGAGCCGCCGGCAGCTCCAGTGGCTGGCTGGTTTGGAGCGGATGAGAGGATGGAGTGTGCGGCGCCGTCTGTTGTGGTCTGAGGTTCACCACTGGCACGGTCCCTCCACCAGCCTCCGCCCTGGCAAAGGCCCCTACCCGCTGCTACCCGCACCGAGCTGCATTGTGCAGGAATGCGTCCGAACGCAGGAGCACGGCGAATGCCAGATTATTGTGTTCTTTTTCTTTTATTGCATTCATGACTCAGGATCCCACTAACCTCCCCTCAATGAGATGGTCTCTCTTTAATAAACTGTCTTGGCTCGCCGCGGTTTATGTGATGCAACTTGGCCACACTGCCAATCCGCTAATTTAATAACACTGGCTTTGAGATTTTCACCTAAAATAATCAACGTTTTTATTTATTGTGACAAAAGTTTGGAGCTGTAACTTCTCACGTCGTGTGTGCTTCCACGAGCTTTGTTGACAAAACATCCCAAAGTGGCGGCTCCTGTTGCATTAATAAGCGGCTTCGTGGAAACGCCAGGGCCGCCGCGTCGGCCTTGAACTCCCTTTGATGGACTTCAAAGAATGTCTCAACAGCTCGGAGAGTTGGGAAAGCGGAGCGATGATGGATGAGCGGCTGCTCGGATGTCTTCCCAGGGAGCGACCGGCTGAGTGAGTGACAATTCCTGTGCGCGCGCAGGCGACCTTTTTAAAATTCCAGCTCGACTTCAGTCGGCTTTAGCGAAACCGGCCTCTGTCACACGAGAGCAAACATGGCAGCTCTGAGGCCATCTGGACCGGGAACAAATTAAATAGAAAAAAATTATTTCAAGAGATATTTAGTCTCTGAGCTCTGAAACAAGACGTTATGTCTTTCGGAGCACGTAACTGGAGATTTATGTCAAAGTGACAGTTTTTTTTTTTGGTTTTTGTTTTTTTAAAGGGGGAATGCAGGGATTTAATGAAAAGGTCACCATTAAGGACTGTGTGACATTCTGTATTTGTCCAACATGTGATCCATTTCTTTGAGTTGCTTCAGGAGAATAAATGCCTTCATTACAAAAACAATTTTATGCAAAAAGTTAAAGTAAAAGAGAGTAAATGTTACATTTGTGGCTAAACTAGGGGTCTGCAACCTTCAACACTTAAAGAGCCAATCAGGTCAAAATCTCACCAAAAGGAGACACACTTTAAAAAAAAAAATACACAAATTAGTAGTGTTGTTATTATTATGATAACTATAAATAAACAATGTTATTTTGTAAAAAAAACATAAGCATAAAGTGAAAAATTTCTTTAAAATATGTTGACAAAGTGACTTCCTTTCAAAATAAAAGACAGCTGTACCACATGGGATCATCTCAATGAAGCAAATGCAGATAGGTACAGTTTATTGTATTGTTGTTGGTGCACAAATGTGTAAATCTAAGAAACTAAAATTAAAACAGATCTAACTACATGACCCTCACCTTATTTTTTGGACGATACGGAACTCTAAAAATCCTTAAATGTTGTTAAGTAATATACAGTCCATCTTAATGACCCACTCTGATCATCTTTTTATCTATTGTAAAAGCATTCCTTGTGGTCTTTTAATTATGATGATGTTGTTTTTAGCCATAATCAAAATAATCTGTGGATTCTAGGACACAGTTTCTACAGAGCAGCAGGAATTCATTAGAAATTCGCCTCTGAGTTGTGGTCCGGACCACTATAGCAGAGCAACCCCGGCACTCCTTCCCGTCACCCATAACTGATAGCTCTCCTGCTAGCTTACAGACTCTTATTAATATTGAAGCCGTACAGTTTTGAGCCAGATGTCAGATCGGACGAGGAGAAACGAAAATCTACATGGATCAATTTGAAGTAGAGAGATTGTGGTCCGCCCAGCATAGGGAATAACTAATTCTGTGATATATCACGATATGTATAGATTTAAAATGGTGACAAGGTGATTTGAAATTGATTAGCACCACAGCACACTGAGAGTTTGTCAAAAAGCTGCACCGCTTGGTGAATTGTTGAGGGTACTGTAGTCAGAACCTTGGAGCAGTGACACGTTCTGTGCTTCAAAGTTGTTTTGTATTATATATTTTATAATATAAACATGTCATTTTTCTTCAGCCAGAGTGCCTTAAAGGATATGTCAACGGGTCACATGTGGCTCCTATGCTCCAGACACTTAGCTAAGTGTATATAAAAAGTCAAAAAAGTGACTAAATTGGCAAAATTCCTCCATTATTTCTGACACTTTAGAAAAGATTCTGGTGTGCTGGATTAACTGGGTCCGGACAGCAATAACACGCCCCTGTGAGTGGAACTATTAGAGGGAAACTGGCTGGAGCATGCTGCGACACACAGCCAACACAGCATCGGTATGCTCCTTTCAACCGCAGGCTGTCGAGGGTTTCAGGGGTGGGGGCTGAGTGTGTTAGTGTGTGTGTGGTTGACTGGACTCTTTGTGCTCCTCGGGCACGTTCACTGCAGTTGCAGCCTCGGCGCGAGGGCAACACAGGTGAACGGTGCCTTGACGTGCCCGGGGCCATGCGAGGAGTCCTGGGGGAACAACCGTCAACGGCTTTGCAAGGGGGAGAAGACAAGTCTCTACAGATGAGCGCCGGCTCACGCGGACAGCTGCGCGCTGGCTGTGTTATCTTACTGCAAACTGGCCAAACGGGATTTACCGCACCACAGCTGTGCGGCGGGGGCTGAAGTTTGCACACAGATTACAAGTCAAAACAGGGTTTTTATACGCTGCTTAAAGATGAAGCAGCTTTTTTTATTTTTTTGGCGTTTTTTCCTAATTGAGGTCAGCTGACCGTGTTTATATGTAAAGACGTGGAAATTTCATGTGAGTCTCCACACACACACAGTTTCCCCCCCCTGCTGCACCTGTTACTCCAGCAGCACAAAGACGCTCCAGATTCTCCCCAAAAAAACATGTGGTGCACGGGTGTAAAAGTGCGATACACGACAGGCATACTCACTTCTGGACACTCGCACCAACTCGGCAACACTGAAGACTCCTGATTTGATGAAACTGTCTTCCAAGTAAACTGCAGACACAGAAGCAATTGTGCTGTTAATGGTTGTTAGCTAAAGACATTTGATGCAGCGATAATGCTCGGAGCTTCACTATGACACGAAGTTGGTTCAGTGCTTGTTATTACATTATGTAATAGAGATAAACTAGCACAGATCCTATCAATTTTTCCTGTTTGTTTAAGACAATCAGCAGACTTTCCATGGATTTAAAATGCTCGAAAGTAGTACAAGATGATTTAGATCACTTTTGTTTTATATACAATAAATCTATTAGTTTTGAGTCAATATTTTTTCTTATGTGTGTCAGATTAATCTTGTGTAAATATGTCATTAATATGAATATTATGATAACATGATCAACTCTGCTTTTTCAAAACCACTTTTGCAATTAAGTTGCAGTCTGGTTTAAAAAAAAAAAAATGAAACTATAATTTTCTAAGACAGTTTCACAGCAGAAGTTCACTAGAAATTTGTCTCTGAATTGTGTGCGGGACCTTTGGGGAGGAGCAATCCCACCCCCCTTCCCCTCTCCATTTCTTAGAACTCAAAGCAGGGAACTTGACGCTCATTTTTGAAGTCACAAATACGATCTTTTTCAAACTGCTTTTTTTTCATCTGCTCCTGATTCACTGTGATTTGAATAAATGAATACTCAAAAATGTAATTTTAAGCTTAATTTTCTTTGTATATGTCACAAGAATTTGTAAAAAAAAAAAATCACCTGGACAGGTGTGCAAAGAAAAGGAAGAAGAGGCGAGATTGACGAGTGTGCTAGTGCTTCAGGGTAACACACATAATGAGCCCCAGCCAAGTCCTTGCTGGCACAGCTTTTTTTATTTAAAATAGCGAAAGTAAACCTTCAGAATTTGTCATCTCGACACAGTCATAAACACAAGTAAAGTAGTAAAACTCTCTCAGAAAAGGTAGCTAAACTTTTTCTTACATTACGACACACACGGACTCATGCAGCATCAGGCAGCATTTCTCAGGTTTGTGTGATTTAACAACACTAATCGGGATTGGAAGGGGGGGCTGTCAGTCAACTAAAATGCCAGACGCATTATTGGCACCCAGATGATTTTTAGCTCAGCTTTGATACCCAGCTGAGAGCACACAGCCCCAGCCAGGAGAAAGGGATAGACAGGTATCTCCCTGGCTCCTCCTGCGCCAACAGCATTTTCAAGGAGCCGTGTCACCGCGGAGGGGCCTCCAGAGCCCGGGTCGCTGGCCCGCTGACATGTTTTCCTTGGCAGCGGCCTCTGTAGAACCTGCTCTGGAGGTAGAGGGCTAATCATATTTCTAAAACGACTTTTTTTCCAGTTTTGTGACGACACAGCGGCTCAGATCAGCTCATTTTTCGAAAGTCAAGATCAACTAAAGTTCCTATCATCATATATGCACATAAACCCAATTTCTTCACGAAATCAGTAAAAGTTAGGGCTGAGGATCGTTATTTGGGTGGCAAATTAACAACAGTTTTAACTATTTATCATAAATTGTTTAAATGGTTGCTATATGTATGTCTGTTTTCTGAATGTATGAAAATCATATGTATTTAAACGCCATCATTTATACTTTTTAAGAGAAAATCAGAATCAACAAAACATAACAGATAAAAAGAAATAATATTTAAACAATGTCACATTCAAAGGTGTTTCTGTCAACTTCCTGGTTAACTTCAGCAGCAAACAAAACATCATTGTTGTCATTTTAGAACATATACAGAATTCTTAAAATGTTCTCCGCAGTTTCTACATCCTCATAGTTTGGCGACTACAATTTCTAGTAGATAAACAACAAGAGGATCGAGAACTGTTTCCAACAGACATGTTTCATTAATTGATTTTTTTCATATTAGGGATGTAAAATATACAGATATGTATTTAAAAAATGATCTATTACTGAGAGTAACAGCAGTATTGATTGAAAACCACAGATATGAACAAGATTATGTTGGTAAAAAGGTATAAAATCAATCGGGAAGTAAATAATTGGTTTCTGGTAAACCTTTCTCTTCCTGTTGTGTCTCTACTGTCTTTGTTTTTTTTATGTACAGGTGGAGCAAACAAAAAGGCATCGGGTCAATTGCAATTGAGTGAACCACTGTGAGAGATGTGTTCCACTAAACATATGATAACCCTTTTTTATTTTCTCGCCAGAATACATAAATATTTCTAAATATGTTTGAATATTTTGCGTCAGAGATATTTTGTTCTTGTTGAGTCAAATAAAAAGTACCAGTAAGAAAAAAGGGTTTGTTTGTTAAAGGGCATATTTATTTCTATTTTTTAATACCAAATGAAAAATAAATGTCTATATTGTACCCATCGGTTGTATCAATTTGTGTACCATGTGTCGAGATGTTTAACGAATCATGTGAGAGGAAAAGTAGAGGAAATACAAAAACTCTCACACTTTAGATGGACATTTTGCACGGCTTCTACGCTATGCTAGCAGACAGTCACGTGAACATTAAACAATTGATCACAATATTTTTGTAATATTTGTAATTCCACATTCATTATGTTTTTGTATTTGAATTGTTGACTATATTTAAAAACAAATCGTTTTTTCAACTTATTTCAGTAAATTAAATTTGGGTCTCATTTTATTATATCTATGAAAAACTCTCCATAGTTTTATTTTGAAATGACAACCTTTATCAACACTTTATTTTGAAAATGTACTTCCTTGTGGCAACTAGAGCTAAAGTTTAGCTTAGTTTATAGCTTAAAATCCAACAATATTCTGCATTTTAGACCGATAATTATATTCCCTTAGGTGAATTTTAACTATACACGTTTATAAAAATCTTTGTTTGAAAATTGATTGATTGATTTAAAAAATTGTATTAATTAATTGCAAAACTGGGAAAAAATTAATTGTAATCAATCACAATTAAATTTGCAGACCACTTATTATCTGTCAATAATTACAATATGAAATCACACAAAACAGTATGTAAAAGTATATAAAAATGTACATTTAAAACATATATTTATTTATTTCTAAATCAGTCATCTTGGATGTAACAATTTTTCTGGAACAGATCGCATAAATCAGAGTATTCGGATAATCATTACAGTCCTAGTAAACCCTTTAACACCAGAACTTTAGCTTCGGTGATGACGTTATCTTAACTACTGAAACTCTAACAATTTATGCAAAACTCCAGTGGATTCTGTTGCGGAGAAAACAACGCTTTATGTTGCAACACTTCAGCTAGCATTGTGTATATATGAAAATCTGCTTTTCTCCACATTAGAATAAGCAGATTCCCGTTGATCATGTGCAAAGATTTAGAGTTGGAGTATGTCAAAGAGCGTAAGTTATTTAAGTGTTGTCGGTGTCATCTCAGATGTTACAGGGTCAACAAAAAAAACCTCATGGGCAGTAGATTTGACATCAAAAGCCCCCCTCTCGGGTGTCTGTCTGCGATTTGACCTAAGCGTGATGTCCCATCAGCCCCCACGGGGTGGGCCGGCAGCATGAGAGTGATGACGGGAGGGAACTGCCACTGTACATACCTGGAAGAGGGTTTTTGCCTGGCTCATTGTTACTTGGACTTCCTGACTGCTGCGAGTCTGTGAACACACACAAAAAAGGAGGGGGGGTCAGTAAGTATAGGGACATACCATCGTGATTCAACAGTTTTCTTAAGTCTCATTTGTACACTGAAAATTAGGAAATAATGTAAAAGATACGGGCAGAAAAGGGGGGGCCTTTTATAAAGTCTGCTGTTATCTTATGACCCCCCTCCTCCAGCAGTAGATCAAACAAGACAGCCTTGTTTGAACTGTGCTATCATTTTTTAAGGGGGGAGTTCAGATCTTTGACGTGGGACTATCTAAAAGTTTTTACCGGCAGACCTCTGTAATTTTTATAATGGGGGGGGGGTGGGTCCCGCTGTGCAAGGTACAAGCACAGAACAAAACATGGAGGGGGAGAAGGGAAAGAGGACAGGCGGGAGGGGAACACGAGGAAACATGAGTGGAATTCTTTCCACCGGCTTCAGCGCGGCGGTGGAGGCGGCCAGACTGACACCGCCGTACCTCGCTAAGGACGGGAATGCTGATCACTGACAGGCACCGGGGGGGCCCCTCTTTTTTCCTGTGAAGTTGCGCAGCGCGCTAAAGTTGTGAAACGTCAAAATTAGCCCTGCATAAATCACTGTCCGATCGCAATCTGTGCTTTTGAAAAAGGAATGGCCTACGTGGAGAAGGAGAGAGAGGGTGGTTAATAGCGCACCCCATGTAATGACTTTGGGGGACCACACATGCCCCTGAGAGGAGAAAAAGGGGGCGCAATGAGAACCAGAAGGGAGATTATCATCTACACCTTGAACATGTGACAGCCTGAGCATGAGAGGCAAGAAGCCGGAGAGACGGTGAACTTAGATACCCCCGCCGTACAACAACACACTTTTTCCTGCCGCAGCTTTCATAAGCGAAAAGGAAAAAGAAAGGGGGAGGCAATGTGTGTGTGTGTGAAAGATTTATTCCTGTCTTGCTTCTTCTCTGTGTCGCTCTCCAGCTCTGTCTTGTTCCCCAACTCCTAAATTTGACTATTAAACAGCACTGCAAAAACAGAATGTTCTTGGCTAAAGCTCAACAAAGACAAAGCGGGGAGGGGGGAAATGACCATACGTTGAGCAGGAAAAAAAAAATTAAATTACATGACGCCAAAAGGAAGGGATTAAAACATATTTTTATCAAGAACTTCTTAAGATTGAAACCCTTAAACTACACACTTTAATAAAACAAAAAAATGTTTCTGTTATAAAAGCACAGAAGTGCAATTCCTTATAAAGTTTTAAGCCCCATTATTCAAGATTTCCCTTTGATATTCATGTAGTGAAAATGGAAACATTTCTGACTTATGCTTGGCTTTTGCATGAATAAATAGAAACACACTGCCTGAAGACGCCTGTGTGAGCTAGTGAAGGTTTGCATGGATTCGCCACAGCACATGTCCATAAAGGAGTTCGGCGCGGCGCCCACCCTCCTTCCCACTTTTCAGAGTCATCTGTCAGTCTCGTTATGACTGCCAACTTCATGCCTGCTCCCCAGGAGCCGCTGAGAGAGGCGCAGACTCAGACGGATGGGAGGTGGAAGGGCGGATGGAGGGGGGTTGGAGGTAAACGCTAAAAGCGCAGGGAGAAAAAAAGAAAAAAAAAAGCTGTGAGAACGTGAGAGAGGCGCTCTGGTTGAGTTAGGTCGGATCAAAGTTTAATGCTTTTGTTTTTTTGTTTCTCTTTTTTCTTTTCCCATCAACCTCTTGGAGAGCAGATAAAAAAAAGAGCAGATGGTCGTCGCAATTAGGGATCCCAGGCAGCATCTTCCAGCATGAGGCCCCACTGTAGCACCAGCAGAGACCACCTGGACGACTCAAGGTGGGATGCAAGCATATGGCACATCTGCCGGGTCTGCGCCGGCGCTGGAAACACCTCCCCTTACTGCATTACATTTTACCTCTGACCTTTTTGACTGTATGTGAGAACTGGACTGAGTGACCCCTCCCTCCTCGCATGCCAAACAGGAAGCGCTCCAAGAAACCAAAATCCCATAGACTTTTATTGAGAAATAAACAGCTATTACTCAGGCATTCTATTTGTCAGAATATTTTTTTTATATGTGATATTTTTTTATATAAACTGACCAATCAGATACCTCAATAAAACTGAGTCTGATTTCAAGTGGCAGGCATGTGGACTCCCAACAAGCTCAGTCCTGATTGTGTGGTTGCCATAGAAATGATGACTAAGACAAATCACTGCTTACTAACGTTGTCTGGTTCCAACATGGTGGCGTCCATGCCGTAAAAGAATGGTGACTAAAATGGTTGTAGCCAGGTGATGACACACTAACTCAATCCACAGCCAGCCTTAGGCCCATCCCTCTACTATTTAACTCGCCAAAATAAAACTTTAACAAGTCTCTCCCTAATCTGAGAAGTACGACATAAAACAGCAATTGTAAAATCTGAAATGGGCGAGCAGAATGACGTTCTGAGCAGCAGTCCCGGTGTCTGTGTCTATAAGGTGTCCCAAGCAGAAGCCCAGCCAATCTGATACTCTTCAAATAAACACCAGTGTAACCTGTAAATAAACAGTTGCGGTCGAGGAGGCTCGGCTTTGCCCTGGGAGCTTGGCAGGGCTGGATCGCAGGGCCAGACGCCACACACACACACACATGCATAAACACGCACGTACACACCAGGCCCTTTTCCAAAAACAACATTTCTTGGCACCCTCCGTCCCTGCCACTTGTTTAAATAAACAAACGGGTTCATGGAGGACTGGAAAAAACAGTCCTGTGCAGGAATAAGATTATCTGCAGTTACTCAGCATAAGAAAAAGAGAAAAAGGAGGGGGTGGGTGTTTTGGATTTGTCCAAGAGTTCTTACACCTTCTCGTCCGGTTGGATACTTATCATACCACTGTAACGGCTGGGGCAATTAGTGGTAATGGCAACAAAAATCTGGCTCGGCAAGAAAAGTTTTCGAAGTGCTCGTGAGGTTTTTTCCACACCCCAGTGTGTCGCTTGCCTGGATTTTATAATCACTAAAACACACTCGCCCTTCCATTTTTTTTTGGCACTGAATCGAGGAGGGGAGGGGGTGGGGGGTACATATGCACATACACACAGTTTGGATTAAATTAGCTGCATAGTTTAGGGAAACTTTTTTTTTCCTTCCCCTCCTTGACGACGCACGTTTGTAACCCGCAAACGCTTGCAGACACGTACAGATACCCTCCACGAAAAAAAAAACAAAAACGTGCGCGCACGTGCACGGGGGCGTCACGCACGCCCTGCAGATGCATACCGCTGTCGACATTTCAGGAGGAGAAGCCTGTCTGGCAGCCATTTTATGCCGAGCGGGGTTCTGTGCACATGTATAGCACTCTGGCTGCCAGAGGCATGGGTCCCGAGCCAAGATGCATTTCAGCAGCCCGGGGAGGCGAGGGGAGGGGGAGCGCAGGGAGGAGAGGTGGACTCCAGGAGAAGTCAGGAAACACAGAGAGGGAAGAAGAGAAAAAAAAAACAAGGATCGACCTAATTACGGAGCGGCTCCGATGCGTAATGTTTCGACAATACAGCTGCTCCTGAGTAAATATTTGATGTGGCCGAGCAGACTTTCTCCTGCTTTTCTCTGCTTCCAGAGACTCTGGAAAGACGTGTGTATGTTTGTGTTTCTGTGTGTGTGGTGGGGTCATGCAGCTCTTGACAGTGCGCAAAAGGCTGTACATGTGGTGGTATGTAACGCACGCGTGTTTGTGTGTGTGTGTACTTTGTCCTCCTGTGCTCCTGGTTTCTATCATTCACAGCTTTGCGGATGACCTCACACTCTTCGGGCTGGCGTCCAACCGCCTGCAGAACCCGCTCCCTTTCGCCCGATCTCCGTTTCTTCTCCACACTATCTGTCTATCGCCGTTCCTGTGACTGCAACAGTATCCTTCCTCCATTGTGTCTTTTCATACCCGCCTCTTTGGGTATTTTCAGCGGTGTATGTTCTCTGTCCTTTCTGGAGTTTCTTCATTTTTTTTCTCTATAAACTGTTCTTTTTTTAACGATTCCATCTGTGTTAGTGCTCTCTTTCTATTTGTCGCCTAAATTAAATGCTCCCCCCCGACTCTTATTCTATCTCTTTGTCTTTATATCTGTCTTTTCTCCCTCCCTTTGCGCTTTGTTGTCTAAACAAAGTGGCTTTTATCAGGACGAGCCGCAACCCAAACAAGCCAAACAAAAGATACGGGCGAGAAAATCTGCCCGCAGAAAAGGGAGGATCTTATCATGCCAGCCTTTGTGTGCCAGCCTGCCAACTGGTGATGCCCCCCCTCTCGTAGACCACTCCCCCCCAACACACACACATTTCCCAAATTTTGGCATGGGAACCCCTCTTTCTCCCCATTAGGAGTCATGGGTGGCATTCTGCAAAGGGCTGCCACCTGACCCGGCTGAAGGGGGAGGGGATGCTGACGCTGAGAATTTAGGGGCTATGGCAAATGCTGCGCCAAGGGGCGCGCCATCTTGGGGTGTCGTCGTCTATAAAGGATGGCTGTACCAGAGATGTGAAATGAGACAATTTAAAAGCTGCTGGGACTGTTGTTATTGTTTCTGATTTCAAAAAAGTTGGTGTCACCAGGGTGTCTATTGATTTACAGAAGTTAAATTTAAGGCCCCTAAATTGAAGACCCTTTGATAATTCCTTAAAATGTAATTTAAGACAATATGTACGTAAAAATGAAACCAACAGCCGGAATATGCTCTTTCTTTCTCTACATATTCGATTCGATCCCCATTGTGCCAAGTTTAAACGCCTTTCAGAAATCCATACAGTTTGCTTGGGATTCTAGTGTCAAGGATTTCAGCTTAACAATTTTTACCACCACGAGTAATGCCTATTTTCAAACCATTTCCCCATGATTTTCTTGTATTAGCGCACCAACAATAATGAGCTAATTGGCTGGCGGAAGTTAGCTTGCAACTTTATGACACAGCACAACCTAGAGATGCTTTTTCTTTTTTTTGTAACAAGAAGTCAAAAGACACTGACGAGAAAAAAGTTAAGACCAATTTACCAAAATGTAAGATAATTTAATGCTATTTTAGTTCAATTAAGAGTTCTTATCGATCCACGGTCTCTGTTGGTGTACATCTTTAACAACGAAAAGTGGCAAGAACACCCATAGTCTAAAAAAAATAAAAAATAAAAAAACAACAACAGTGAGGGGAGGGAAGTCTGTTTAGCTCGAAGGAGCGCCTGGTAATCCGGGGGAGCTCACCTATCAGGTGACCCCGCCTTTGACGGGCGATCAGGTACCGCAGAGACGCATGCAGACGGGCCGAGACGAGAGCGTGAAAAAAGCTGTGTGAAAGTGAGAGGGGCAAAGTTGAAACGTCTGTGGGAACAATGAAATGTTGCCTTCTTTTCTCTGAGACAGACACTACACACTTGTTCAATAGGAGGACACACACGCACACACACACATACACATACAGTACAGAGGGAGTTTTTGAGACTCACGAGTCCCGATGGGAACAATGACAAGCAAAAGTATCTCTGCGTGTGCATCCCTGCACTGAACTTTTGCATGTTTGTTTGCGATGGTTGCATGCTAATGCTGCTGGAGAGCGGGCATTCTTTCTTCTTGCCGTAAAAAAAAAAAAAAAAAAAAACCTCAGTGCCCGCTCCTCCGTAAACTCTCACGGCGGTGAAAAGAGGAGAGCGTTTTAACTGAGCCGGCAGGACAACAGGCCCCCTCATTGAGGTCACCAAACAGTGTTGGACGGGGAGGGGAAGCGCATTCTATGGTGAGTGGGCCTTGAACGAGGCTCTGAAAGGCCTGACGGATCATTAGCCGCACCGGCCGGGGAGAGGAGAGGGGAGAACCTGGCGGAGCACAAAAGGGACACACAGGCTGAAAACCAAGGGTGCAGATGAGGGTTAATCCATCCAAATTAAACTTCCCCACCTTTTAATTTGTGAGATAAAGTTTACCCACCTCTGAACAGATGTACACATTGCGTGTGTTTACTGTGCAGAAATGTAAGAAGGGACATGGGGGTGTTGGGGTGGTGGGGGGGTCACTCAAAAAGTAGCTTTCATTCATGTAAGTCATGCTACATTTGCGCATTAAATGTACACACACACACGCAGCGAACACGTGTGCACAAATAAGAGGCGCGCACCCAGCGTCCCACAGCGAGCTGGCCTGTGCTGCGCCGTGCAGTCACCAAGCTGAGGCAGACAAACGCCACAACACAACGCAACACAGAGGCTCATCTGTCTGCTGAAAAATGAGCAGGCGGCTTTCCAGTCGGCACGCCGCAGCTCCTCCTCCCGCTCTCACTCTGTTCCGCCTTTCCTTCTGCCTTTTATCACTTATTTAAAACTAAAATTCAGTTTGAGCACAAGTCCCAATTATATCTATTAGTCTATATATTTTCATAATAACTATTCTTAAGCTTCAAAAAGTTTATGTAAATTTTATTAACCTCTTCCTGCCTGACTTTATTTCCAATTCTTTAAAAAAACATATTTTTAATTGTTTTTTCCATTTGAGGTGATGCTAAATGGTATGTTGCAAACTAGCAACATATGGCATGAAGGGGTAAATATTTTACAACTTAAGAATACACACTTAAGGCTTTAGGGGGAAACGTTTAGGCAATTTGGACATCAACTAGGGTTTCAAACTGCATCTTATACCACTAAACTGAATTGTGGGAAACATGAATTGTTGTGTCCCCACTGCATAACAGTATGTTTACGTTAAAGTACATATTCATTCATGACCCCAGGTTTAGTACAAGCCAATTACTGAAAGGTTTTTCTTCATTATTTCTTAATTATTAGTAAATTAGAAAAATAAGATTTTTCTGAACGTTTTACTGCCCTACAATACAAAAATCGTATATCAAACCAAAAACTGATAACGACCCAAAAATTGAGGTTTGAACGGAATCGTGATTGCTCCATCCCTTACATTGATATAACAATTTAAATTAAGGTTAAAGTTGGTTAAACAAAAACTTTTTACAATCATATTTTTACTTTATTTCATATTTTGCCATTTTTTTTAAATAAAATATGTGTTTAATCTCCTAAAACGTCTAATAGTCAACTATTGTTTGGATTAAAAAATATAAAAGGTTGTTAAGTTTTAGACGCATACAAGAAATTGTACAAAAAGAAAAGATGGAATTGATGCAATAACATAAGTCCTATTATGTAACAGAAGACTGATTCTGATTTAAAACTTTTTACAACCTACCCTGACTACTAATATCCACACTTTGGATGATTTTCAGACGTGCAGAACTGCGTGTCCTGGTACAGAATGGGGGGGCTCCTCTCCAGCACGGTCTCATCTTTCACTCCTTTAACTGGCATCAGGTCTGGAGTGTGAGAAAAAAGCCAAACTTCTGCATCTGCGTTGAAACAATGGGCCCATCGAGGGGCAGCCTCGCATCTTTGAGGTGCGCGCCCCGACGCACAATTAGCTTTTTTGTGGTGTAATTGACTGGCAGGACCGGGTGGTATTTACATTCGCCCGCTGTTGCCACCCTGCCATTCGGCGAGTCGGGATAAGAAAGAAGGGGTTCATGTGAGAGTGGTGCGGGGTTGGTCCCATCTCTTGTGTTTTTTTTTTCTTTTTTCCCACCATGGTGGCAAACTTCCAAGCAGGAGCATTTCTTTTTTTATTTGAAATGCACGTCTGCGGAGGAAGGAGGGACGAGACTATAGATTTAATTATGCATGCGTGTTTTCTCATTCATTGTAGCGCTGGGAAGGAGACACAGAGAGGGTAAGGGGTGTATAGTTGAACGGTTTGTTGAGGGGGGGGCAGACCAATGACATTCCGTCGTTGTAGTCCTCCTCCCACGCACACACAGAAGAAAAAACACACAAGAAGCAGTCTGGGAGCGAGCTGCTATAGGCTAATGAGGTGACACTCACCGTCTGGAGACTGGCCAAAACAGTCCATTAACTCCTAGCCAGTAGTTAAGAGGAGAAGAAGAAGAAAGGTGGCGGCGGGGAGGGTGGGGAGGAAACAAGAGGAGGCAGATGAGGGGGGGCCAAAATGGGTGAGGTGGGTGACTAGCTGATGGTGGGCGGGGTTTGTGAGGGGGAGCTAGAAAAAAAGACGGGGGAGTGAGTCTGAAGTCTTTCAGGATGTGAAGGTGGGGGGTATTCCTGGAGTTTTGTAGTTGTGAATGAATCAGTGGGGTGGCTGGTAAAGAAGGAGGGAGGGGGGGTTTGCACGAGCGTTCACTGTGGGCGATTATG
This sequence comes from Oryzias melastigma, assembly GCF_002922805.2. NCBI lineage: Eukaryota > Metazoa > Chordata > Actinopteri > Beloniformes > Adrianichthyidae > Oryzias > Oryzias melastigma. Next base: position 11,833,128 of record NC_050529.1, on the reverse strand, counting down.
GGGGAAAGACGGCGTCTGAATGTGTGTGAGAGATGGAGAAAAGGTTGGGCAGAGGATTCGGCGAAAGAGAGGGGACGGGGGAGATAGATATGTCCCCCCCCCCAGTCAAGCAGACAGACCTTTGACAGAGAAGCTCTGTGATTCGCCTCTTTCATCTTCAGAACCCCCTTATCCAGTCGGATAATTATGAGACAAATGCCCCCGGACCCCTGCTGCTTGAGTGGCAATGGGCATTGGAGGCCAGGAACACAGAGAGAGGGTTCAAACATGCACGTCTCGACTGGTCTCGGGGGAAGGGGGGACAGAGGGGATGAGGGATGGCGGGGGTATTTAGGGGTCTGGGAAATTCCCCGCTCTCCCCAGAGAGAGGCAAGTTGGTCCACAGATCAGAGTTCAGGGACAGACGAGCTACAATCCTGACGCAGCTGATTTCAGGCGTGAACCTGCTTGAAGAACCATTGAATTCTTCCAAAACAAAAAAAGAAAGTTTGGGAAAACCCTTCTATATTTGTAACTCACATCTGATAGAGTGAGAATGAGTTGAAGCTCTGGTCCACAGTAATAGGGCCTTAGTAACATGCACCTGTATGGGGGTTGACCCGTACAAGTGCAGCGGGTCGTTGGATTGTCCGGACAAGTAGAGGGTCGTAGACAGGTCATAGACAGGTTGTAGACTTGAGGCAGACACCTCAAGGGGCGGCATGGAAATGAAACATATGATTGTTGTACATGTGGTAATTGTATAGCAAAGTATTCATAAGGATAATGTAAGTTGCACGCATTTATGAGATATGGATGTTGATGTTGTATGGTCCCCTAATGCTCAGCCAAATCCTCAATATGGTGCACATACTTGTGCATACTTAACTTAGAGAAATGCAAGTAATACGCAAGTGCCTACAACATGCTCGCATAAACTACACTCTGATTATCCAATTTCCTAAATTCTAACAGTCAGACTGCACGGATTTATCGTGTAAACTGCACCAGCCCTTGTACAGTGGTTCCGTGGTTACGCATGGTGTGCTGGCGTCTCACCTATTTCACCCTTACTTACCCTTATGTGATGTTTAAGTGTTTGTTACAACCTTCCGAAGTATGCCCAAATTGCCCATAAGTAAGAAAAATGTGCAAGAACATTTAGGCTCGATGGGCACATTCGCATTTTGTCAATTTTTTGCCCGTAGACAGCCCATATTCACCCCTAAAGGCAGTTGGGACTAAGACATAGGAAAGAACAGTTAGCAATACTACCTAACTACTATCCTTACAGCTCGGAGCAAATGCAACAAATTTAGGCTTGAATAAAAATCAAATAATTAGGACCAAAATGTTTTGTGGAAGTTTGAAAGTGAAAGCAGGAGGAGGTCATTAGGGTTTACTGGTTATGAGTAGATGAAACGCATTTCTCTTTGGGAAACTTCTTTTAAAGACAAGGCCAATTAATTGCCTCTAAAGCTTGTGCAATGTTGTGTGCAAAGCCTCTGCCAATGATGTGTCAGTGACTGTCGGCGCTTGCTATGGCGTCGGGCCTCAGCCAAGAGGACTTCCCACTGGCGAGAGCTGCGGGCCGCGACTGGGTGTTCCCTTGCAGGGCGGGAATGGCTCCCCTCCAGCTGGGCGAGAGGCCACAGAGGATCCCTGCCATCCAGCGCCACTGTTTGCACTCGCAGCGCGGTGCCAAGCGAGCGGCAGTAAAATGCAACCAAACACACACGCCCACGCACACCTTCAAGTGGGGGGACATGGAAGGAATTATCTGATCATAGAACACCACCACATCCAAGACCACATCTTGGCCCAAAACGGACAAAAGAAAACAAAGTGTGCACTCATTCAGAGCGTTTTGTTGGCACTGCTTCCCTGGAATGGAGCATGGGCTGGGGAAGGAGAGGGAGGATCAACCACAGAGTTTAATGTGTCATTACAAGCATAAACATAGACTACTGGCAATGCCAGGAGATGTTGAGCCACTTTCTGTTGGCCCCTCTAGTAGAGAGTGGAGGAGCAGGTGCAAATTATAACTTCTCCTTTCATCTCTGCTACTGTTTTAGTATGTCAACATTTTATCTAAAGCACCAATGCGCCTGCAGGTATGATCCACATGAGGGTTTTTTGCATAGTCTCCCGTATTTCTGCACTATAGGGTACACTTAAAAGACAACTTAAAAAACAAACAAACAACCAGGCACCTTATAATCTGGACCACCTTATATATGGATTCATTCTGAAAGTGCTTACTGATGTCAAAGTGATTTTCAGAGGTACACGGCACACCGTCAGAATGTTCAGTTGGGTGTATTGTCAATACGCTAACACGGCTGATGTGAAGCGCTGTGGGAGTATTTTGTTCGTGTGTTACGTAGCATAGTCACAGTAATGTTTGTTTTAGTGGTATCAGTCTCTTTTTTTCTGTTTCAAAAAAGGTTGGGAATATGCTAACGTGAGTGTGAATGCAGTTAGTAAAGTCTGGCTGACTGATGGACTGTTCTCATATCTACTTGTCATGAAAATATTCCTATAAAAACTAAAATTCCTTGTTTTAATAGGCACCAAAGTTTTATTCACTCCAGCAAACCTTGCAGAGCCTTTGGGCTAATGTCCACATCCTTTTGAACCACCTTTTTAGAAGCGTGGTAATGACGGAAAGATGTTTCAGGTCTTCGGGGTGGAGGCTGCTCCGATGCAGAGGGCCCACTGAGGAGCCTGTTGGTGCTTTAAAAAGCTGGGTGTATGCCGTATGGCCAGTAAAAACCCCTCCGTTCCTGTTAACGAGCCTGGAGACAGGGCTTTCAGAGACACCCCCCCTTCCCTTCCAAAATCAGAGCTTGCCCAAATCAAAGCATCTGAGGGGATTGAGGCTCGAGGGCAGGAAGGTTCATTGGGGGATAGCGGGGTCTGGGTTCCTCCACTGGCACATGACCACTGGAGGACGTTTTTAGGCCCGCGGGGGAACAGAAAATATTTTACCTACACAGAATTGGTTGCATTTCTAAAATATGATTGGGACATAACTGATTTAAGAAGCTGCATATAAGATAGTAGATCTCCTTCACTCCTGATGGACCTTCCAACCATCTAGAGATACCCAGCCAACTTCAGCAAGAAGGCCAAAAGAGGCAAGAAAAGTTCACAACAAAGCTTCTTAGTTTAACAGGAAAATCTTTATGCAAATTAAACCTATGGTTGATGCTCCACAGGTGTGTGATTTAAGAAGAAAAAAAGTGCACACTAAGCGAGATGTTCTCAGCCACACAGAACGAGTGAGAGAACTTAATTCTACATTCCTGGCAAAAAAACCGACAGCAAATCTGTTCTCAGCTACTCAGGCCTGCTGGGGCAGCCCCCTCTGCCACTGCAGCAATAACAACATGTGGTTTGGCTGCACAGCGCCAGTTTACAGTGGGAAGAGGAGAGGCGCTAAATTAATTTCAGATTCTGCTGTTTGAGAGTCATAAACCATGTTACTGCCAAGGCTCTGAGTCCACAGAAGTGGTGTTTGGTTGCAATTAGAAGGCATCGGATCGGTAGTTCATCATCTCATCGCACTGGGATTAAATGAAATGGCAAAAAAAATTGTTGTCTGGAAGCTAACTTTTTATCCCTTCTATAATTTGAGAGTTTTGGAATTAGAAGTCCATAAAAATGTCTATGAAAATAAGGCCAAAAATATGCCGTTTACTTATAATGTTTTTTGCTGTTTTTAGCACTTTTTTGTTAATATTAAAAAAAAAAAAACTTGTGTCACAGATGGTTTAGTTTGCTCCTTAAAACGTTTGCTCCTTAAACCTTTCATGCAGAGTGTCAAGCAGGGAGGCATTAGGTCTTCGAAGTGACTCAGCCTGGATTTGAACTCACAACCTTTCAGTCTCAGGGTTGGACATTGTACCACAAGGCCACTGAGCTGGCTGATATTGTTTGAACTAACGTTATTCCTCAACCATTTATAAAATTAACGTAATTCCAACGGACTTTAATTTGAGAAAAGCTACTTTTGCTAATATCCTTACTTTACAGTAGTAAAGTATTGACGTAAATAACGTACATCAATTGATTCTGACATGGAGAAAAGCAGTTTTGCGCTGATATTCAACACTTTACAGTAGCAATGTGTTGACGCACTTAACGTAAACTGACTCTGACGCAAAAAAAGCAGCTTTACCAAACATCACAACACTTTACAGCATTATTGTGTTTACTTAATTAACGTAAACTAATGGGTTGTGTGATGCGGAAAAAGAAGCTTGTACTGATATGCAATATTTTACAGATGTGAGGTGTTACATAAGTAACATAAGCCAACTGATTATGTTTTCTGAAGCTATTTTATGCACTTGAGATTTGTTCAGTAATTACATAAACTGTTAGCGTTACAGTAGTTTGAAGGGAGTTTGTTATATCCTTCACTACTGTAAGAGTTAAACATAAAAAGGAGGTTAAATAGCAAGAAGCAAATGTGTTTAAAATATCAAGTAAAAACCATGTAAATGTAAAAATTGTCTTGTCAAAATGTGGATCCTGTTTGACACAAAGATGTGCAGAAAATATGAACGCTATATAGGTCAAAAACGTACAGGGCTTTGTTTTGACTTTACCTCTGGGTTTTTGCCAAGTGTTTGCATGCTGAACAAAGACCCGTGTCTATGAAACCTCAGTGATTCTATTTGCAGGTATGTTGAAAACTCTCGTATTTTTGTCCTGCTCGCGCTTCTGATAAGAAGGAAGGGCTTTCTGTGGAAGCTGCTTTAAGTCTTGTTGTCTTCGCTGCCTTTCCCACGAGGCTCGCGAACCATAATCTCTTGAAATATTTGCACAGATGACGGCGGAGCTCGGCTGTTTTGACACGGAGCGAGATCGAGCGGTCACTTTTTCCATCACTTCCCAGCTCGGGAACAGGAATTCCCCTTTTTGCGGCTGTTATTTCTCCCCCTGCATGCCTCCCGCCGGCCCTCATAAGCCTCCCAGCACTCCTTCCTCCACTTCCTTGGCCTGCAAACATTCATGCACCCAGGGTTGTACCACTGGACCTTCATTCCTCACCACAGAGCTTCAATAATCCCTGATTTCCACTCATCTGAGCATGTTGTTTCCACCAAACCAAAGATGTTAAAAGATCCTTTTAGGCAATTATGGGTGGAAAGGACGTACATTAAAGGCTGCGGCAGGAGAGCTAAAACACTAGTTGTATGAATGCAGCCAACATGACACTTCTGGTTCTAAGAGGATCATCGAAAAGTTAAAAAATGCTCCAGAAAAGTGGTCCTGTTTGTGTTTTCATGGCTGTCCTGACTACTGGAGTGGACACACTATCACACAGGTTCACATTACATCAGGCATTTCCAAAGTCCGGCCCGTGGGCCAAATGCAGACTACGTTCAGCCTTCTAACGGCCTGCAGCATTTTCTAAATCTTGTGTGTACAATTTGTTGATAGTGCTTTACTAAATTATTCTATAAGATGTTTTGCAGCACACTTTGCAACTAATGTCTAAAATTTTTATTGTAAATAAAGAAGAAAAGTTGACAGAGAGGGGCATGGCTTCATGGACAAGTTGAAATTGGTATATTGTGAATAACTGACAAATTGACAATAATTTTAGCAAAAACGTATTAACATTTGACCTACGTATAAACGAATACATCTTTGTTAAATGTTAATTTAATGTTAAAATAGTTCAAAGAATGTCTGGCCAAATTGCTTGCCCTCAAACATCTTCACCAAATCTTTACAAAAAGTTTGAACACTCCTGCACTACATGAACCCCGATAAGGTTGCTGTTCCTGAATCTTTCCACTCTCTGCAACTCTCTCCAATCATGCAGACGGAAACAATCTAATATTGAAAACAAACTCAAACTTTTTGATTTTGTTTTAAATAATTGTACCAAATTTAGTGTGCAAACTGTTTAAAGGTCATAAAAATAATCTCCCGTTACTCGCCACAGTGTTGCATCATGGGAGTTGGAAGGAACATCAAAGAGCCACCACTGGAGCACGCTCTGTAATCCCCTCCTGGCAAGCATCTACATATATACATGCATCCTTGCCAACATTTTTTTTTCTTCCCTTTTCTCCTGATGGTCTGCTGAACATGCACGCAGGGAACGCTATCTGGTCGCTGACACTGACGTGAACGCCGTGCAGTCACAGCCCCTGCAAGATTGGAACGCGTCGCAGAGACACTTCCCGTTTGTGGTGCAGAGCTCCGTCCAAGCCACTTGAACTTGGCAGGGAGGACCTGGAACAGCCTACCCGGAGGACTGCCACACACTCCAAAACCCGCAGCCAATGCAGGCCTTTGCTGTCAACTGCAACAGCTGATGTCAGCCACTCCTCCAGGAGAGCGGCTGCAGCTCAGTTGCAGGTAATTACCGAGGAACAAGGAAGTTTGCTGGGTTTCATCAGTGTTTTCCAGTCGAGCTGGTCGAACTGCTCGTCTAGGAGTTTTAAGTTGAGTGCAGCGAGGGTGAAGTTTGAGGGAGACCGTTTGCCGAGCAGCAAGTTTCATGCACAAACAGAATGAGCTGAATAAAAAGTGAAATCCACAAACCGGAGGCTGCAGCACCGTCCACAAAGGACTCAATTGTGCCTGCAAGGTGACTTTTTTTAATCAACGGAGAGGGAATTACACAGATCATATGACACCATATGGAATTCTTTTTACACATAATGTATTTCCTTTGCAGGCGCTGTGAAAGGCAGGGCCTACAGGGACTCCTCTTTAGGCGGACGGGAGGGGGCTAGAAAAAAAAGCTGTATGTATGGTGAGGAGAGGGGGTGGGGGGTGGGGTCGAGGGCTTTAGTGGGGGCGGTCCGAGCACGCTCAGCGAAAATATGCCTCATGCACTCGTTGAACTTGGGGGCCTGCGCAGGCTTCTCTCAAGGTTACAGGAGAGGGCTGTGTGGAGAATGAAAGCATGCGGCCGCAGTCTTCGCCAGACCCTCCTTCCTTTTGAGAGGAAAACTTCACTTTTTAGTCTCTTCGTCAAGCTGAAGCGTGTAATAGCTATCGACACGTGACATAACACTTCATTTGTCGTTCGTTAAGCCGTGTTCCTGAGTCTTGAAGCCTGTTGCTCGGCTACA